>NC_092140.1:89589170-89892200 GCF_043159975.1 Macaca nemestrina
GTAAAAGATGATTATGTATTTGAATGTGAAACTGGTACTCAGTATCAGAAAACAAAGCTGACCATCTTGCAGTCGCTTGGAGATCCACTTTACTATGGTAAAATACAGCCATGTAAAGCAGATGAAGAAAGTGACAGCCAGATGTCTCCATCACAGTGAGTTCTGTTAAATACAAGTAACTGAAAAAAAAAAAAAATAAGGCACCAAGAATTTATCTAGTAACTACTGATGAACCATTAATGAATAAAAATTTCTCTTTGGAACTCATTTATTAGTTAGACCTAAGTAAACTTATTAGTAGACCTAGGTAAACTTAAGTCATAGTTACCGTGTTACTCAAGAGTTATTAAACAGCAAAAAAACCTATGGTATAATTATTTTTATGCTTGTTTTGAAGGCTATTCCTGTGATATCTTTCTTTATATATTTATGGCACTTAGGACTTTAACCTGTGAACATGAAGTGTTTGGGCAATAGTGTGTTTAAATAGGAAGCAAGTTTACCATAAATGTAAAAAGATGCTTGGTATTTGGCACTGCATGTAAGGACACAGACTCAGTGCTTATTGTAGTTATTGACCCTACATATTAATACATAAAAATATAGATGATCTTCCAAAATGTGTGAACTACATATATTTGGTACTGTCAGTATTTGGTTTTATTTTGTTTTACTATGTTTGGTTTTTTAAATCAAATTGATGCTGTTTTGAAAAAACGAAAAAAGCTCAGCAGAAAAGGACGGGGCCAGGTCTATGTTAATTGTAAAGCCTTTACTTACACAAAATACTAATTGAATCTACAGTAGAAAGGTGTATTTTAAAGAGCAGCCCCACCAATATTTAGGTAAAAGTCAATGAAAGGAAATAACAGGGAATCCTCAGCTTCTTTTTTCACATGACCAGTTTTTATTTTTGTAAAAGGATCAGATGTTTTGATTACATGCATTTTCTTCTTTTTTTTAAAGTTATAGACATCATAACAGTTTATTTCTGAATCCTCAGCATGCATTTCTGAGGAAGCCATTTTTTTTTCTTTATTTTTATTTTAGCTATAGGGGTTATGTGTGCAGGTTTGTTACAGAGGTATATTGTATGATGCTAAGGTGTGGGTGTCTACTGATCCCATCACCCAGGTAGTGAATATAGTACCCAATATTGATTACTTATATTTAAAAAAATCTTCAACTTAAAGACAACATATATTGGCCATTTTTAATTTATTAACTTATTTTTGTAGAACACAAGGGTGATACATGTTCTTTTGTGAAAAAAATGGTCTATAGAGCTAAATGACTAATTTGTTTGACAGGAAGAGAATTGAATGTTTTACCTTTGCGTCAGAGTAGCTGCACGATTTATTATTTTCCAGTCATTCTTCCGTACTCATAAATATTTTATTGAATAAACTATGGAGTTAAAGTTTGAGCTGCATTAACTAAGCTTTTTTTTACATTTTATATTTCAGCTCCTCCACAGATGATCATTCAAATTGGTAATTAAAAAATAAACTATTTTAATCTGTTAAGAAATTATGTAAATATCAAACTCTTTAAAAAGACTTGCTAAAGATATTTTATTTGAATCGGTGATAAATATGTATACCTTGTTTGAAATATATTCTAAGGATCTGTTATGTAGACATTTAATTGTAAAATCACAGGTTAAAGTGAGAGGAAGGCCAAAGACCTTTCCACATGGTAGTTCAGTGATTTTGCTTTAGGGTCAATAGTTGTAAGGGTATATAGTACTTGGTAACTTTCAACCCAGATTATGTTTTAATAAATAAATTTTGTGCCAAAAGAAATATCCCTTAATTAAATCAACCAAATTATTCACATTGTTTCATAATGCATGCAAAACTTCGTCATTGTTTCATATGTGTAAATGCATTAAAAAATTTTGTTTCCATATTTTGGTAGATTTAATACCAGTTTATATTATTGTGACTAAAACATGGAAGATTTCAAAAGTAATCCCAAGGCTTCTTAAGACAACTCTTAGCTAATACTTTTCTCTCCTTTTTTTTCCTTAAACATTTTAGGTTCGTTATTGGATCAAAGACCGATGCCGAGAGGTGAAAATATTTGCATCTCTATTTTGGTCAGGATGGATATGAAAAATTTTTCATCCTTATAGGATAGAGAGTACTTTACTAGGAGTTAAAAACATTGATTTTGGTTATGCTATTAACCATATTTACACTGTTTAATATTTATGGGCCTCTGTTGTAAAATTAGGGCATTGGACAGTAAAACCTCTAAGGTCTTTTCCAACTTTAAAATCTTATTGATTCTAGAAAAATGAAAGCTTGTGATACGCCAAACTATTAAGAATGGTTCTTTTCATGGGATGAGATTTTGGGGGAACTTAAATGCATTTTTCCAATGTTTATAATACCTAGGATTTTTTTTCACAGAATTAAGAAAACAAAAAAAAAAAAATGTTTAAAATATAGTTTTGTTTTAAATAAGAAAACTTAGACATATCTAGTGTAGCTAAGGAAGATGATTTCTAGATAGTACTTTAATCAGAATCTAAGAAAGGAATTGAGTATTTTCTTTGGCTGCTTATTACTTAAGTAATCCCTGCAATTTCTGTATTAGAAATAAGATATTGAAAGTATATCTTTAGATTGTTATTTAGCAAAATGTTTTGGACAATTTGTCATTGAACAGTTTAAAAATATGTACTTTTAACACAAAGATAAATCACCTAATTTTAATTTTTATATTGATAGAACTTTCTTTTTGCCATTAATAGTCATTATTTCCTATAAAATAAATTCGTGTTTAAAACAGGTTATCTAATCTTTACCTGTTTTCTCCTGATATTTTAGGGTAGTCAATCAGTACCAAGAATTAGTCCAGAATGAAGCCAAATGTCCGGTCAAGATGTCACACAGCTCCAGTGGCTCAGCCAGTCTGAGTCAGGTTTCTCCAGGGAAAGAAACAGAAGTGTGTTTCGTTAATGTTACTTCTTTGTGCCCAGTTGTTTCACAAGTAATCTGAGAAATGTTAAGAATCATTTTTTGAGGCTGGGCACAGTGGCTCATGCCTCTAATCCCAACACTTTGGGAGGCTGAGGTGGGTGGATCACCTGAGGTCGGGAGTTTGAGACCAGCCTGACCAATATGGTGAAACCCCGTATCTACTAAAAATACAAAAATTAGCTGGGCATGGTGGCGCACACCTGTAATCCCAGCCATTCGGGAAGCTGAGTCAGGAGAATCTCTTGAACCCTGGAGGTGGAGGTTACAGTGAGCCGAGATAGCACCACTGCACTCCAGTCTGGGCAATCGAGCGAGAATCCATCTTAAAAAAAAAAAAAGAATCAGTTTTTGAGGAGCAGCAGTATTATTTAGTTTTGTTTTTACTTTTACCTTTTTTTAAAATTTCTTTATGACATAATTTTTAAATGTACTCAAAGATAAAAGGAAAATTATAATGAACACCTGTGTTCTAGTCATTTGGCTTCAACAGCTATTATTTTCCTTTAATAGATAGGTATGGAAGGGTGGAAGCTTTGCTTTCATCTTACTCCTCTGCCTTTCTCCCTAAAACTCTCACTTCCCACCCTATTACTCAGAAATCTTTTCCTCATTTTTTATGTGTACTGTAATATATATTTCATGGGTCTCATGTGAAATTTTCTTTGTAATACATACAGTATTCAATCTGTAACCACTGAGAGCACTTTGCAGAGTTAAAAATCTGGGATTTATAGTAGTACTAATTTTATTTAATAAACTATGAAGTTAAATATACATTTCATCTGGGGTTTATAGCAGGATTAATTTTAACAAGTATGCTTAATGTCACTGTCTTTTAGCAAACTGAAACTGTGTCAGTTCAGTCTTCAGTACTGGGGAAGGGTGTAAAACATCGACCCCCACCAATCAAACTGCCCTCAAGCTCAGGAAATAGTTCCTCAGGTATTACATTTCTTAGTTTTTTGCAGTCAAGAATAACAAACATTATAGAGTCCTAATCTCTTTTTAAAACTTTGCCCCATTTTGATTTCTACAGTTCACAGAATTTTGAATTATAAATTTAGGAAATAACTTTTATGTTCTTCTAGGTAACTATTTTACACCACAACAGACAAGCAGCTTTCTCAAATCTCCAACTCCTCCTCCTTCTTCTAAGCCATCAAGTATTCCTCGGAAATCATCTGTGGATCTCAATCAAGTTAGCATGCTTTCTCCAGCTGCCCTATCACCTGCCAGCTCATCACAAAGTGAGTCATAACTTAAATTCTTCATTAAATCTTCATAAGCTTTTGCATTAGTGTTTCTTAAGACAGCTTTTTTCAACTTGTGAAGTAGTGATATCTGAATGTACTGTGTACCCAAAATGTATAAGTTGCTAGAAGCTTCAGGCAGAGCTCTTGTTGATTGTATGTATTATGTCTCTACTGTAATTGTACTTGTTTTTCTGTATCTATGTATGCATTCTGCGTATACCTTTCTTATAGACTTACAACCTACACATCTCCTTAAAAAAATAACCTGGTAGTTACATGTGGCAATAAGATTTCAAAATATTTTTTATTCCAGTGTACCCTAGGATCATTTTACATATTTATGTAAATTGTGTGGCTGATATGAAAAAAAATGTCATAAGAGTTGTTGCTGCAGGTCCTATCTTTGTGTATATGTAAGAAGTCAACTAGTTCCAAGGTGGTGATACAATAAACTGAAAAACAATATTTCAAAAACACTCCTACACTCTTTTATAAATTGTTGTCAGTTACTAAAATGTGATGATGATCATAAAGCATTATTCTGAAGATACTGAAATGTAATTTTTACTACTGAATACTTTTTTTTTTAACATCAAGAAGAGTTATACAAGAATGCTAGCATTCGTTTGGGAGAATTTCTTCAAATTAGTAAATATCTGAAAGTACCAATTTGGGGGAAAAAGTCATTCCAGTTTTTTAGATTTTTTGTAGCTAGCTTAATATATGCTGAAAGTTCTAGTACACTGCACAGTGATAGGGTGGTCTCGCATTAGATAGAAACATCTTCATCTTGATAGCTCAAAAGGTGTAATTTTTCTGCCTTCTTGTTTTGCACAAAGAAAAATATATAAATTTTCTGAAAGTCTTATTCACACTTCTTATGTTGTGGGTATGGATTATGGTGATCTACTGCACACAGTTGTTACTTTAAGTAAGGGTTGAGTGACAGCTTCTGGACATTCACATTTCTTTCCTTTCTTTCTGCAGGACATGAAAGCTAAAAAAGAAAACACCTCAAGAGCTTTTGGTTTTACTTTTTTGGTTTTTGTTTTTTGTTTTTGTTTTTTAAAAAATTGATAAACTGTGCATACTTCATTCACAACAGATTTTCTATACATTCTACATTTAAACAGAAGTACACAGTTACTGTTAAAGATGCAGTATTATCTATCAGACATTTACTTTATTACTGTTTTTTGTAAATTTGTTTGTCAGGATAAACTTGATGTGTTAGGAATTAAACATGTATATTTAGGTGCCAAATATGATTGTTAACCATATGTAACTTATTAAATATGTTCACAGTTTATCTCAGACTTTTACACTAAATAAGCAATATTTTTAAATGAAGTCATGAATTAGTAAATCGTAAATAATAAATTAATTTGAATTCCTTTTGAACTTTTTAGGCCAAAGGCAGCATGTAGGAAACTAACTTTTAAATGGGTATTGTGGTAGAATATAACTGTATATTTTTACTGTTACTGCAATAGCATCTTTAATGGGCTTTTTAGGTGATATACTGCATCCTTAATTGTAATTGAGTGTAGCAACACTCATGTATCATGTGTAGAAATTAACACTTGCAGTTAACTGCTTTAAAAAAAAAAACTAGAACAAATTGTCAGTGCTAAGTAAGATTCCATTAACCTTATTTTAAAAGGACTGGCCATTTATAACAAACTAGCAATTTTTATTTTTCTCAATGAGCAGGATCTGGAACTCCTAAGCCATCTACTCCTACACCAACCCCTTCATCGACCCCACACCCTCCTGATGCTCAGAGCTCAACTCCTAGTACCCCTTCAGCTACCCCTACTCCCCAAGATTCAGGCTTCACCCCTCAGCCCACTTTGTTAACTCAGTTTGCTCAGCAGCAAAGGTCTCTGAGCCAGGCAATGCCTGTAACAACCATTCCTCTTTCCACCATGGTAACATCTATAACTCCAGGAACCACGGCCACCCAGGTCATGGCAAACTCTGCTGGACTTAACTTCATCAATGTAGTGGGCTCTGTTTGGTAAGTTTGCATTGATGTTCTGATTTTTTTTTTTTTTTTAAAGATAGTTTCACCATCTAAAATTCTTAATTTGTGAAATGAAGAACAAACTGCCTATTACTCAGACTGAAAGGCAATAGTTTAAATATGGACAGAAATTGCCTGACCGTGTGTGTTTTAATTTTAAATAATATATCTGTTAACTGCACTAAGATGATACCTCATCTTATTGTTTTTGTTTTTTGATACTTCATCTTGACAGCAGCTTAGAATTTCCTGTTTATCTTCTGCATTGCCTTTGGTATTTAAGACCAATAAATAACTAGTTGTGTTTGCTTAGTAGTTTTGTTTTTTAATCTGAGGAATTATGTGGCTGACTTTTTCCCTTTTACAGTGAAGTTTAATGCCTTGTCTTATTCTCCTGCAGTGGGGCCCAGGCTTTGATGAGTGGTTCAAACCCCATGCTGGGCTGTAACACAGGTGCCATAACTCCTGCAGGAATAAACCTGAGCGGCCTTCTACCCTCAGGAGGTCTGCTACCAAATGCATTGCCCAGTGCAATGCAGGCAGCTTCTCAAGCAGGTCAGAATGTTGGAAATAATAACCTCTAAAAAAAAAAATTAAAGTATATGCTAAAGTAAAAATGTAATTTTAAGAATGATGCTAAAGGCATTTAATGTCATTATTTCATGAAGTATAGTATCACATGTGTTTCATTTCAAAAGCCTTTAAAGTTCTGGCATTTGAATTAAAAGCCATCTAGCAATCAACTTTGGAAAACTTGGTAAGCCTGTGAGTCTGTGCAAATGTTTCTTTTGCTTTCCAAATAATAGAATTAATTTTGGTAGCCTTATTGTCATTGTAGTTATATTCCAGGGAATATTAATGTATTTTGAAAATACACATTGTGCACAAGAGGCATCTGCATCGCAGTTAAGAGCCTGGATTCTGGGGCCAAACTACCTCAGCTTGAATCCCAGTTGTACAACTTATCGTTTGTGTAATATTGAGAAAGTTACCTTTGTGTCTAATTTTCCTCATAAATAAAATGGAAATAGCAATAATAACTTACCTTATAGTCATGAGGATTAAATGAAATATAATACAGATTATGTGCTTAAACTGTGCCTGAGACATGATAAGCATTCTTTTTTTTTTTATTTTTTTTTTTGAGACGGAGTCTCGCTCTGTCGAAGAGTAGTTATTACCTGTACAGGAAAACAGTTATAATAATAACTTGTGCTTATTTTTTTGATGCTCTTTAAAAGAATGTATTATAATATCTTGAAACAATTCAGTTTCACTTGAGGAAAAATTTAATAGGAAAAACAATGTAGAAAAATTCATTAAAAACTTTCTTAGTTATGAGAAAGGGAACCCAGAAAATACAATTAAACATATTAACATGTTGCTGTAATTTCCTAATTCTAGCTAGTGGTGTTATTTTTTTGTTTTGTTTTGTTTTTGGAGACAGAGTCTCGCTCTGTCGCCCAGGCTGGAGTGCAGTGGCGCAATCTCCGCTCACTGCAAGCTCCGCCGCCTCCCAGGTTAACGCCATTCTCCCACCTCAGGCGCCCGCCACCACGCCTGGCTAATTTTTTTGTATTTTTAGTAGAGACGGGGTTTCACCGTGTTAGCCAGGATGGTCTCGATCTCCTGACCTCGTGATCCACCTGCCTCGGCCTCCCAAAGTGCTGGGATTACAGGTGTGAGCCACCACCCCCGGCCTAGTGTTCTTATTTTAATAAGCATAAGTGTGCTTTAGTGCCAGAAGTCCTGAAATGGACTTCACATCCTGAATTTAGGATATTTACATGTAACTACTAGTTGTACCAGTTACATGTGGCTTCACTTGCTAAACTGGGGCTTTACAGAAGTCACTAAATTTTTCCCCCTTAGCCTCAGTTCAGTTCGCTCTAAAGTGGGAATAAAAATATCTTCAGTTGGTACTTAAGAGAAATAAATGAAGTATGAAAGTGACTTTGGTAAGCTAGAAGGCATTATACAGATGTCATCCAGTTTTAAATGGGGGTTAAGCCATTTTCTTAAATGAGAATTTTTCCAGAAAGGGATATTTTTGCCAAATTTCAGTTTCTTATACAAGGCTTTGCTAATATTACATGTGCATTTCTTGCCTTAAATATTTTTTTAAAAAAATGATCTGATGGAGAACTAGATACATTTTTAAATAGTGTTCAGATTGGTGTATTTTGTTAGCAAAATATTTGCATATCATGAGACCAGGATCAGCACGCTACAGCACACAGCCTAAGCTAGGAATGGTTACTACATTTTTAAAGGATTGTGAAAAGAAAATGCAGCAGAGGCCATTTGTGCTCACAAAGCCTACATGATGGCCCTTTACTGAAAAAGTTTGTCACCCCCAGCTTTAAGATATGCTCTGTGTTATGTAACAGATTTTTTAGGATTATGTTTAGAACTAACAGAGCACTGTTTCCTGACTCTCAGTTTTGATCTTATACACAAATTGCAACATTCTTTAGCATTCTGATTAACATTTGTAGTTAAAAAAAAAAATAGCATAGAGCATACCAGTTCTTAAAGATATGATTATTTTAGTATACTATGTAACACTGAGAAATGTAAATAGATGCCAGTACCTGGAATGTATTTGCACAGCAGTGATAGTTTTGTTATATTCATGGTGTTCTCATAATTCTTGATTACTGTTTGTTCAGCCAACAGTCAGAAGAATGAAAAAGAAGTCCCAGTTTCTGAAAGATAGACTATAATGTACACCTGGTGCTTCACAACTTTGAATAAAATCTCAGTATTGATATTTCTGAAGTATGGAAAATACGCACATCTATGCAGAGAGTACATAAAATTATTGTACTTATATATATACTAAAGTATAAATTATTTTCATGTGTAATAAACTTCCAATTCTGTTATAACCATGAGTTTTATTTAACAGGTGTTCCATTTGGTTTAAAAAATACTTCAAGTCTCAGGCCCTTAAATCTACTCCAGGTAAACCTGAAATCCTGCTTTTGATTAAATTGTTTGTACATTGAATTTTTTTCTAAACAATGTATATCTATATGTATTAGCACTTGAAATTCTGAGGTCTGTTTAGATTCTTCTAAGGGTGTGGTTATTATTGCTACCTTTGTATGATCAAGTGGATAAAAAGGAAGAATCAGTACCTTATATACCACACTTTGGCTCCAGTAGCCCTGCCTAATTAAGAACTAGCTGTGCCAGTGGGGAGACTTTGCACCTACCAAGGAGGATACTTCACTACAATAATAATAGTGGACAGATTTAGAAAATAATTGCTTTCCCAACAGATGTTTTTTGTATGCATAGAAGTAATACTGTTTTTTGTGCTTGAAGGAGATTTAAAAAATAGGTATGTGTGCAGTACGTGGTGGCTCACACCTAGAATCCCACCACTTTGGGAGACCCAGGTGGGAGGATTGCTTGAGCTCAGGAGTTCGAGACCAGCCTGGGCAGTATGGTAAAACTCCATCACTACAAAAAATTAGCCAAGCATGGTAGCATGCATCTGTAATCCCCGCTACTCGAGAGGCTGAGGTCAGAGGATCACTTTAAGGCCAGGAAGTTGAGGCTGCAGTGAGCTGACATTGCGCCACTGCATTCCGACCTAGGCAACAGAGTGAGATCCTGTCTCAAAAGAAAAAAAAAGAGGGAGTGAATTTACAACATTCCTGGTGTTATGCTAGGTCCTCTAATTTAAAGAAGGAGTAAGCTTTAAGCTAGTAGTTTGGAAAATGGATAGACGTGAATATAAAGATCTGGATATGTAATGTAGTAGAGCTATGGATTGATGGGAAATAACAATAACAGATCAGCCACCCTGGTATTCAGGATTAACAAATCGGGAAATTCTCATTAGAGCTAAAATTTAAAACTTATTTCCTATACACGATGCAATATGTTTGCAGACTAATTGCAGACCAATATACTTATAGTATGGACAAGCCCACAAATTGCATTTGTTTATTTAGCCTACCTTCTGGTATATTGCTGTTGAAGTTTTCTTAGGGGTCAGTCTCAGTGTTAACAGGAATGGAAATCCTTTAGTTTGTTATATATTTCTACATTTACTATACACTGATTGAGGAAGGAACATTTGATCTGTGCTGTATCCATGTTTACCTAATGATGAGCTGTGATGGATATAGATAGATATTTTGACCCAAGGATTTTTTTTTTTTTTTTTTTTTTGGACTATATAGAACCTAAGAGTTCTGTATTTGGTATTTTCTTGGACATTCTCCTAAGGACCTCAAAGTGGTCCATATATAAACTCCTATAGCTTAAAACGGAAAAACTATTTGTTTTTTGGTGCATTTGACAAACATTGTTTTCCTTTTTAACCTGGAGTTTTCTGAGTGCTTCTTTAAAAATTGTTTTTATATTTGGATTAATTAAATTCGAATTAGATTTGAATGGAAGAGAAAGTAGTGGTTTCCAAAATAAATATGGACAACTAAATGCACTTTTTTTTCAACTTTGAAATTCCTCACTGTGTTATATAAAAGATCTTGTATAGTATTTTTGTGTTTTTGGCAAAACTAGAACCAATTTATGAGGGGTGGCTTTTCACAGTATACATTTCTGATTCATAAGCTGTTTGTTTGTACTTTCTAATGTATTTAATGCTCTTTCGTATTGATGTATAAAAAGAGTGAAATAAAAAATAGCATGTGAATTGGGATAGCTAACTACTAGCTTGAAGCAGAAAAATTTATTGTTTAAGGGTATTAACATACTTGACAGCCCAAAGTAATAGGATTTTAAAATTGTATCTAAATAGGTCTTTATTTTAAGGGCAGCCAACTTTTTTTTTGTTCACCTGTTTCCTCAACTATAAGAGTGACACATAGCAAATGATCCAAAAATATTTGTAGAATAAAGAAATTTAAATATTTGATATAAAATCATATGAGATTGGTTAATTTTTGTTTAAATTCTTAATAGCTTCCAGGTGGTTCACTTATTTTTAACACTCTGCAGCAGCAGCAACAGCAGCTCTCCCAGTTTACACCACAACAACCTCAGCAGCCCACAACTGCTAGTCCTCAACAGCCAGGGGAGCAGGTATGGGTTTTGTAGCCTTCCATATGCTTTTACATCGAATTTATAACATTTTTTGGTATATTCCAAGCATACTTCATGTGCTTTGTTAGTGTAAACATTTCCTGTACTGTTTTTGTTAACAATAGTAGCAATCAGCTATTGGGCACGTATTCCTAATAAAACAGTCATACCATACTGAATAGATGATATCACCTGCATCTTGCATAGATGATTGAGATTCAGGTAAATGGCTTGCTCATAGCCATACAGTAAGTGGCAGAGTCAGAGATTCAAACCTAGGTCTTTCTGTCCCTATCGCTCATGTATTTTCTACCCCATCATTGTCTTTCTGTTTTTAGGATTGTGTTACTATTGGAATAAAGATATCCCTATTATTATAAAATGTAGGGCAGTGGGAACACAGACAAAAACAAACGTTTACACTGCCAAAGAGAATGAAATTGAATAAGAATTGCAATAAATGACAGTAGAAGAAGGAAGTACAAGTGTTTCTAAACTTTGGGTACACTGGAGTCATCTGGGAAATTTAAAAATACTGATTCCTGGGTCCCACATCCAGAGTTTCTCTATCTCACAAATTATATGAAATATTCACCATTAATCCTTTTGCCCAATTTTCCACAGTCAGGTCTTGGTTGGATAAAGCTCATCCTCTAATAGAGTCCTCAGGAAGGGCACATTAAAAACTTACTGTTTTTTCATTCTGAACACATTAAAGATTGCTTGGCTAGGTATAAAATCTTTGATTTTCTTTAAAAAAATTAATTTTTCAATACACATAAAATTTACCATTTTAACTTTTTTTTACAAGCGATTCTCCTGCCTCAGCCTCCCAAGTAGCTGGGGCTACAGACGCGTGCCACCACACCCGACGTTTCACCGTGTTAGGATGGTCTTGGTCTCATGACCTTGTGATCCACCACCTCGGCCTCCCAAAATGGTGGGATTACAGACGTGAGCCACCGCACCTGGCCAAAATTTACCGTTTTAAATTCCTAAGTGTGCAATTCAGGAGTGTTAAGTGTATTCACATTGTTGTGCAACAGATTTCTATTATAGAACTTTTTCATCTTGCAAAACTGAAACTATATCCGGTAAATAACAACTATATTTCCTCCTCCCCTCAGCCACTATTCAACTTTATGTTAGTATGAGTTTGACTATTCAAGATACCTCATATAAGTGCAGTCATATAGTTATTTGTCCTTTTGTGTCTGACTTACTTCACTTAGCATAAAGTCTTCGAGGTTCATTCATGTTATAGCATGTGTCAGAATCACCTTCCTTTTTCATGGTGAATAGTACTTGTATATACCATATTTTGTTTATCCATTCATCCACTGATGGATACTTGGGTACCTTCCAACTTTTGGCTATTGTAAATAATGCTAGTGTGAATGTGAGTATACAGATCTCTTTGAGACCCTGTCTTTGGCTCTTTTGGATATATACCCAGAAGTTGGATTGTTGGTTCATGTGGTGATTTTTAATTTTTTAAGAAGCATCATACTGTTTTCCATAGTGACTGTACCATTTTACCCAATTCCCATCAACAACATACAAAGATCTCAATTTGTCCAAATCCTTGCCAACTCTTGTTATTTGCTGGTGGTGGTTAGGTCTTCGGGGATTTTTTTTTTTTTTTTTAGCAGCCATCCTAATGGGTGTGAGGCAATAATCTCATTGTGTTTTGATTTGCATTTCCGTAATGATTAGTGGTGTGGAGCATCTTTTCATATGTATGTTGGTCATTTGTATATCATCTTTGGAGAAAAGTCTATTCGGGTCCTTTGCCCATTTTTTTAATCAGATTAATTTTTGTTATTGGATTGTAGGAGTTCTTCATTCTTCATATACACATATATCAGATGTTTGATTTGCAGATATTTTCTCCCATTTGTTGTCTTTTCACATGATTGCATCCATTGCACAGAAGTTTTTAAAATTTTAATGTAGTTCATTTTCTCTTTTTACTTTTCTTGCCTGTGCTTTTGGTATCATATTGAAGATCATTGCCAAATCCAATGTCCTGAAGCGTTTTCACTTGCTTTCTTCTAAATGTTCTCTAGTTTTAGGTCTCCTTTAAATTTATTAAAAATGCTTCCTACTGTTGACTTGCTTTGTATGTTTTTGAGAAATCTGATGCCAGTCTAATTATCTTGCTCTTGTAAGTTTATTTAAGCAGTTTGTCTAGAGGCCCTGAATGTTTGTCTAATATTTTCACTGGTGTATGTGTCAGAATTGATTTTTCCATGTTTTTCCTGTGGATCCTTTTAATGTGTAGAGTCACTTCTTTATTTCTGGAATGTTTTCTTGGATGATAGTTTGTAGTTTCATAAGTGGAAGCTTAGATTATGGAGGTCATTCTTTTCTAAAATAAACATTTAATGTTATACATTTTCTTCTCAGTACTGCTTAAGCCACTTTCCACAAATTTTGATATGCTGTGCCTTCATTTTGTTCCATAGAATTTTCTGTCTTATGGATCCCTCTTAAATGAATTATTTAGATATGTTTGATTTCCAAATACTTGGGAATTTTCCAAATATCTTTCTGCAGTTGATTTCTAGTTTAAATCCACTGTGGTCTGAAAACATATTTTTCGTTCTTTTAAGTTTGTTGAGGTTTGTTTAATGCTTGAGAACGTGATCTGTCTTGATGAATACTCCATATATGCTTGAAAAAAATGTGTATTCTGCTGTTAGGAGTGTTCTGTATTAGAGCAAGGCATTTGATGGCATCATTCAGGCCTTCTATATCCTTTTCTTTCTCAATGTTTTATCAGTTACTGTGAGAAGTGTTGAAGTCTTCAACCAAAACTGGAAATTTCTATTTCTCCTTTTGCTAAAGGTTGTGTTTTGAGCCCATATTGTTAGGTGCATATGCATTTAGGATTGTTACATCTTGATTAATTTACCCCTTATCATTAATAAATGACCACCTTTATCTCTGATAATATTTCTTGTTTCTTTCTTTTGATTAATGTTAGCTTAGTACATCTTTTTTCATCCTTTTAGTTTTAGCCTGAGTCCTTTTATTTCTTAGTATTTGTTTTTCTTCAGGATGTTTGTTTAATCATTATTCCTCCTTGTTTGAATATTCCATTTGCGGTGGTGGCTTACAGTCTACTTTAAGTTTGTGGAGTGCTTCGGGGGGAAATTGATATCATCTGTAGTTTTTTTTGTTTGTTTTGTCATAGTTCCATTATGGTGGTGATGTGGTCTGCCTTATTCTGTTGTTCATTTCATGAACTGGGTTCCAAATTCAATAATAGAACCTTTCAGCTCTGTGCTCTTTTGTCCAATCTCTTTTTATATCCAGGGAAATCCCCTCAAGATAAATGTATCTTTTGAATGTTTGGCTTGCCATTATATACTGAAATGTTCAAAGGATGTCTTTTGCAGAGCAAAAGTTTTTAATTTTGCTGAAGTCCACGTTGACAGTATCTTTCCTTTATGGAATATGCTGTAGTTGTCATGTCTCAGAACTCTTTACCTAGCCCTAGGTCCCAAAGATTTTCTTCTGTGTTTTTTTCTAACAGTTTTATAGTTTCTTATTTTGAATCCATGATTCATTTTCAGTTAATTTTTGTACAAGGTGTGCAACTTAGGTCCATGTTTTTGTTTTTGTTTTCCTATCAGTATCCAATTGCTTCAACACCATTTGTTGAAAACAACAACAAAAAAAAACAGCTATCCTTTCTGAATTGAATTACTTCTGCACATTTGTTAAAAGTCTGTTGGGTCTGTTTGGGTGGGTTTATTTCTAGGTTCCCTGTTCTGTTTCATTAATCTATGTGTCTGTCCGTCAGCCAGTACCACACTGTCTTCTTCATTGTAGTGTCTTAAAATTGGGCAGTGTTTCTGCCATACCATTTTTCAAAATTATTGTAGTTAATGTAGGTTCTCTACCTTTCCATATAAATTTTAAAGTCATCTTGTCTGTATCTACAAAAACTTTGCCAGCATTTCTAAAAGAATCGAGTTATGCTTGTTGATCAGTTTGGGGGAAGAACTGCCATCTTTATGATGTAAGTCTTCCAGTACATGAACATAGTATGTCCTTATCTAGACCAAAATCAATGTTTTGTAGTTTTTGGTATACAAGCCCCATATATGTTTTCTTAGACTTAAGATTAATACCTAAGCTTTTCTCTGTTTTTTTGAGTAACTGTGAATGGTATCTTTTTAATTTCAGTTTTCACATGTTAATTACTAGTATATATAGTGTTGATTTTTGTATATTGATCTTGTATTGTGCCCTCTTACTGAACTTACTATTTCTAGGAGCTGTTTTGGAGATTGCTTAGGATTTTCTACAGTATAAACAGTTGTGCCATTTGCAAATAAGGACAATTTTATTTTTTCCTATAAAATCGATATGCCGGCCGGGCGCGGTGACTCACGCCTGTAATCCCAGCACTTTAGGAGGCCGAGGTGGGCAGATTACAAGGTCAGGAGATCGAGACCATCCTGGCGAACACAGTGAAACCCCATCTCTACTAAAGAATACAAAAAATTAGCCAGGTGTAGTGGCAAGCACCTATAGTCCCAGCTACTCGGGAGGCTGAGGCAGGAGAATGGCGTGAACCCAGAAGGCGGAGGTTGCAGTGAGCCCAGATTGCACCACTGCACTCCAGCCTGGGCAACAGAGCAAGACTCCGTCTCAAAAAACAAAAAACAAAACACATAAAGTTCCAGTACTATGTTTATGTTACAAAGAGTGTTTTAAGCTTTAAAAAATTGTTTCGGTGAAGCTTTATAAAAGCCTTAGGCATTATCTTGGTAGCATCAAACAATAAATACAGATGCACTGAAAAAGAAAGTTTTCTTTGTTCAAATGGTATAAATTTATTCTTGCTTACTCTAAATACCTTTGAAGTATTTTCCTTGTTACTCTTTTTACAAGACTAGTCTCATACTGCTTTATTTCATAGCGGAAAAAATGCTGATTTATTTTCACCAGCTCAAATTTGTTTTTCTTTCTTGTACAAGTCATTTATTTTGTTATTCAGGGTTCTGAACAAGGTTCAACCAGTCAAGAACAGGCCTTATCTGCTCAGCAAGCTGCTGTTATTAACCTTACTGGAGTAGGAAGTTTTATGCAGTCACAGGCAGCTGGTAGGTATCTTCATAACTTTATATGCTGAATTTACTAAACATATTCAATCTATTTGGGATCTCATCACTTATTTTCTTTGCCTTCCCTTACAACCAGTAAACAGGAAAAAGTAAAGCTATAATGTGTGAACTATTAAATTGATTAATGGCTGAGATTTTTTTCATTAATTTGATAGTGCATTAATTAAAAGAGCTTTGACTTAACATAATTACCACAGTTGTGTTTTCCTTATGTTACAGTTTACTGGCAAAATTTAATAATTATCCACTTTACTAGGTTACCAGAGCTGTTTTCAGTGTTTGCCAGTAGTTATGTTAATTAATAACTTTTTCGTTTTCCTGGGTTAAGACTGAATTTTTCTAGATTGCATAATCTTTTGTTTCATTCTGGTAATTTGTAGTTGCATAAATGACTTTAAGTCTTAATGGACAATAGCATAACTTATGTAAGCCACTATTATCATTTAAGAAAAGATTAACTTCTCAACACTTCCCAGCAGTAAATGGTGAACTAAAGATTACTCTTAATGATTCCTGTCAGTTGAAGATAATTCTAACTTTATACTTATTTAAAAGAGTAAGCCACATGTATAAGAAAGCTGTAAGAGTTTGAGGATTGAATGAGTGACTTTGTTGTCAATATCTTATCACTGTGGGCTTACTATGCCTTTAGAAGTCTTTTAGAATAATCTTTATTTTGGAAGTAAGTAATCCTTACATATAAAGTTCCAACTCAGAGGTAGTGAATTTCCAGAGAGAAGTTTATGTAATTATATACCTTTATCAGCCCAGTTGTGAATTTCCGAAAATAGCTCTAGTATAATTTAGTGACAACTCTAGTCTGAAAAGTCATGAGAATGTTCCTAGCCACAGATTGCCATAATTTGAGTCCAAGTCACCTAAATCATGTTGGCCTTCAAACTTCCTCATATGTAAAATAAGTGTTGAACTGATTACTGTGGTTCCGCTCAGCTCAAAAAATAACAAACAATGCTCAGTCTCAGTTCATCACCTCTGTTGTTAATAGAGTAGTCTGATATTCATTGCAACATCTTTTGTTTAAAGCAATTGTCTGTCTACCAGCTTTGTTGTTACGATAGTTTGGATTTCTTCCATCTCCCTTCTCCTACTGTTGGTTATATTTCAAAAATAATGTACTCTTCTAAACAAAATAGCACCAGTATCAAATTTTATACAGATGCGAGAGGTTCAGTGCTTTGACACATAATGCACTCCCTTCTCTGTGTCCAGAAAGTTCCATAATCAGTGGTACCCCCAACTAACAGGAGACCATATACTAAATTTATTCTGAAATGTCTATGATTTGATACTTAAGATTAATCGTACTGCTAACTTTTCTATTATTTCATTTTCTGTGTTGTCCTTTTCTAACCCTGGTAGCCTTCAAACTTTTTGACTGGCCTGCTTTCCCCTTCTCCTCTCTGTAGTGTTGTCTCAGCTTGGCTCTGCCGAGAACAGACCTGAGCAAAGCCTTCCTCAGCAGAGATTCCAGCTCTCCTCTGCCTTTCAACAGCAGCAGCAACAGATACAAGTAATCCAGCAACTTCACTCTGATTACATTTTTAAAGATACTCAGCTCCAAAAGTACCTCAAAATAACTTGCTTTAGTTTTATTTTACTGTCTTTTAAGACTGTACAGTAATTGGTAAATAATTTAGCAAATTTTATTTAAAAGTCTTGACATTTTAGCCAGTCAACTTGGAGCACTGAATATATTTTGTACATTTAAGCCATACTCTTAAAATTTTTCATGAAGTGCTGGTGGCACATTAACATACATTTTTCTAGTATGCAGTGTATTTTGAAATAGACAGTTGTAAGTGCCAATTGTTAACTTTCTAATATTTTATTGCAGAAAAGTGTTCCTATTAGTAAATGTCATACCTGTTTATTTAGAAAAATGTTATACCATCATTTTAGGAAGGAAAGTCAGCATATTATAGTTGACTATCTTGATATTCAGGGTTGTTTTATATTGCTATAAACTATCATCATACAACAAAATGGTAACTGAAGTTGCTGAGTTACTACAATATAGACTGGCAGGGCAAAGTAACAAATAATTTTGAAGTTTGCCAAGAATCATTTTTAAAGCCCTCAGCAGGCTTCTGTGCCACTGGTGCTGTTTGACTGTGCATTGTCTCAATGTGGTATAGTCCCTTTTTGTTATCTTGGTGCTTTCTCCCTTTTTCAGTTGTGTTGTTTCGTCACTCTCAGGAAAAGCACCTTTCCACACCTGCCTGCATTTAACATAACTCGATTTTTTTCCCTCCCTTTTGCAGCAGTTGCGATTCTTGCAGCATCAAATGGCTATGGCAGCAGCAGCAGCACAAACAGCTCAGCTACATCGTCATCGGCATACAGGCAGCCAGTCAAAAAGTAAAATGAAGAGAGGCACGCCAACCAGTCCAAAATTCTGAGTCTTGCATTATTTTTTGTTCCTTTTTTAAAAACACAAGAGCATTGAATCAAAAGGATTGAGTTTCTACTTTTTGTTTTTTTAATGTGTCAGTATTTTACATTGCTAGATGTACAAACTTTATACAGAAGCACAACCTTATCATTTTTAAATAAAAACAGGGAAATGGTTTAACAAACTAGGGTTGGTTTGCCTAAGTCATTGCTTTTTAAAAATGGTTTCACTATACATTATATGGAAGTGACCTAAGAAATAATAGAAACATCTTTCAGAAGAATGTAGTTTGATATTTATTTAGTATAAAATGTTTGTGCACAGTGTTAACAAATACAATTTTTACAAATCTGTTTTGAAAAGTGGCTATTTATTTGGGTTTCATACTCTTAATTACTTCATCCATCAATTTTTTAACTTCTTTGTGTCTTGTAACTGCTCGGCTCATGCAGTCCTGAAGTTTAGCTCCAGTTAGCCCGCTTCCACCTGAAAAATTATTTTGCCAATACTTTTAATCTATCACTGCTTTTCAAAAAACATTAATGTCATATCAAATTATGAAACAAAAAAATTGGATAACATAAATCAGGGTACAGTCTGAAGATCTGCAAGTTAGTTTCACAAGACCTCCAAGTGATTCTAATGTATGTCTTAAGTTTAAGAATCACTGACATATACCATTAAGATGGAAGAAAATTTGAGGTAGCTAAGAAACTACAGTAAACTTAAATTAGGTAAATGAAATATCCCATATTCCATTTGGCCCTCCCTAATTTAAGGCTCACACTGAGTTTTCATCTACATATGTTTAGGACTGAAGTGGCAGGAACATGCCTGGTTTGTGAAGACAACAGAGCTTGCCTTCCTCATCCATTACTATTGTTAAGGTTCCTGTTGCCAGATGTTCCTCCTCTCCAGTAGGGTCAACTATAAGCAAAGTGCTATAAAAAGAAAAAAGTATAAGTTACCAATCCATGGAACAAATTTTACTTTAAAAATACTAAACATACTTTTACTTTAAAAATACTGTCAGCCTCCCAAGTAGCTGGAATTACAGGTACACACCATCACACCTAGCTAATTTTTGTATTTTTAGTAGAGACAGGGTTTCACCGTCTTGGCCAGGCTGGTCTCGAACTCCTGACCTCAGGTGATACCCTGCCTCAGCCTCCCAAAGTGCTGGCATTACAGGCATGACCCACCATGCCTCGCCCTGCTCTACTATTTCTGAATGTGCTAAAATCCTTGGAAAATACTGAAGATAGCTTCAGGTAAATCTTTAGTGAAAGAATTAGAAATTAATATTACACAGGTATAAGTAAACCAAGGAAAAGGTAAAGTGAACACAATTATCATCCAAATCAGGATGCTTATGAAAGCAGACAGGTTGACTATAAATAATTGTGCAGGGACAAGTATAAACTCAAGTGTCCAGGGAAAACTAGGATGTAGAGTCACCATAGCACTTCCTGAAGAGTTAGAATGCTGAACATCAATTACCCAAATCTTAAATATAGAAAATTTTAAAGTAAGTTTGATTAACTTACTCATCAAACACAGCAAAGGAAGTTGCAACTGGATGAGTTCTAATATTCAAATAACTTTTCTTCTTTAAATTAACTTCTGCTAAAGCAGTTTCTTCATTTATAGTAACTTCAGGCAACTGTACTAAGAAAAGGCAAATTTGTAAAGTAAGTCTCTAAGAAACAAATGGTTTCTAAGCTTTTTTTTTTTTTTTTTTAATTCACCTTTCCCTCGATTGAACTTGCCCAGAACATTTCTTTTTAAAAAGCACCTTACAGCCACTAAGGTAAATACAGAGGATATACATTGCTCTTCACAACATCTGACATGCCTACCTAGTGCTTATTGCATAATTTTTTTAAGTTTAAGAAGTCAAAATGATTTTTTTTTTTAATTTTTAGAGATCGGGTCTTGTTATGTTGCCCAGGCTAGAACTAAATTCCTAGCAATCTTCCCACCTCAACCTCCCCAGTAGCTGGGTGGGACTATAGGCATGTGCCACTGTACCCAGTTTTGAAATGAAAATGATTACTAATAGATAACATGTCTAGCTAATTTGTATATGCCAGGTACTGTTTTATGCATTTCCACATTTTCATTGTATTCACCTAATCAATACTCTTACAAACTAAATACTATTATCCCTATTTTATTATAGATAAGGAAACTTCAGCACAGAGTGACAGAGCCAGGAATCAAACCTAAGTCTCTGCTTTAACCACTCTGTTACAATATTGTGCTAACTTCATTTTCTACCTCCAATTCACTTAACCACTCTATTATAATATTGCTGTGCTAACTTTATTTTCCACCTCCAATTATTTGTTCCTACCAATTCATCATTCACCAATGATAGGGAATATGCACAAGTTATTGAAATCTGTAACTAATCAGTCAACCTAGACTCCTTGCTAAGAAACTTCACTATTACTATGGCCTCACAGTAAAAACAACAGAATCCATTCTAATTCTTTTGGCAATATCACATAAAGAACTATGAGGATACTGGCAGATCTTCACCAATCACCTAGCCAGAAGTTACAAGTCTTGTCTCCCTCTCCCACCATTATTAACACTATTATGGAAAGGACTGAAGTCCTAACCTAAGTAGACGGGTACAGTCAAAGCAGCACTCTAAAGAGCATTCAGTTAGAGAATATACAACTATCAACTATATTTGGAAAGTAATGGCAGTATTACATTCATTAATTTGGAAGCATACGAAAGCAAATGTACATTAAAAGTTTCACAAAACAGAACATTCTAACCCATTAGTGGGAATATTGCCGTTTTTGTAAGGCTGCTTACCATTTTTTAAAGCCGCTAACAAAGCAAATGTGCAGGCATCCAAAATGTTTCCATCATAGTCGAGGCAAATGAGATCACA
Organism: Macaca nemestrina; assembly: GCF_043159975.1. NCBI lineage: Eukaryota > Metazoa > Chordata > Mammalia > Primates > Cercopithecidae > Macaca > Macaca nemestrina. The sequence goes on from NC_092140.1 coordinate 89,610,969, forward strand.
GTATAGAACCCAGGCAAGCTAAAATAGAATTAACACAAAAGGAAATTAAAGCCTTCTAATGGGTAGAACATGCTATTCGCTTAGACTTAAGAACCACAGAACCCTTGGTTAAACAAGCAAGATAACCTTCAAGGCTCAAAAACCTTAAGAAAATGCTTTACCTTTTTCAAGTAGAAAACCAGAAGAAAGTGGACAGGTTTGGTGAAAGCTGGCTTTTGATTGCCAAGCTGACAAATGACAAACATGTCCATTTCCCTTAATGGAGCTACAGATGTAGAAGGAATTTCCATTCTTAGTGGGAGGTTACAGATAAGGAAGATGGTTTTGAAAGCCCTAGCTAAAATTCAAAATGCACTTTCCCATAATACATGAAATGTTTAGGTTTTACAGTGCTAACGTATCAGTTTATGGAAAGCCTCTCTAGGTTCTAATCAACCTAGTTTTACATTTTCAAATAGACTTTGGAATCTACTGTGGATTCACCAAAAACATATGTTAATATGATCAATGTTATAATCTGCTATAAGGAATAAAAAATGATTGAACTTTTCTCTAAAGGTTAAGGGGGGAAAAAAATTACTTCAGTTTAAAAGGTAGCTCCCAGACAGGTGGTAAGTTAGTCAAACTTGTTTTTTATAAACAATATGGTTCACTTAGAGCATTATAGAGTAAGAAATGACTGAATCTCTAAAATCTGTAAAGCAGCCATATTTAAGGCTACTTTGATGGGTGATTTTAATTTCTTTGTTCCCTTTCCCCCACAAAAAAAATCTCTTCAGAATTAATAAGAACTTATAGCTTCTCTATTCCTCTTACCTTCCCTGGAGAAATGCATAAGTCCTCTTTCTGAATTATCTGTGAACTTGATTTAATGACAAAGAGCAAAGTAAATGAAAAGTCAAAAACTATCTGAAAATGAATTACAGTAAAATTTTATCATGGTGCTCTTACTTTTCAATGACATCTGCAATGAACTGGCTAGCCACTTGGGCCTCTTCTCCAGGAGGTCCAGACCGGAATCTCGATGAACACAGGGGTGGTAGATCCACATTAGGAACTGAAAGAAATACTCTGCAGCTATGAACTAAATTTTTTTTTTTTTTTTTTTTTTTGAGATGGAGTCTTGCTCTGTCACCAGGCTGGAGTGCAGTGGCGCGATCTCCGCTCACTGCAGCCTCCACCTTCCAGGTTCAAGAGATTTCCCTGCCTCAGCCTCCCAAGCAGCTGGGATTACAGGCATGTGCCACCACGCCCAGCTAATTTTTTTGTATTTTGGTAGACAGGGTTTTACCATATTGGTTAAGATGGTCTCGATTTCCTGACCTCATGATCCACCTGCCTCAGCCTCCCAAAGTGCTGGGATTACAGGCGTGAGCCACCATGCCCGGCCTAAACTTTTTAATTTATGGATTATCGAAGTGTTAAAGGTATGAATCCACAGTAAAGGCAGCTGTGGCCATGGACAGGCTTTTCTGAATAGAGTACATTGTAACATAGTTACATTCTGCTTGGTCTCTGTAAGACTCCCAGGCATGAAATTTGTATTTTTCTGACTTTTTTCCCCCCATATGCATTTTTTAAAAATCTATTTTAGACTTCAATTCTCCTAAATCCTTTACAAGTTTTCCTGGTATCTTTCAAAATACCTCAATCTGTAACTGAAGACAGACCCTCTGCTAACATCCAACTGTTTTTCTCATTTAAGAAAATGTTGGTTCCTACCGTAAAGAACAGATGGTTCCAAGACAAGAAAAAAAATAGCAGTTGTATAAAGCAAAGAATCTTTATGGAAACAAAAAATGTGCAATGACAGTTCTTTGACTAAAAAAAATTCCATTCTATTTTTTTCTTTTGAAACAGGATTTCACTCTGTCACTCAGGCTTGAATGCAGTGATACAATCATATTTCATTGTAGCCTTGACCTCCCAGGCTCAAGCAATCCTCCTGCTTCAGCCTCCCAAGTAGTTGGGACACAGGTGTGCACCAGCACACCCAGCTAACTTGATTTTTTTGTAGAGACGGGGGTCTCCTTTGTTCCCCAGGCTGGTCTCGAACTCCTGGGCTGAAGCAATCCTGCAGTCTTGGCCTCCCAAAATCCTGGTATTACAGGTGTGAGTCACCACACCCAGCCAAAGTTCTATTTTCTTGGTTAGTAACATATGAATATATAAACAAAAATTGAGCAAGCAAGTTTGATAAAGATTAAATTTATGAAATTCTATATCCTGCTATTATGCTATCTTTTACTAATACGGAAAACTTTTGAGGAATTTGTTTTATTGTTAAATATTTCTGAATATTAGGAATAATTTTCTTTACATCAACTCAACTAGGACTTAACTAAAATTATTAAATGTGTTAGAAGTATTAGTATTAAAATTACAAAACCATTTAACTTACCAACATATCCTTTATCAGGGGCATCTGTTGGTGGTGCTGCAAATTCCTATAGTAGCAAAGAAATGTTTCCTATTGAAACAAGCTACTGAAAAATTATGAAGACAACTTAGCAATCAGTTATGGAAGGCTCTATCAAATATCAGCTTAGGGAATTGTGCCATGGCCTCTAAGGACATTGGTGCTGATCCTCACAGTAGCTCTACAAGATAAGAAGGCACTATAGTACAGTGGACTACACTATAGTGCTGCTCATCAAGATTACCTGGAGATCTTTTGAAAAACAGTAATTGAGTTTGTGCCCCCACCTAGTAGCCAAGAATCTTAATTTATTCCCCACATGGTAGAGCCAGATTTAGGAATTGCTGCTTTAGTGGTAAACAGCAAAAGTTCAGCTGGGCGCGGTGGCTCACACGTGTAATCCCAGCACTTTGGGAGGCAGAGGCGGGCGGATCACCTGAGGTCAGGAGTTTGAGACCAGCCTGGCCAAGACGGCAAAACCCCGTCTCTACTAAAAACACAAAAATCAGCCAGGCGTGGTGGCAGGCGCCTGTAATCCCAGCTACTTGGGAGGCTGAGGCAGGAGAATCACTTGGAACCCGGGAAGCAGAAGTTGCAGTGAGCCGAGAGCCTGCCACTGCACTCCAACCTGAGCAACAGAGCCAGACTCCGTCTCAAAAAAAAAAAAAAAAAAAAAGCAAACGCTCTGCAATTAGCAAGCCGGTTCAAATGTCAGAGCCACATTTACTGGCTAACTTTAGGCAAATTATTTAACCTCTAACCTTAAACTCCTCATCTGTCAAATGGGAAGAAAATAGTGTCTACTCCTAGGGTCTGTTAATAAGGGCCAAATGAGATAAACCTGTTAAATCCCAGGCATAAAACCCGATAAGGAGCAAGTTCTCAAATCGTCTTGTTATATATCACTCCAGGTTTACCAAAGAAGAATCTCAACTAAGTGTTAAATAACACAGGGTGTATTGTAGTGAAAGAAGCACAGGCTTTGGAGTCAGATTTATGTCTCAAGTTTTACTTATGAGTCTTATGTACCTGGAGAGGTTACTGAACCTCATCTATAAAACAGGAGGTGGAGAAAAATAACAAATGATTGTTGCAGGGATTAAAGTGGATAATTCTGTAAAGTGCCTAAAAAGGTGTCTGGAACATAGCAGGTACTCAGTAAATGGTAGCCATTATTCCCTCAAATTTTTCTTTTCAACAATTTCAATTTTCCACACATTTACACAGATTACATGTCATCACCGGCTAAAAGGATGTCACCAAAAATCTGTTAATTTCTCAAATGATATAACCAAATGTTTTAAAAATTAAGGGTGGCTAAGATTTTTAAAGTTGTTTCATTTTGGTACATTTGACAAATGTTCAGTCATTAAACTTGGGTCATATTATTTAACACTCATAGTGAAAGCTCTTGGGAAATTAAATATTAAAAACTGACACCCAACTGTCAAATCAAGAGTGGAATTATAGGTGTATATTACAATCTAATAAAGAAAGCTAACTTTGTAACTCAAATCTCAATAGGACATATTTAGAGTTACCGCTTTAACTCCACAGATCACTGTAGTATTTCCCAACTTCACTAAAGCAGAACCATCTGCGGTACTAATTGAACCTGAAAAGATAAGCAAAGTGAAAAGTGCATGAAAGGAAAACAGCTACAAAATTATCTACATAATCATTAAAATTAAGTGTTTTAGCTTGCTGTGTATGATTATCTTGCTACCCCTCTCAGTTGCTTATGAATATTTCGTTAGAATAATTGATTTTTACATAACTATTTTAAATTAGTGTTTAAATAATTATTCACCTGTCCTTGAATTTGTGTTAATCATTTTTCATTCAGTTACAGGGCTTTTGTACAGATAAAAATCTCTTCACACAAAAAATCATCAAATTCTTTAGAAAAAGAGAATTTGGCTGAAAAACTGTTTAGGTGGTTCAGAGACTAAAACTTGGGAATATCATACAGTTGAAAATGGAAAATACATCCTTACCTATGTTGACAGTTGTGGTTCTGAATTCACCAAGTTCTCTTCCATCAGGACGGCAGTTCTCTTTCTAAATAAATGTTTATATAAAAATAGATTATACCTATTACATATTTTACACATCTATCCCAAGTTTTACACACACCAGGGGAAACACATTAAATGTTACTTCAAATGGATTAAATTACTTGAAATGTATCTTTAAAAGCAGCCCATTGTTATCAAAAGGCAAAACATGTACATAACTTTTTACTCACCAGAAATCTCCTGTAATACTCCAGAGGTTCCACAGTTCTGAAACACGTGTTAAAAATATATCTGAGATAAACTGATGAATCTTAACATAAATCCAGAAATTGGCAAAGATCTTGAGTGTTGTGATGCAGCATACATCTCCACAACTTTTAACTAAAAGTAATTCTAGAAAGTAAAAATCCTTGCAGTAGCAATCACATTCAATTGCTGTCCTTAACTCTGCCATTAACGATTAGAAGATTGGCGTCTAAAAGCCCTTTGCGTGAGCTCTTTAAAAGCGGATTAATCTAGGTGTCAAAAGAATCTTGTCATTCTTGCTCTGAAACAAGGATCCTAGTGATCATGAATATCTTACTAGATAACTCAGGAAACAAAAAAGGTACATCTTTATTTTCACTGTAACTGAAATTTAGCATATTCTTCAATTATGACTGTAGGCAATAAACCATAGTAACATTAGCAGTACCTGCAACTTTAACAACCACAGAGACCACAGATGTCTTCATTTGTACCCTATAGCTATGTAAGGTATGTTCAGGCTCACTGTTACTTTGAAATCCCAGCAGTTACTACTAGTCTCGCCACTAGATCTTGTTTAAGAAGGTTAATTTTAAAGCAAGTATATATACTACTATATCATGTCTTCGGAGTTTATACTTATAGATAACTATTTCAACATAATGGATTTCCTTTGGAATCCTATTTACCCATTTTTTAGAAACTTTAAGAAAGTCCATTGGCTTCACACACAATAAAACCTTCCAAACGAGGCATGATCCTTTTAGAAATAAATGACGGGAGAGGGAGAAGCAGGCGGTATGTGGCTCTGATGCAACAATCTTGATTGACTGACTGACTGAGACAGAGTCTCAGTCTGTCGCCCACGCTGGAGTGCAGTGGCGCGATCTCGGCTCACTACAAACTCTGCCTCCCGAGTTCAAGCGATTCTCCTGCCTCAGCCTCCTGAGTAGCTGGGATTACAGGCGCCCACCACCATGCCCGGCTAATTTTTACATTTTTATTAGGGACTGGGTTTCACCATGTAGATCAGGCTGGTCTCTAACTCCTGACCTCAGGTGATTCGCCCGCCTCGGCCTCCCAAAGTGCTGGGATTACAGGCGTGAACCACCGCGCCCGGCCACAATCTTTAAAAGAGTACAACTATGTCTCCTGGGACTGAACATTCACTACACACCACGCTCACGAGCGCTCGCAGCGGGCATGGAACTCTACAGAGTCCTTTCATCTCTCGTTTCATTGGGGGGAAGAAGCCCTTTCTTTTCACTATAACCACCTCCAGGTCCTCCCACTCGTCGCCTGCTTCGACGAGGAAGGAAATGGCACCCCAACGGGGTCGCCCTCCGGGTGAGAGAATCCCAGCTAAGAGTTAAAGGAAGCTGCCGTCCACCTGGGTACAAAACTCGACCCGCCACCTGCCAACACTCACTTGAACCCAGCCGCCATCTTCCCGCCCGCGCGTCTGCGCCTGCGCCGCTCCTCGCTTGCGCGCCTGTTCCGCCGCCGCACTTTCGACACGGTTGCCCGGGCCGCTCACGCCACAGGAAACGCCAAGGTGGGGACGCGACGAAAGGTCCCTGGCCCGCCTTCGCATCGACTTTCCCCTGCCCAGACGCCCTTCTAAGTTTCCTTGCCTTGGACGTATTTTGACGAATCTGCTGTTAAAGAAGGAGCTGGTGTCCGTCTTTATAAAAAAACTGGTGCTGTAACTCAGAATAACGCCAACAGTTCAGAGATAACAGGGTTTCCAGCGAAGAATTAAGCAGTGCGTGTGGAGCGTTATTCCAATGTTTCTGCGTATTTTTTTTCCGCCTGTGACTTAGGCTGAGCCCTGGCCTTGCCTCTTCACAGTCAAGGGCTCCTTGCTCCAGCACATGAGAAACCTGAACTTTTTTTTTTTTTCTTTTTCTTTTTTGAGACGGAGTCTCGCTCTGTCGCCCAGGCTGGAGTGCAGTGGCGGGATCTCGGCTCACTGCCAGCTCCGCCTCCCGGGTGCACGCCATTCTCCTGCCTCAGCCTCCCCAGTAGCTGGGACTACAGGCGCCCGCCACCATGCCCGGCTCATTTTTTGTATTTTTAGTAGAGACGGGGTTTCACCGTGTCAGCCAGGATGATCTCGATCTCCTGACCTCGTGATCCGCCCGTCTCGGCCTCCCAAAGTGCTGGGATTACAGGCGTGAGCCACCGCGCCCGGCCAAGAAACCCGAATTTTATTTGCGCTCATTGTCCCACCACGTTCTGCTCTGCATCAGCTTGTGTTGTAGACTGTGTCGTGCTCAAGGCTGCCATCTCCTTCCTAGGCGGGGTTACCAGATAAAATACAGTTAAATTCGAATGTCTGATAAACACAGCATTTTTTTTAAGCATGAGTATGCCCCAAATAGAGCATGCAATTAGTTGTTGCCAGAACCTGGAGGGAGCTGGGAAGACTTTACAGATAGATAGTGGTGATGGTTGCACAGTATTGTGTATGTAATTAATGCCACTCACTATTGTAAAAACGATTAAAATGGCAACTTTTTGTTTTATTTTACCACAATTTATAGAAACTAGTGTAACCAGAAACCTTTAACTGGATGAGTTGTATGGTGACTATCTTAATAAGGCTGTTAAAAACATGATTAGTTTTTTTTGTCTGAAATTCAAATTAAGTAGACATCTTGCATATTTGCTAAACCTGGCGGCCTGCTACGGAACCTGGCGCGCCTCTCCACCGACTGGGCGCCGAGGGCACGAGAGCGGCGTTTTCTCCGCCTCGCCACGCGGGGGCGCTGCGGCCAGCGGGCGCGACCTCTGGCGACGGGGCCGAATCTCACGGGCGCGCTTCCGCTTGTGTGTAGGTGCGGGATTGGGCGGGCGGCTCCGGCATGGAGGATGGCTCCGCTTCTGCTGCAGCTGGCGGTACTCGGCGCGGCGCTGGCGGCCGCAGCCCTCGTGCTGGTGAGAACAGGGATGGGAACCCACGCAGGCCGGGGCTCACTGCTCTCCGGGAGACTGCAGCTCCTCAGGCGTCCCCTCCTGCGCGCTACCCGTTCTCAGACAAGTCCCTTTTCCCCTAGCTTCCCCCAAATACCTGACCTCGGAGTTTCCTTTCCTGGAGTTTCACTCTCCTTTTCTTCCGTTCTTTAATTTTCCTTTGGAATCTTATCTCTTTGTGTGCTCAGTTTTTCACACTGGGGCGCACCCACCCAGCCTGGCATCGTCGCCGCTTCCCTCGCCCCTGGTGCCCATGCCCCCTGCCCACCCACTCTTTCAGCCTCGACCTCTCCCAGACTCTCCGGGACCTGCAGCCGCTGCAGTTCTGCTCCACCCAGGGAGGTCTCCAGCCCCAGAAGGGGTGTGCTCCCTAGCATGCCTCCTTTGCTGATGGGGTTAAGCAGATAGAGGTGACGGAGCCCTTACTGACAGCAGCTATCTGTTACAAATGGGAATAAATCCGTGGATCGATGAGACCCACTAGGGACGCAGGGTAAGCGAGGGAGACGGGCCTCAGGCCTCTTGTCAGGGGCGCGTGTGTCCCAGAATTAAGCACCCTAAATATAATGCCCATAAACAAGGCAGGACAATAGAATTCAAACTCGATTTTCTTTGCCATTGCTCTCGAAACACAAAAACATTGTAAACTCTTGCTGATTGTTACGTGGTAGAAAATTGGCCAAATGAACTCTCTCCCGCGTACCTTGGAATGAGCCTGCCCTCTAGTTAGTAAGTGGAGAGGATTTCAGCTTCCTTCACATTCAGATTAGTCATCTAGACAGCACTGCCAGGAAGGCCACCCTGCCATCTTTCCAGAAAATGTATAAATTTACAGTTTAGATAAAATGTAATGCATCCTTTCTTCTTTGTTAATAGTATCTGGGTAAGAGAGGAGTCCTCTCTTGCCCTAACTAGTGGAGATTTCAGGGTTTGGAGCTTTTTTGTTTTTTCAAGTTTTTGAGCAAACCAGGATTTATTTATTTTTTATTTTTATTTTTTTTTTTGGCGGTGTACGGGCGGGGAGTGGATTCACACATTCTTAGATTGAAGCTGCCTTACTTTGGGTCTTTTGCACAGATTTTATGAGACTGTACTGACGGTATGTGTTCCCACTAGCTTGAAGTGACAAGAGCTACCATTTATTGAGTGTAGTACTTACTATATGTTCAGTGTTGCACTTGGTTTAATAGGAGTTATCTCATTAAATCTTTAAAATAACACTGACATATATGTTATCATTATCATTTTTTTTTTTTTTTTTTTTTTTTTTTTTTTTTTTGAGACAGAGTGTTGCTCTGTCGCCCAGGCTGGAGTGCAGTGGCCAGATCTCAGCTCACTGCAAGCTCCGCCTCCCGGGTTCACGCCATTCTCCTGCCTCAGCCTCCCGAGTAGCTGGGACTACAGGCGCCGCCACCGCGCCCGGCTAGTTTTTTGTATTTTTTAGTAGAGACGGGGTTTCACCGTGTTAGCCAGGATGGTCTGGATCTCCTGACCTCGTGATCCGCCCGTCTCGGCCTCCCAAAGTGCTGGGATTACAGGCTTGAGCCACCGCGCCCGGCCTGTTATCATTATCATTTTACTGGTGAGGAAACAAGTTGGAGAAATGAGCTCGTGTACTCAAATGTTGCACAACTAGTGAAACTTAGGTTTTTTTAAATGCCAGAGCAAGAAATAATTTAAAAAATAATTTTTCACAGCTTCATCTTTTCTTCATATGTATCCACTCTCCATTCTTATTTTCTCACAGTCTCACCTCCTTTCTGAATTATTTTAAAACAAAATTCGAAGATATTTTATCTTTAAATCCTTAGCATTTATTTCTAACAGATAAGGTCCCTCTTTTTAAAATACCACAATAAAGTGGTCACAGATTTATGTTTATTCTGTGATTTCAAATGCCCCCTCAGTTCACTTGCCCTCACTTGTCTCATATATGTGTCTGTTTGTTCCAATCAGGATCCAAACAAGTGTCACACCTTGTACTCCGTTGACATATTCAGTGTCTTAATCGGTTAAAAGTTTCTCCTCCTCCTTTTTTTCTTTTCCTTTTTGTTTTGTTTTGTTTTTGTTTTTGTTTTTGAGACGGAGTCTGGCTCTTGTCGCCCAGGCTGGAGTGCAGTGGTGTGATTTTGGCTCACTGCAACCTCCGCTCTCAAGCAATTCTCCTGCCTCAGCCTCCTGAGTAGCTGGGATTACAGGCGCCTGCCACACCACTCCTGGCTAATTTTTATACTTTTAGTAGAGACGGAGTTTTGCCATGTTGGCCAGGCTGGTCTCGAACTCCTGACCTCAGGTGATCCGCCCTCCTCGGCCTCCCAAACTTCTGGGATTACAGACGTGAGCCACCATGCCTGGCCTTTTTCCTTGTCTTTAATATGATCATTTGTCCCGTAGAACTTCTCACAATTTGGATTTCTTTGATTGCTTCCCCTTAATGCCTTTTAATATCTTCTATCTCAGATTTTCTATAAACTGGTAGTTAGGATCGAGAGACCTGATCAGATACATACTTGATGTGTTGTTTAATCAAGAAAAAATTGTGAATGATGCTTCTTCCTTTCTCTTGTGTCTCATTAGGAGTCATGTAATGGCCAGTTGCCTCTGGTGTTAAGATGGATGTGTGGTTTCAAGTGTTGCCAGCCAGACCCACCAGTTATTAAAGTTTGTCATCAGCCTGAAGGTTTTAGTAGTCATTGAGGATCATTACCTAAATGCTTTATTTCATTGTGGGTTGCAAAGTGAAATATTCTGATTGTATCCTTCATTTATTACCTAGAGTTTTGTAATGAAAGAAATCTCATCCTCAGCTATTCATTTACCCTGAAATATTTTTCATACATATAAAACGCAAAATAAAAGGCAAATTTTTGAAATAATGAGATGGTTCCTGCATCTTATCCAGTTTTTGTTTTTAGTATCGTTGTGAATTTATGATTTACAGTATTTTCATGGTTTGATCCATTGCAATAACTTTTTTTGGCAGGGGGGAGGTGGGAGGATGATCAGATTCTTGCATCATAGGCCACTGAGAGCCCCTTCAGGTTGACTAATTTGTCCTTTCAGCATAGCCCTTGTAATCTTTGATAGTGTCTTCAAATTGGTCATTAAATTACAAATGAGTAGCATTCCAAAAATTTATAGACTGTTTTGAAAGCAGAAAGTGTACCAATAGAAACAATGTAAAAAAAAAAAAAAAAAGGTTATTTCCAAAGCTTAGCTCCCAAGTGCCTATGGAAGGGAGCCTGTAAGTTAGATACTTCAGTAAATGCTGTATTCTGAATTCAAATTCGAGTTAAGTATCAAAAACATATTCTTAAACATTGTTGTCCCTACTTGGTACTCTGGGGAATCTTCCTTTTATATCTTGGGTCTGTCTGGTCCTCGATGGGAAGTCTGCCCTCACCCCGCATGTTCCAACTGCAAAATGGACTTGTCCTGTCACATACAGATTCCAGGTAGAGATAGGACCTTACTCTGTGTGTGTGTGTGTGTGTGTGTGTGTGTGTGTGTCTATGCATGTAGACACGCTAAGGATCAGAGGTTTAGGGCACCTAAGAGTAGACTGGTCTTCCTGTAGTGACAGATCTCTCTTGTAGCTGGGATGATGGAAGCCTAGGGAATGATGACTGGGAAGAGACAGAGCCTCCCAAGGCATCAGCACCTTACTGATGGAAAAAAGGACAGTAATTCATTCCTAAGTAGGGGACTAGTTAGTGGACTCACTATTGTCTAATTTTGGAGTCACCTCTAGACCATTGTTAATGAACTGAAGCCTGAGAGTGAATATTCAACTAAAAGAAAAGTAGATGATGTATTCTAACATAAATACAGAAAAATCAGCAAAACATAATTTCTTTTTTGTAAAAGACATGTATGTCTGCTTTTAGATTTCCGTCGTTGCATTTATAACTGCTACAAAAATGCCAGCACTCCATCGACATGAAGAAGAGAAGTTCTTCTTAAATGCCAAAGGCCAGAAAGAAACTTTACCCAGCATATGGGACTTACCTACCAAACAACTTTCTGTCGTTGTGCCTTCATACAATGAAGAAAAACGGTGTAAGCCCAGTTTTGATTTTTTTGGTAAAGGGTAGTTTGGAAAGAAAAGGAAATTTAAAGTATTTGACTTCACCGTCTTTGCCAAAACATTAATAGATGTGGGCTGTGTCACGTGCACAGTTGGTAATTGTTGTAGTTCGGCAGAGAGGGAAGTGAATATTTGCTCTCACGAATAGGAGCAGCATCATGAGGCAGTGGGGCTGGAATGTTCTAGAGAGGTAATAAGCAACTTGTGGACAGAAGGCAGGAATTTTCCAGATGGGAATGACCGTTGGGAGAGTACCAGAGGGGCTTGTTAGATTATTGGGACTTTTTTCTGTATGTAAGCTGAATGTGCCGGGCTTGGAAAATCATTTTCAAAAGCGATTTTTAATATATTTTTTTCTTTAAGTGCCTGTGATGATGGATGAAGCTCTGAGCTATCTAGAGAAGAGACAGGTATCATGTTTTCTCTTTTAATATGATATCTCCAATTAAAACTAGACCAGGTCACCAACTTGTGGACCCCAAGCTAGATGCACTGTGAGAGGCAGTCCTGGCAGCACTCCAATTGCTGGGCCACCTGCTGCTCGGCTTGTTGCTATCCAAAAGCCCGGCACGTAGCATGCTACCTCCAGAGGCAGGTGGGTGACCCAGGACAAACCAGGAAGCGGCAATTTCTGTTTCTGTGCCCTCCTACCCATTTTTATCCTGTCTTGCCTGATGATATATTTAAAATTGAGTGACAGTGTATGTCTGCAGACTTCGTATGATGCCACAATGCTGTTTCTACTTTTGTGACTTATAAGAAAAGGTATATTGTTGTTGTTTTTGCTGTTAACTTTTATTCTCTTCTCTCTTTTTTTATTTTTTGGTTAACTGAGTTTGAATAAACAGAAAAACTAAGTCTGAATGAACAGAAAAAAAGATATTTTTAAAAGACTTACACTTACATTGAAATTATTTTGCATTTCTTCAGTATTCTCGAGAGTCTCCCCTCACGTTTTCTTCCTCTTTTCCCTACATAAGGAGAAGAGAAATAATACACAATCTTCTTTTGTAACATTAGCTGCCATTGGAATCTCCTTGGAGGGATTAAGAATCAAGTGAGTTCTTTTTTTAAAAAAAATTGTTTTGATTTACTTTGCTTTTAGATTTTTTGTATAGAGGGGAAATAGAAGATTCACTGAAAAAGAAAGGGCCGTATTACCTTATTACCAACTCCAAAAATTCAATTTAGAGAAAAGAAGAAAGGAATTGAGCCCTTGATATGTATGAGGCTTCTACCTCTTCAATTACATGTAATCTTTACACCAGCCACATAGAGTAGGTTTTTCTGTTCTCTTTTTTTAATCCGAAAATAGGCCCAAAATGTTAAGTTGCCCAAGGTCATTAGGCTAAGAAATGCTGCGGCCAACCTGGAATCTGCCCTCTCTGACTTCAAACCTCAAGAGCTTTTTTCTTGCACACCGGTACCCTCTCAGATGTGCTATAGCACCACAAGTACCTGGCTTCTTCCAGCACCAAGGTACAGGGCAGACCAGGGAACAGCAAGGTGACATGTAGAGATTGAGTCAATATTCACTCTCCACCTCTACCCAGGATCTCTCTCTTTTTTTTTTTTTTACTTAGCCTTTTTATTTTATGCGGTTTGTGCACTAATATTTATATTCAAATTTATATGTATCAACACTAAAGCAGTTTTTTAAATTATTGATAATTTTATTAGAATACTTTATGGCAATTATGCCAAATTGTGTTATTTTATTTTTGTTTCTTGCAGAAACGAGATCCTGCGTTCACTTATGAAGTGATAGTAGTTGATGACGGCAGTAAAGATAAGACCTCAAAGGTAAATACACTTGCTTTTAGAACTGACAATAGATAGAAAATAGAGAACAATTTTACACATGTGAAATCTCACTTTCATTCACCAGGGGACCCTAAAACTGTGCCTGACACTCTCCACTGTTACAGTGTAGATAGCAGAAAAAACAGATTTCGTTTATGGAACTTCTCCATAAGACCAGGGAAGCTTTGAAGATTGCCAGATAGGGAAGAAACATACCCACACACAGTTCCTCCTGGCCTTTATGGTAGGAACCTTCCTTGCCTACCAGTTTGTGCTTCCCTTTTCCCTAAGCGTAGTTTCTTTATGCTCCATCTTGCCTTATAATTTCTAAAGCAGTCACGCCAATAGAAACCTGCCTTCATACCAGCCGCTGGGAATCAGGTATGTCCTCTCACATGCACAGAGAGCACTGGCAGGATCTGGCCCAGGAAGGGTAAGTGCTGCACTTTGAGTAGTATGCTGTGAAAGTTATGAACGCAAGCCATCTCAGCAGTTTAGTGATACATGCAGGGAATGGCATGGAAAGCAAACTTCGGACACTTGCTGCTGAGATTAGAGAGGTAGCCTAGACCCAGCTGAGGCTGTGCATCTTCTCCTGAGGAGCACTTTTTTGGTGGCCCTTGACCTGTGAGTGGCCAGCTGCTCTGCTGGAAGGATCAGAGATGCCCTCCCAGGGAGGACAAGCAAGGGAGGGGTTAGCAATTGGCCCCACTGCTCCCAAGGTTGGGAGGAAGTAGAAAGTTGAAATTATATTTAGTAGAAGTTTTTATTTAAAACAAAGACACCAGTTTTCGCTAAGCTAAATATTTACGGATTCCCTGTTAATGTCTTACAGTCTGAGAGGTGTGAGGAAAATTTTAGGTGTGGCTCTTGTTCTTGAGGTGTTTCAGACTAAGGGGGCACAAATTATAGTACAAGGGAATACTGCAGTTGTACAGTGATGTTTATTATATCCTCAAACAACATAGCAAAAAGGCGAGTAGGCACTCAGTAGGAACTCAGTTCACAAATGGTGGCCGAGTGACAGCTGCTGCCCTGTAAAACACCGTGCTATAAAACTTCAGTGTGCATCCATTCCAAATAGGTGTGGCTTCAACAATGTTATATTCCTTGAAGCTCCATACAGAGTCTAGAGGGAGCTTTTCATCCTAACATAGTAAAGTCTTATTAGTTCACTTAGCTACTCACACAATGACTTTATCTTCTTGGTTTTGGAGTCTTATGATGAATATCAAGTATTGTGCCATTCCAGAGTAAACATCTACAGCACAAATAACTGTTCTTTGAACAGATGTTTCTTCAGCTGTTAAGCAGGAGTCAAGAGTTCTGACTGGTACTAAAATACAAAGATGTAAAGACCATTTTCTGCCTTGAAGGAATTCACATCTATTAATAATACTGGAAATATGCAGTAAATAATTAGAGCACTATGTGTTAGACATTTTTATCAATTAGGAACTGTATCATAGAGTGGCTTAGATAATAAAGACGTTTAATTATCTCATCTGCCAGGAAGTCTGGAAATAGTTGATTCCGGAGTTGGCTTAGCATTTTAACAGGATCAGGTTGCTGGATCCCGATCATTTTCAGTTTCACGCATTCCTTCATCACAAAATGGCCACAGCTACAAATATTACATGTCCTGGAGTAGTAAGGGACAGCCAGGACTTTAAGAATCATCTCTGGGCTGGGCACGGTGGCTCATGCCTATAATCCCAACACTTTGGGAGGCCAAGGTGGGAGGGTGGGAGGATTGCTTGAGCCCAAGAGTTTAAGGCTGCAGTGAGCTATGATCGTGCTACCGCACTCCAGCCTGGATAACGGAGCGAGACCCTGTGTCAACAAAAAGAATCATCTCTGCGTGCATCTCTCCTTTTGAACTAGGAATGACAATCTTTACCAGAAGTCCTTACCCCCCCTTTAGTAAAGCCCACACCAAAAGTTCACAAGCTAGAACTTAGTGACATGACCACCCAAGCCTGCAGGGAGGCTGCAGAAGTACTCAGCAAAGAGGAGTTAGACCAGTCATGGTTCATCCCCTAGGGCTTCACAGTTGTCACTATGCATTATTGGGGCCATAACAGCAAAGAAGGAGGCACTGTTTGCTGGACTGGCAGTTAGTTAGCAGTGGTACAACAGGACTGTGTACACTGGACCATGGCTGCATTTGCTCATTGAGACTGATAGATTTCAGCTATATGTCAGATACCAGAAATAAAAATCTCTGCTTTTAAGTAGCCGACATTTACAGTTGCATTATGTGATGAGTAAAGTAATAGTTGAATGAGAAAATGCTTTAGTAGTATGTATTGCTGTTAGAATTATACTCTTCTTTTTTCTGGGGGAAGGTGAGGGTGGGCATGGAGGCTAGAAAAGAGAAATGGTGTTTGACTGAGTCTTAAGCTGGCCTGACAGGTGAGGAAGCTGGAAGACAGTGTTCTGAGAAAAGGCATACAAGTGTAAGACCGTGGTATGGTCTGGAAATCTCAAATACTGCTAATGTACATGGTACTAATGGGGCGGCCTCAGAAGCTGGCTAAAAAGGTGAGGGCTGAATCACAAAGGATCTCCTATGCTATGATAAGGAACTCATATGTGATGCTTAGAAGCCGTGGGTCATCCTTGAGGGTGTTTGAACAGGGCTTATGTGAACCGATTTCCATATTAAAATGCTCCTCATATAACTTTAGGAATGAATTAGGGAGTCAGGCTAGAGATGTGGAGACTTTCGGGGATAAGGCCCTGAACTAGGTCAGGAAGATGTGAGGATGGCATGAATTTGAGAGGCATTTTACAAATCAGTCGGTGAGTTACAGTAGCCAGTGAATTGTGATGCGTGATAGAAATGAAAGATGATTTTCAGGCTTTCAATTTGAGCAACTTAGTAGGTGGTGATGCCATTTGCTGCAGCAAGGAATATAGACTGAGCAGGAGTGGGAGAAGGAGATGAATGAAATTCTGGAGTTTTTATTTATTCAGTATATAACTACGTGATGCAGGACAGAGAGTCTGGGCTCTAAACAGACATGCGAGATTCATAAATATAAGGTGTAATTAAGCCCATGCAGTGACTCCCAGTGAGCTTTTATGTTGACAAGAGAAGATGGCCAGGGGTTTCCCATTAGCTATGTGTACAACGTAGAGTCGGTCCTTGTGAGCATTATCAGCGTTTAAGGAGCAAGCCAAGCAAAAGGAGTTAGTGGTGAAAACTTAGGAACAGTTAGAGGAGGGCAAAGGCCGGATGAGAGCAACTTTACAGCTGCCCGTAGAGTTGGTTGTCAAAGGACAGGGTACCTGATGGACTAAGGTTACAAGGAAAGGGGATGTGGAAGAGCAAAGGGCATGAGCCATACTACAGTGGACTGAAAAATAAATGGGTGATGAAATGCAGGTGGCAAATATAGATCACTATCTCATGACTTTGATTATAAAGCAGAATAATGGCAGTAGTTTGAGAAAATAGTGAAGTC
This sequence comes from Macaca nemestrina, assembly GCF_043159975.1. Lineage (NCBI taxonomy): Eukaryota > Metazoa > Chordata > Mammalia > Primates > Cercopithecidae > Macaca > Macaca nemestrina. The sequence goes on from NC_092140.1 coordinate 89,627,988, forward strand.
AAAGGAAAATTTTTAGGATGCTGGCAGCTTGAGCAACTCTGAGGCTGTGGAGCCAGCAGAGAGCAAGGGATTGAAGATTTAGAAGAGAAGTTACAGCATGGATATCTGCTGAGAGAGAGGAATTTGAGTGAAAAGATTCTGGGGAAATGGTCAGGATATAAACAGCCTCTCTGGGGAGTAAGATCGATTGCAGACCAGAACAAATACAAAAGTCATTAACCAGTGTTGAGGGCCCAATCACAGGTTTGTACTAGTCAGATAGCACATGGCTTTTGTGGGGAGTTTTTTTTGTTTTTGTTTTTGTTTTTGTTTTTGTTTTTGTTTTTGTTTTAGCAGCTCAGTAGCTTAGGTAGAGGGGTCAAGAAAAGAAGGTCATTGTCCACTCTGGCAGTTCCTCTGCAGGAAATTGAACTATGATTTCAACCTAGTAAGTCAATGCCACCAAGAATTCTACAGCTCCTCCAGGTCATCAAAATGTAGAGTGGATATAATCTAGTCACAAGAAGGGGTAAACTCCAATAGCAGTGTTTGAGCCAAAGCAAGAAACATGGCTTATATAATTCTCTTAGAATCCAAATTAATTTTATTCTGACTTTTATGTAATTTCACAGGTAGCTTTTAAATATTGCCAGAAATATGGAAGTGACAAAGTACGTGTGATAACTCTGGTGAAGAATCGTGGGAAAGGTGGAGCGATTAGAATGGTAATACATATTTTCAACATTTTTATCTAAAATATAAAGGTATCTTGAATAATGTCTTTTGCAGACTTGTATGTTTGCTCGCTGCTTGAATACCGGCCTTTCAAGTTAGTGATAACATATTTTTAATAATAACTTCATGTTTTTAGTCAAATTTTATATTATGTCATATCTATAATATACTGAGTGATTTAAAAATATATTTCTGTTTATCTTAAAGTTTAAAATGTTACCATCTACTGCTGTATCTTTGATAGAGTTACCAGATAGTAAGCTTATGTGGTTTCTTGCTGTTTAAAAATGCTTTTTTGTATTAAGTTTTACCTTTATGAAGGTATGCTGTTATGCATGGTAGCATAAACTAAGATGAATTTGACTTGGGTCTATCCTGATGAAATGTGCAGTCTAATAGAAAAAGTAAGCATTTGCATAAGTAAAAAAGAAGATTACAATTATGAGAGACATGCAAATAAAGTGCTAAGAAATTTCAAAAAAGAGGTTACTGTCAGCTGAGGCATATCAGGTACGAATCAAGCTGAAAGTTTAAAAATCAAGATATGTGAAAGAAAACCTAAATAATTGACATTGAGGTTCATTTATTTATTTTTCCCTCATAAAAAGAAGTCTAGAAGTGGGCAGTCCAGGGCTTGTTCAACTCCACAGTCATCAGAAGTCCAGGCTTCTGCCGTTTCACTCCTTCCTCATGCACACGGTGACGCCTGGAGCACAAGCCATTGTGTCCACATTCAAACAGGAAGGAGAAGGGAAATGGTCAGGATACAAATCATCACATGTTGCCCTCCTCACAGTGTCTTATGAGTTAGGGTCTATTAGTTTGATGATTATATGGATGAGGAAAGTGAGGAAAGAAGGTAAAGTAAATTACCCAATATTTTCAGATGATAAGAGGTAGAGTCGAGATTTGGATGCAGTTAGTTTCACTCTGAAACCCATGCTTTTAACCTCTCTGATAATTATAGAGAAAAGACTTGAGAAAACAGCACACCATGTAGCAAAGCCAGAAAAGACAGAAGTAGGAACTCTTTGGATATGTACTAGAAACTGATTCACTTTGGTTGGGTCATAGGATATATGAAACAGAAAGAAAGTAGGATTGATGCAATGTCGTGGTGGGCTTTAAATCTATTCATTTGTTTCTTTATTCAGCCAACGTTGTACTTTCATTAGAGACGCAAAGATGAAAGACACCTATTCTGTCCTTAAAGATATCACAGTTTAGTAGGGAGACAGACCATTGCCATACAGTGTGGTAAATGCTATAATAGAAGTATATGCAAAATGTTGGCGCCACCATCTGTTGGGGGGAGCAGCACAGATGTCCCTGAGGAGGCAGATTCCGAGCAGGATCTTCAAGGAGGATTAGGACTTAACCACATACAAGTTGGGAGGGCAGGGAGCCTAGACAGGGAACATGAACAAAGGCACGGCAGTGTGAAAGAACATGCCACAATAAAGGACCCACTCATGGTACCCATGTCTTGACTGTGGAGGTAAGGCTGCAGGGGTGGGTGGGTTCAGGTCACAAACTGTAGGCAACGGGCTTTTACCTTTTTTACCATTGACAGAGTCACACTTTAATCAGCCAGCAGCAAGTGTAGCAATATTAGGCAAGGTATGATTAATATTTATTTGGATTATGATAGTGACAGAAGAGAAGAAAATGAGGGGATAAATGTGAGAGCTATTAAAAGGACATAGAATTGGGTCTGGGGTCAGAGAGAAGAATGACGACGTATTAAGCCATTCTTACTTTGCTATAAAGAAATACCTGAGACTGCATAACGTATAAAGAAAAGAGATGTGATTGACTCATGGTTCTGCATGCTGTACACGAAGTGTGGTGCCAGCATTTGCCTCTAGTGAGGGCCTCAGGAAGCTTCCACTCATGATAGAAGGCGAAGGGGGAGCAGGTGCATTATATGGCGAGAACAGGAGCAAGTTAGCGGGCAGGGTGGTGCTGCACACTTTTAGACAACCAGATCTCATGAGAACTTGCTCACTGTTGCGAGGACAGCACCAAGCTATTCATGAGGGATCCACCCCCATGACCCTAACACCTCCCACTGGGCCCAACCTCCAACATTGGGGATCACATTTCAATATGAAATTTGGAAGGGACACAGATCCAAACTATGTCAAATAAGTGCCAGTGGCCTTGGGTAACAGGGAGGATGATGATGCCATTAATAGAAGGAATGAAACACTGGAGGAGGAGCTGGTATAAGAGGCAGTTTGTTGAGTTTGAGCCATGTTAAGTTTGAGGCAACATGCAGTGGTATCCAGAACAGCCTAGGAGAGAGGGTGTGAGTGAGTCATCCGCATATGTCAGATGATAGTTGAACCTGAAGCCATTAAACTGTCAAAGAGGAGGTTACAGAGAAAAGGAGAACCAGGAAATCTTAAGGCAGTGAGACACATGAGAAATAATGGGCATCACATATGACTGAGGAAACACAAATGGGAGTTGCTGTGGTAGACTGCCTTTTCAAGGAGCTGCAGCGAAGTGAAGGCCATAGACGGTAGAACAGGAAAGTAAGCTTAAACAAGTTTGATCATGTATCATTGAAATTAGTCACTTACTGGTTTTTTGCCCCATTTCAAACTAATAGCTCCAGGTTTTTTTTACCACCTCAGCCTCCCAAGTAGCTGGGACTACAGGCATGTGCCACCATATGAGGCTAATTTTTAAAACTTTTTTGTAGAGATGGAGTCTCACTGTATTGCCCAGACTAGTCTCAAACTCCTGAGCTCAAGCAATCCTTCCACCTCAGCTTCCCAAAGTGCTAGGATTATAGGGGTGAGCCATCTCACCTAGCCTTTTGCATTTGTTCTAATGGGTGTGATTAAAACGACATCACAGATACTAGTTAGTGAGCTTATTGTACCATAGAATAAATGATCTGGTTTCTCTCTACATTTATATATGTCTTATCTATAGTCACACTATGTTGTGTTACCAAAGCAATTTTACTATATCAAACTGTAAATATATTTGCACTTAAGACATAAGGAATTCACTCAAATACACCAGAGAAATTAAAAGTTGATGTGCAGTTTATTTCTGTATGAAATATGCACTCATGGAGCCATAATTTGCACAAAAGACCAGCCAAATCAGAATTGAATGGCATAATTTTGCTGTTTCAAATACCGCAAATGGCATAAAATAACATTTGGATTTATGCATAATTCTTAAATTTTATTGACACTCTATTTTTTTACTTAATTAATTTAGTAAACTTTAGATCCCATAATAAAGGATACTAAAGACCTATATTCCTATGATACATTTCATAGCATATCTATATTAGAATATTTAATCTGTCTATAAACATGTTCTTTATATGTGGTTCTAAGTAGCCCCTAATTCATTTTAAGCATCATGACACGATAAACATATAATATGTATGATAGGTACCGTCCCTTTTTATTCTTAGTGATGCAGAATATCTCTAATTTGTCCAAACCTATTTTATTATCTTGGTATTTTCCAAGATATTTGTAGTATGACTTCACAAAGGTTTTAAAATAATGAAGATAGGCAATAGGAACATTTGAGAAGATCTTAATATACAGGTAATTTGTTTTCAGTGAACTCTGGCCTCCTTCCGCCATCTCATACCTTATCTTTCACTCTTAGGTATTTTAAGTAGAACAGACTGAAATGTCATTGAATTTAACCTTCATTTTAACCAACTTTCTTTCACTTGAAATTTTAAAATACAGGGTATATTCAGTTCTCGAGGAGAAAAGATCCTTATGGCAGATGCTGATGGAGCCACAAAGTTTCCAGATGTTGAGAAATTAGAAAAGGGACTAAATGACCTACAGCCTTGGCCTGTGAGTATAAGAATGTAGTTTAAATAACATTCAGTCAAGAATGCAGGGGAGCTAAAGTAAAAGGAGAATTTACCTATCGGTTTAAAAACTGAGTGTTTTTGGTATGAAATACTTACACAAATGGTACAACCCCATAGAGGAACTTATCATTTTGTTACAAATGTTGTCTGATTTTATGAGATTCACTTGACAATTACTTATTTAATATTGTGGCCATTTCTCTCTCTTGGTTTCTGATTGCTTCTACCCAAGTTTTAATATTTATTGTGCATATTCAATTAAGGCTTTTATTTAAAAGTATAGCCTGAGTTCCAGGTAAAGATGTGAAATGAAGCTGGATCACAGAATCCAGTTTTTGATGAAACAAACAAAATCACAAGCAATAATCACTCAGAAAGGATTATTTGAAACTTCATGCCATAACTTCAAAAAGTGGAGGTTGAGGAAAGAAATAAAATCCTGGTGCCATTTCTACCTTTTAAAAGCCATTTAGAGAAATAAGATGAATTTATCAAATCCTGAGCGTTTGCCAAATACTTCCCAATCTGGAAAAAATGAATAAGAGAATGAAAAAGCACCCTTGGACAACATCAAACAATATACCTACCATCACACAATATGTCAGAATTTCAGCAGACGCAAGAAAACTTGCTGAGGTCTACTGTTTTTCAGGACTGTAAGCTAAGTTGGGGACACAGATCCATGTGACTAGATCCTTTCCTGGATGGAGTGTAGCTTGTGCAAGACATGTGACAAAATCTCACAAGACCAGGGAACCCAAGTAACCCAACAAAGCCACACAGAGCCCCAGGGGAAGGTCCCTCCTCCTTGCCTTCCCACCACCTACCCTCAAGTCCAGATATAATACTCAGGCCTTGAAATTCTAGTTTAGAGGGGGAAGAGGTAAAAGTATATCAAGGAGAATGTTCATTTACGGTAGGAGAGTTGCCCATGTTAATCATGACAAAATGAAAGAAATGGCAATCACACCAACATGTAATTACACAAAAAATTAAAGTTGCATACAAAAGATTAAGACAGTGTAATCCAAGGAAAAGGACAAAGTTACATGCAAGTATTTTGGCTAAAGAAATAAAACAATGAAAATAAGAATTTAGCAACACAGGTCTTCAAAGGTAAGATGACAAAACAACAAAATGGTATTAAAAGAAAAATTACAGCCCAAGTTTACATGCCTGTAATTCCAGCACTTTGGGAGGCCAGGGCAGGAAGATCGCTTGAGGCCAGGAGTTTGAGCCCAGCCTGGGCAACATAACGAGACCCCATCTCTATAAAAATAAGAGAAAAATTAACAGGGTATGGTGGTGCATGCCTGTAGTCCCAGCTACTCAGGAGGCTGAGGCAGGAGGATCATTTGAGCCCAGCAGTTTGAGGTAATAGTGAGCTGTGATTGCCCCACTGTACTCCAGCCTCGGTAACAAAGCAAGATCCTGTCACAAAATAAATAAATAAATAAATAAAAATAAAAATAAAAATTACAGAACTAAGAAAACAAATTGAGACCAAAATAAGATGAATATGTAAAACTGTCTATGAATGAAATAGACCTAGTTTAGAATTGAATATTATTACATATTTATTAAGATCCTATTTAGTATAGCAAAACCAAACCAAACACCACAAAAAAGTAAACATACAAGTGCCCCCAAAAATATTTAATAATAATTACAGAAAAACTCACTGCATATCTTTCTAGAAATATTTATTTAATTCCACACTTTGTGAAGTATTACATATCTCCCCCACCATCATCCATTCCCATCCCTCGTATTTCTAGCTGTTTTTTGTTTTTTTTAGGTGTTTTTTGTTTAAGATTCTAAGTGAATGAACTCTTAAAATTTCTTAAGAGAATTAGCTGTAAAGATATTCATACCATTGCTGTTCAGAAGAGTAGCACTAGCTGCATGTGGCTATTTAAATTTAAATTAAATGAAAATCTAGTTCCTCAGTTTCATTGGCCACATTTAAATTACTTGTAGCTAGAAGCTACCTTTTTTTTTTTTTTCTTAAAGGAGATAAGGTCTTACTGCGTTGCCCATGCTGGACTCAAACTCCATCCTCCTACCTCAGCTTCCTGAGTAGCTGGGACTATAGAAGTGAGCCACCATGCCCAGCTTGTATAGCGCTTCCATCATCACAGAAAGTTCTCTGGCTTATAACGTGATGTGAATTTATTATTGGATATGTTGTAGTTCACTCTTAGTAAAAAAGTATTTCATGTCCCACATCTTAGTAAATTATGATAGGCTAAAAGGAAAATCTAATTCATAAAGTTACTTGGTGTGATTTCCTTCTTCTCCCCAGACGACTCCAAGAGAAACTTGATAAATATTTCCCTTTCATTATCTTTCTAGAGGAAGCCATGAGTGGGAGGGAGAGCATAGGGCATCAGATTTTTAGCATCTGATTTTATCGTTCAGCAGTAGGGCAAAGAATTTAAATGATTTTGCTGATGTTAGGGAGTGAACCAAACAATAAAACAGAAAAAAAATTTGAACTTCATTCTTATAAATCTAGTTCCTTTATACTAGTCTGAAAAGAAAAGGAGTTCTGATGCCATATTTTTCCTTATAATCCCATTTACTACATTGTTACTAGAAACGTTAAGTTTTAAAGAATTAAAGCATGTGATTATCATTAAGCTATTAATTCATAGCCTTGGTTTTATAGCACCTTAAAGTATCCCTAATTTAAAAATGTCCCAACTCAATTGAATTAATTTGAATTAAATTTAGTAAGTTTTATTAATATGCATCATATAATACTCTTTGGAGGAGGTGGAAAGGAGGCAAATAAATGATAGGTGGTTAAAGTTACAAGATTCATAGTTTTTGGATCCACCCAGTGAAAAATGTCATGGTTCTGACAAAGCTTATAAACAGCCAGTCATTGCTCTCATTACATTACATTCTGAAGTTGACATGCATAGAGAAATTAGAAGAAATCTTCTTACTTATGTAATTCAGGTGTTGGAGAACTTTTTCTGTAGGACCATATAGTAAATATTTTCAGCTTTAAAGCCTGTCAGTCTCTGTGGCAGCTGCTCAACTCTCTATTGTAGCATGAAAGTAAACATAGATAAAATACATCCTTTATTTACACAAATAAGCAGCAAATCAGATTTGGGCTACAGGCTGTAGTTTGCTGACCCTTAAATCTAATTCAATCATTTATCCAATATTGGAAAGTTTTTACAACTACCTAGTAATCTTTCAGGCTCTGCTGCATAACTCTAGGGATGCCTAAGCAGCTCATTCTGTCTCAGCTCCACTGTGAAGTTCCTCTAGACACCAAATGCAAATACGTCTCCTTAATCACCCCCTTCCATTGTTTCTGTCTTCTGTAGCTACACAAAATTATCTACTGCACTTCTTTGTGACAGCCCTTCAGAGAGTCAAAGCTGTTTTCCATGTGTATTCTCTTTAGGCTGTCAGTTCTTACAGTTTTTTTGTTGTTTGTTTATTTGAGACAGTCTCACTCTGTCACTCAGGCTGGAGTGCAGTGACTCAATCTCGGCCCACTGCAAGCTCCGCCTCCCAGGTTCACGCCATTCTCCTGCCTCAGCCTCCCAAGTAGCTGGGACTACAGGTGCCCGCTACCATGCCTGGCTAATATTTTTTGTATTTTTAGTAGGGACAGGGTTTCACCGTGTTAGCCAGGATGGTCTCGATCTCCTGACGTCGTGATCTGCCCGCCACGGCCTCCCAAAGTGCTGGGACTACAGGCGTGAGCCACCGCGCCCAGCCCAGTTCTTACAATTTTTAAACATAGCATATTTTTTTCTTACAATTTTCCACTGAAGATGCGTCTGTTTGTGTGGATTTGGTTTCCACATTACATTGTTACTTCGTACAGGTATATAATTTTCCACTGAAGATGTGTCTGTTTATGTGGATTTGGTTTCCACATTACATTGTTACTTCGTACAGGTATTGCCAACAACTCTTTTTCCTACTCATTGCCTTTGAACTTTGTCTCTCCATCTCTGTACTGGTGTAGATTTCTTTCTGTGTTCTTTTGCTTTGTTTTCAGGAATGGAATTGTGGCTAGTTATCTCCTAATAACTTCAACTTGTTAAATTTCCGTGTCTAAAGGTGTAGGTTCTTATTCTATCTTTAGGGCAATAGCTGTTGTCTCCATTCATTTAAGCCACAAATTTGATAAGCATGCCTTGCATGTATTTCCCTAAGCCCTAATAAAACTAGTGACTGAAATAGTTCAGAAAATAATGAAACAGGAACATGGGTTTCGGAGTCAAGTCCTATAATTACATGACTGTCTCACTAGATGGCAGTCATTAGCTTAAGTGTCTTTTACAATATTGTTTTGACCAGTTTAAGTCATTTCTTTAGTACGTTTTACAGTGGTTTCTAATGTTTTCTTTCTTAGCTGATTTTTTTTAAATGACTACAAAAAGAAATATGTTACTCCTTGCTTGTATTTCCTCTTAGAGTAACCAGGTCACATGTTCTGGTCTGATGATTCTTATACAAGGTCATCTTACGAAAGTTGCCTACAATTTCTTTTCTGAAAATAAGTGCTCTTGTAAGCTTTTAAACTACATGTACATAATTTAAGTAGAGCTTTGTATAATACATACAAACAAAATAGGGCATTTACATTTTCATACTAAAAATTTTATTTTATTTTATTTTTGAGACAGGGTCTTCCTCTGTCACCCAGGTTGCAGTGCAATGGCACAATCTTGACTCACTGCAACCTCTGCCTCTTGGGCTTAAGCAATTCTCGTGCCTCAGCCTCCCGAGTAGCTGGGATTACAGGCATGCACCACCACGCCAGGCTATTTTTTGTGTTTTTTGGTAGAGATGGAGTTTCATTGTGTTGGCCAGGCTGGTCTCAAACTCCTGGACTCAAGTGATCTGCCCGCCTTGGCCTCCCAAACTGTGGGGATTAGGGGCATGAACCACCATACTCAGCCAAAAATTTTATTTGTATTTTACTTGTATTTTCTTTTCCCACATCTTTATTTTTTAATATGCAAAGCTGTCCTCTCAGATTTTCAGTTTCCTAACCGGTAGTCTACCTCTTTTTTAAAATATGCTTGTTTTTTAGTAATTTTTCTAAGCAAACCATATGCTGGCCAGGCATAGTGGCTCACATCTGTAATCCCAGCACTTTGACAGGCCAAGGTGGGAGGATCACTTGAGGCCAGGAGTATGAGACCAGCCTGGCCAACATAGCGAAATCCCATCTCTACTGAAAATTAGCCAGGCGTGGTAGTGCACACCTGTAATCACAGCTACTCAGGAAGCTGAGGCATGACAATCGCTGGAACCTGGGAGGCAGAGGTTGCAGGGAGTTGGGGTTGCGCCACTGCACTCCACCTTGGGCAACAGAGAGAGACTGTGTCTCAAAATATAATAAAAATAAATTTTCAAAAAATAATCCCAAAGTGTATAATCACTTGTTCAGTTGCTTAACTTTTCTAAATAGAATCAAAAATCCCTAACAGACAAAATAAATGCTAAAAAGTGTGTATTTCATGATCATAGAGTAATTTCTCAGCCTGTGACTTAGGTTTTAAATTATTTTATTTATTTATTCTTATTATTTTTTGAGACGAGGTCTCACTCTGTCACCCAGGCTGAAGTGCAGTGGTACAGTCTTGGCTCACTGCGACCTCTGCTTCCAGGGTTCAAGCAAATCTCGTGCCTCAGCCTCCCGAGTAGCTGAGACTGCATGTGCAAACCACTATGCCTGGTTAATTGTTTGGTATTTTTAGCAGATGGAGTTTCACCATGCTGCCCAGGCTGGTCTTGAACTCCTGACCTCAAGCAGTTGGCCCTCCTTGGCCCCCCAAAGTGCTGGGATTACAGGCTGAGTCACCATGCAAGGCCCTTAAATTCTGATTTAGACATAGCTCTAACAAGCTTAGTTTTTAGTTTTTTTAGCCCACAGATGACTAGAATTAATGGATATGAAAAAGATACGGGTAAAAATTACATTAAGAAGAACCAGCGGAAGCAGATCTTAACCACACACACAACTCAATCTGCCGTGCTGGGCTGCTTACTAATGACCCTGAATGCTCTTTTTCTCTAATGTAGTAATCCTTGGCCAGTTGAACTTTTGCATACCAATGATTCATATGTGCATGCATAGTTTGGTTCCTTAAAAGAACATGACAGTTAGTCCTTCTCCCCTTTTGTGTGGACCATGTGAGCAAGTCTAAGAAGCTGGTATGTTTGTTTCACCTCTCAATATATGGGTAGAAAACCAGGCTTCCAAAAGAGAACTCAACCTCCAAAATCATGTGTTTTAGAGACCAAGCAGTTACACAGACATTTTGCTGAGCTCTTTGTGAAATCAAACAAATAAAAGGACAGCAAAAATAAAAGGGCAGTCTTGAAAATGTAAAAAGCAGTAGACTGTATAGAAAACTTTGGTGAGAACCTGTCTTAGCAGATCTCAAAGTGTGTTTCCCAAATCATTGAAGGTGGCTCAGGACTGAGGCTGCCTATCAAACCGGGGATTTAATGCCACCAAACCCAGTTAAGAGGTGGATATCTCCTGGAACAGGAAACGGTAAACTTTTCCTGTGAAGGGCTAGAAAATAAATATTTCAGGCTTTGTAACTCACATGTGGTCTCTAAAGCAATCCTCTTCTTCCTCCTCCTTCTCTCCCCAGCCCTTTCATAGCTCAAACGCCATTCAAAAACAGGCTGAGTGTAACCCCATAGGCCACAGATTACTGACCCCTTGTGCTAACCACAAAATAGTTTTAGAAATTTAGTATCCCCATGATTGTCATGAGAAAATGCTTTAAATTTAAAAGAGTGCCAGGCACGGTGGCTCACGTCTGTAATCCCAGCACTTTGGGAGGCCAAGGTATGTGCATCATTTGAGGTCAGAAGTTCGAGACCAGCCTGGCCAACATGGCAAAACCCCATCTTTACTAAAAAGAAATACAAAAACTAGCTGGGAGTGGTGGAGCGCGTCTGTAATCCCAGCTACTAAGGAAGTTGAAGCATGAGACTTGCTTGAACCCAGGAGGCAGAGATTGCAGTGAACCGAGATCATGCCACTGCACTCCAGCCTGGGCAACAGAGCGAGACTGTCTCAAAAAATTTAAAAAAGGAAAGTATATAAGATTTTAGAATGACTTATATCTGAAAAGATGAAAATTTTGGTTCTTGAAGTGATATTCTCCTGTTTGGTAGAAATTTGTTCATGTAGAGAAGTTCATGCCTAGTGATGAGGCGAAGTTGAGGTATATATTGTGTTGGTTAATCACTAATTCTCTGTCCCACTGGAACGTAAGCTTTGCTAGAAGAGGGGCCTTATCACTCCATCTCCAGTGTCTAGAATACTGTAAATAGTAAGGACTCAGCAAATATTTGTGGAACAAATGAATACTACTGTATACATTTTCTAATGGGACAGCCATGTTACATTTAAAAATAGTCATAAATGATACCAAAAAGGCAAATTCTCATAAGGGAATAGATAGCTAAAATAAGCCAAATTTGTGTAACTTCTCATTTGTAATTTAGGAAAACACTGAAGAAATAGGTGGTCAACTGATTGAAAAAATGCTGCCAATGTGGCAAATGATAAAGAGAGAAAGGATGTAGCATTCAGATGTATGATACGGATTTTGTTTCATTTTTATTGTTTATTTTTATTTATAATATTTTTATTATAAAAGCATCGCTAAGGCATTGTAAAAAGATTAGAAACAGCCTAAAGAAGGAAAACAACCAACCATATCTTATCACCCAGAAAAAACTGCGTTAATACTTTTTTAATGGACCATTTCCTCCGAATATTTATATTCTAACAATGTAATGGGGTTTTGAATATACTGATATAAAAGCATAAAGATCCTCCATGGAATAGTTTATAGTATATAAGGAAAAACCCTGAGAAATTATTTGGGTCATGCTCTTATTTCTGAACAGATTTCAGCATGTGTAACCATCCTATATAGATACATGTTGACATACTTTTTATTTTTTCTTTTAACTTTTTACTATGAATTTTGAACATAACCAAAAGTAGAGTGAATAGTATAATAAACGTTTGTCTAACTTCAACAATTACCGACATTCTGATGTAGTTCTCTGTCTTTTTTTCTTTTTTTTTTTTTAAAGACAATTTTATTGGCCAGGCGTGGTGGCTCAGGCCTCTAATTCCAGCACTTTGGGAGGCTGAGGTGGGTGGATAGCTTGAGCCCAGGAGTTCGAGACCAGCCTGGGCAAAATGGAGAAACCCCTTCTCTACAAAAGAATATACAAAAATTAGCCAGGTGTGGTGGCGGGCACCCTAGTCCCAGCTACTTGGGAGGCTGAGGTGGGAGGATCACCTGAGCCTGGAAGGTAGAGGCTGCACTGAGCCGTGATCATACCACTGCACTCCAGCCAGGGCAACAGAGGGAGACCTGGTCTCCAATAAAACAAAAAAAAAAAAAAAGAAAATTGTTTCTTACAGTAATACTATTTGGAGAAACCTTAAGAATTGCTACAGTTTAAATATATTCAGTAGACTGGCTTTTTAGTTGCTATCACAACTTGAGAAGCTGTTTTATGCCATATGAAATTTTGAGTATTCATTTTAACCATAACACCATCATAATGCTTCTTATGGTAGAGCCTTTTTGTACTGTAATAAAAAATAATTCACCTTTCCTCAAATGAATGGGAAAAAGAATGAATGTTGCCAAATTTTTGTGTTGAGTCTGTGCAAATTGATACAATGTTTTATAGAACAAGTTGAAAATATGAATCAGGAGCTTTAAGTAATTCACATCCATTGACCCAGCCTTGAGAAATTCATCTTAAGGAAATAAGAATATATACAAAAATAAATTTTCGAGGATTATTATCTGTTTTGTAAATATAGCTTTTTTTAAAAAAAAAAAAAAAGGAAAAAATTGAAAACAATTTAAAATGTCCAATGTTAAGTTATACTAGTTAAATTCATTATTGTATGGGATGACTATTCATTATGCATAATTAAATGAAAAATGTTTTTTGTGTTTTTTTGTGGGGTTTTTTTGGTTTTTTGTGTTGGTTGGTTTTGAGACAGAGTCTCACTCTGTTGCCAGGCTGGAGCGCAGTGGCGCGATCTCGGCTCACTGCAACCGCCACCTCCCCAGTTGAAGCGATTCTCCTGCCTCCACCTCCTGAGTAGCTGGGACTATAGGTGCACACCAACAGGCCCAGCTAATTTTTGTGTTTTTAGTAGAGATGGGGTTTCACCATGTTGGCAAGGATGATCTCGGTCTCCTGACCTTGTGGATCTGCCTGCCTCAGTCTCCCAAGGTGCTGGGATTACAAGCGTGAGCCACTACACCTGGCCTGAAAAATGGTTAACATTGTGATATGTATGGGTAGATGTGCAATAACATCAACACATTATGTATTGTGTATAATAATAGAACAGTGCGTTAATATTGGTTGTCACTGGATGGGGGATTACGGATATTTTAAATTTTTTTCTTTAATTACTTGTTTTTAACAGTGTATCTGTATTTTGAGAAAGAAATGGTTTTTTTGAAATTAAAACTTTACTTTTTAAATAAATACAACTTTTTCTTTACTCAGTACTTTGTTTCATATACTTTGTTTCAGTACTTTGTTTCTGTTTCTGCTCATAGGGTGAGTATGACTAATTTTACTATCTGATTTTTCTTTTACTAATTTCTAAATTGATTCAACTTTATTTCTATATCTCTGCCTCACTGGAGCCAGAGTTGTCTTTGGAGTGCCTGTGCCAATTTTTGTTTCCATTTCGGTATGTGGAAACTTTGGATGTGGAATTCAAATAGGCCTGGGTTCAAATTCCATGTGACTTTGGGTAAATTAATCCATCCACCTTCACATACCTCTTCTGTGATCTGTGGATAATGGGAGCCCATGTTCATAACTCTGAGGTAGTGATTAAAATGAGAAAATGTGGCCGGGCACAGTGGCTCATCCCTGTAATACCAGCAGTTTGGGAACCTCAGGACAGGCGTTCGAGACCAGCCTGGCCAACATGGTAAAACCCCATCTCTACTAAAAATACAAAAAATTAGCTGGGCATTGTGGCACACACCTGTAGTCCCAGCTACTTGGGAGGCTGAGGCAGGAAAATCACTTGAGCCCAAGAGGTGGAGGTTGCAGTAAGCCAGAATCGCACCACTGCACTCCAGCCTGAGCAACAGAGGAAGACTCCATAATAAATAAATAAACAAATAAGGAAATGTATGTCAAGTGTTTAGCATGTGTTCAGCACTCAACCAGTAACTGTAATTATTAACATTTATCTTTTTTCTTTTTTTTTTTTTAATTGAAACGAAATCTCACTCTATCATCCAGGCTGGAGTGCAGTAGCACAATCTCAGCTCACTGCAGCCTCTGCCTCCTGGGTTCAAGTGATTCTCCTGCCTCAGCCTCCCAAATAGCTGAGATTACAGGCATCCACCACCACACTCCGCTAACTTTTTTTGTATTTTTAGTAGAGAAAGGGTCTCACCATGGTGACCAGGCTGGTCTTGAACTCCTGACCTCAAGTGATCCTCCCGCCTGAGCTTCCCAAAGTGCTGGGATTACAGGCATGAGCCACTGCACCCGGCCAACATTCATCTTTGTGCTTGATATTTTTTCATCAGATCCAATTCTGTTACTGTTTATGATTGTTAATATAAATTAGCTATATTTCTGTCTATTCCTTCTCTCCAGTAAATTGTGTGAAAATATTTAACTTAAAAAGTACTGAGGACCGGGCACAGTGGTTCATGCCTGTAATCCCAGCACTTCAGGAGGCCATGGCATGCGGATCACCTGAGGTCAAGAGTTTGAGACCAGCCTGGCCAACATGGCAGAACCCCGTCTCTACTGAAAATATAAAAATTAGCTGGGTGTGGTGGTGCGTGCCCGTAATTCCAGCTACTTGGGAGCTGGGACAGGAGAATCTCTTGAACTCAGAAGGCGGAGGTTGCAGTGAGCTGAGATTGCGCCACTGCACTCCAGCCTGAGCAACAGAGCGAGATTCTGTTTTAAAAAAAAAAAAAAACAAAGGCCAAGCACAGTGGCTCATGCCTATAATCCCAGCAGTTTGGGAGGCCAAGGCAGGCAGAACATGAGGTCAGGAGATGGAGAGCATCTTGGCTAACATGGTGAAACCCCATCTCTACTAAAAATACAAAAAATTAGCTGGGTGTGGCACCATGCCTGTAATCCCAGCTACTCGGAAAGCTGAGGCAAGAGAATTCCTTGAACCCAGGAGGTGGATGTTACAGTGAGCCAAGATCTTGCCACTGTACTCCAGCCTGGGCAACAGAGTGAGACTCTGTTTAAAAAAAAAAAAAAAGTACTGAGGAAGATGATTGATTTAGCATTTATTTCTAGAAGATAATACACCTCTTACCACTTTTTTTTTTTTTTTTTTTTTTTTTTTTTTTTTTTTGAGACAGTCTCACTGTGTCGCCCAGGCTTGAGTGTAGTAGCATGATCTCGGCTTGCTGCATGCAACCTCTGCTTCCCGAGTTCAAGCAATTCTCATGCCTTAGCCTCTCAAGTAGCTGGGATTACAGGCACCATGCATGACTGATTTTTGTACTTTTAGTAGAGATGGGGTTTCACCACGTTGGCCAGGCTGGTCTTGAACTCCTGGCCTCAAGCGATCCCACCTGCCTCGGCCTCCCAAGGTGCTGGGATTACAGGCATGAAGCACTGCACCTTTTTTTTTTTTTAAATGAGTTTGAATCTCGTTCTGTTGTCCAGGCTCGGGTGCAGTGGTGCCATCATGACTCAGCCTCAAACTCCTGGGCTCAAGCAATCCTCTTACCTCAGCCTCCCTAGTAGCTGGGACTACAGGCACAGGCCACAACACCTACCTCACTTATTACCACTTTTAAAAGTCAACTGTCATAGTAACTTAAATATTCATTTTTAAAAACCATGGGAAATTCAGTTGTACTCCAAAAGAGGTTTAAAAGAAAGAGACTCCGTGTCTACAGACATTTGGCAGTTTTTAAAACAAAGATATCTTTAGTTTTTGAAGAACAGCTAACTTTTTGAAAAAAACGTTTAGATTAATTCTGCCTGATAATGAGATTGGTATCAGGGATTCAGCTCTTACATCAGAATTCTTCAGATACACAAAACTCTTAAAAGCTCTTGGGGACTTACGCTGAGATGAAGGATTTTGATTTGTTTTTAGTTTAATTACGTGTTATTTTAACTCTACTCATGAATCTTCGAAATGTAGAAGTATGTTCTTTTTTATGTATTGCTCAATAGTGTTGTTGCTCTTTTCAAGTTTAAAGTTAAAACTGATTTGCCACATGCTATTTGAACTTTTAACATGCTTCCTCTCTAAGAAAATCATTCTCTCCCTTTCTGCACAAAGTACCTCTGCCAGAAAAACAAGGGAAGAAATTTTACTACTAAAGAGTAGGCAAAGCATATAACAGAATTTTTTTCTTTTTCCTGAGATGGAGTCTTGCTCTGTTGCCCAGGCTAGAGTGCAGTAGTGCAATCTCAGCTCACTGCAACCTCTGCCTCCCAGGTTCAAGC
The DNA here is from genome assembly GCF_043159975.1 of Macaca nemestrina. NCBI lineage: Eukaryota > Metazoa > Chordata > Mammalia > Primates > Cercopithecidae > Macaca > Macaca nemestrina. The sequence goes on from NC_092140.1 coordinate 89,645,095, forward strand.
GATTCTCCTCCCTCAGCCTCCCAAGTAGCTGGGACTACAGGCACACGCCACCACAGCCAGCTAATTTATGTATTTTTAGTAGAGGTGGGGTTTCGCCATGTTGGCCAGGCTAGTCTTGGACTCTTGACCTCAGGAGATCTGCCCGCCTTGGCCTCCCAAAGTGCTGGGATTATAGCTATGAGCCACCATGCCCAGCTGAGAAAATTCTTCTTTTTTTTTTTTTTTTTTTTTTTTGAGATGGAGTCTTGCTCTGTTGCTGAAGCTGGAGTGTGATGGCGCAATCTTGTCTCACTGCAACCTCCACCTCCCAGGTTCAAGCAGTTCTCCTGCCTCAGCCTCGTGAGTAGCTGAGATTACAGGCATGAGCCACCACGCCTGGCTAGTTTTTGTATTTTTAGTAGAAACAATGTTTCACCATGTTGGCCAGACTGGTCTTCAACTCCAGACCTCAGGTGATCTGCCCACCTTGGCCTCCCAAAGTGCTAGGATTACCGGCAGAAGCCACCGTGCCCAGCTGAGAAAATTCTTAAAAGAAAATATGGATAGCTAAAACATCCCCCAAAAGTTTTTTTTTTTTTTTAATTAATAAGTTAGAATAACTAGAACTGACAAGAATTTGGTTTAATAGTCAATATCATACCAGTTACTGGGAATGTAAGGAACCTTTTTTTTTTTTTTTTTTTGAGACAGGTTATCGCTCTGTTGCCCAGGCTGGAGTGCAGTGGTTCCTGCCTCGGCCTCCAAGTAGCTGGGACTACAGGGGCACACCACCATGCCTGGCCAATTTTTGTATTTTTAATAGAGATGGGGTTTCGCTATGTTGCCAAGGCTGGTCTCAAACTCCTGGTCTCAAGTGATGCACCCACTTTGGCCTCCCAAAGTACTTGGATTACCGGTAAAGAACCTCTTAAAGGAAAATTTGGCCCATATGCATACAGACTTTTAACTTAGTATTTTATATGTACGTCTCTCTCCAAAGAAGGAAATCTAAAATACAGGTAGAGTTTTATAATCAAAGATGTTCTTTCAGTTACCTTTCTATAACATAAAATTAGAAAGGACAACAAATAGGCAAATAGTCAAAGTAATGGTAAATCTGTACATTAAAATATTGTATAGCCCTTACAACTGACATGAAAAAGAAAAACTACCATGCAGCACTGTTATGACAAATTGTTGAAAGGTAATCCAACCTGAATCTTATCAAGCCTCTGAATCTAACTACCAGTTTAGAGGAAGTACAGGGGACAGAAGGACATGTTAAATGTCACCATGGGGGTGCAGTCAGCAATATCTGAAACGTAGGAAACTCTAGAGCAAACAATGTGGTTTCTTCAACAAGTTACAAGAAAAAAAATTTAAAGAGGTAGGGAGAACCCACCGATAAAAGAAATACCAACTGATTTGGATGGATGGATGGATGGATGGATGGATGGATGGATGGATGGATGGATGGATTTTAGAGAGAGTTTCACTCTTGTCTCCCAGGCTGGAGTGCAATGGCGCAATCTCAGCTCACTGCAACCTCACCTCCTGAGTTCAAGTGATTCTCCTGCTGCAGCCTCCCAGGTGGCTGGGACTACAGGCATGCGCCACCATGCCCAGCTAATTTTTGTATTTTTACTAGAGAGGGGTTTCACCATGTTGGCCAGGATAGTCTCGATCTCTTGATCTTGTGATCTGCCCACCTTGGCCACCCAAAGTGCTGGGATTACAGGCATGAGCCACTGCACCCAGCCCTGTATGGATTTTATTTGGCCATTCATTCAAACAAACTGAAAACATATAAGAGATAATTAGGCAAATTTGAAATCTGTATATCTAATGGTATTAAGGAATTATTGATGTTTTGGGTATCATAGTGGTATTATGATTGACATGTATATGAATTTGTAACATATGATGTCTAGAATTCATTTCAAAGTAGTCTCAGGTTGGGTGGGGTGGTGGTGGGGGGGCTTTACATGGAACAAGATTGGCAATGTGTTGCTAATTATTGAAGCTAGGTAGTAGGTATGTGGTGCTTCATTTTCCTGTTCTTTCTAGTTTTGTGTATGTTTGAAAATACCCATAATAAAAAGTATAAAAACAATAAACTTTAACATGAAAAAACTAGGTGAAAAAGAACATGACATACATGAGTAAATTTGAGCTATGGTTTTTTTTAATGTAAAGAAAAAAGAATACAAAGAAATGTACACAGTTTAAAACAGTAGCTGCTTTTAGGTAGTGAGATAATACATGAGTTTTCTCTTTAAAATATTTATCATTTATATATGTAAATTTATATACTTGCAAATTTTTTTATAATGAGTACTTTTAAATTTATTTTCATTAGTCATTCAAAATTCAAATGGTATAAGAAAGATATACAGTGAAACTAGCTCCACTTTTCATCTCTCAGTTACCCTCAAAAATAACTAGTGTTACTCATTTCTTTTATTGGAAAGATGCATACTGTTTATGTATTCTTTTTAAAATTGCAAAGTGTGATACTATACACTGTTCTCTTGTTTCTACTTAACAATGTATCTTGGAGATTGAACTACATTTATGCATAAAGACCTTCCTCATTCTTTCACATCTTCATAGCCAGTCCCTTCAGATGGACATGCAGGTTTGCTACTTCAAATACTGAAATGATTAACCTCTATGAAAGTCATTTTACACATATGCAAGTATATTTATCAGAAGAATTGTTGGAATTGCTGGGTCACGTTATATGTATATTTGTAATTTTGATAACGTTTCAAATTGCTGTTGCTAGAGAGTGTGCAGGCACAGTGTGGTAAAAAAAAAAAAAAGTATAGGTTTTATTTGCATTACTCTTGGTATAAGTGTAATTGAAGATCTTTTCTTTCAGTTGCTCAAGAGCTATTTTCACTTCCTCTTTTGTGTACTCTGTTTCTAGTCTTTGCCTCTTTTCCAACTGTATTTTTGGGTACTTTTTAAAATAATTAGTAGATGCACTTTATGCATTTTGGAAATTAACCTTCTGTCTGTAGCATAAATTGCCAATATTTTCCCCCAGTTTTTTTGTCTTTTAGTTTTGAATATGGTTGGATTTTTTGTTATTTTGTCATACAATTCTTTAAAATGTTATTATCAAATTGATCAGTCTTCTGGTTTTTTGTACTTGTGCCTTCCTTGAGATCATTTACAAAATGATTTCTGATATTTTACATTTAAATCTTTGATGTATCTGGACTGTATCCCAGTATTCAGTTAAGAAGCTCAAGTCCAACTTAATTGGGTTTCCAAGTGGCTATCACTATGTCCCACACCATTTGTCAGTTCATCTTTTTCCCACTGACTTAAAAGGTCATCTTTATCATATTCTAAGTACTCATATGGCTTTGTGTATGTGTTTCCTGGCCTTTCCATTCTATCCATGGAATTGTCCATGGATTTGTCTGTTCACATTCCAGCACCTTAGTTTGAATTATTGTAGCTTTGTCATATATTTTTAAATTTTTTGTGATGAGTTCTTCTTTACTCTTGAGTTTTCCTGGCTCTTTTCTTATTTTTGCTTCTCTTTTAAAAAATTTTTCATTTTCTCACAACTATACTAACAAGGACTTTTTTTTTTAAATGGTAACTCTAAAATCAGCTTGTTTAACTCAATTAAAAATCATTTTGGTATTTTTATTGGTATTAATTTAGGAAGCATTGACTTTTTAATGCTGTTATTATATCCTCTCATCCATCATGACAAGACCTGTGTGTTTAATTCTTTTGTTTTCCTTGTTAGCATTTATGTGTTTTGTGTATTTAGATCTTGTCTAAACTTTCTACATTTCTTATAAACTTTATTTCTAGGTTTTTCATTTTTATTGATGTTATAAATGCTGTCTTTGATTATATCTTGTGATTATTGTTTGTACATGTGACGTCTAAAGTTTTGTATATATTCATTTTGTGACTACTCATCTTTTAAAGTTCTTTTGTTTCTAATATAGTTTTTCAGTTGCTATTCTTTGATTTTCAAGGTATATAATTATGTCATCTACAGATAACCCTTTTCTTTCTCATGCCACTAATTTTTCTCTCAAATAATATAGTTTTTCACACAGAAAATATGATTTAAAGTTAAGAATTTTAACATAATGCATGCCCCTTATATTTAGCCCTATTTAAGCAAAATTTAGTGTCCTGTTAGTAAGTATGATTAGGCTTCTCAAAGTTGTACATATTCTGAACTCTTCAATAAACCTTTAAAAGATTTTTAATGTCAACTTTTTTAAAAATCAGTTTCTAAAAATGAGACATTCTCATTGAAAATAAATATTTTTATTAGTGATATTTAAATATTGAAAAACTATCTCTGCTTTTTTCCTCAGAATCAAATGGCTATAGCATGTGGATCTCGAGCTCATTTGGAAAAAGAATCAATTGCTCAGGTGAGACTTCATTAATTGGCATGGGACAGCCAATTAATTGGCTTTTATTTCCTTTTTTACATATATATTTGGCAAGAAATTGGCTTTTCTGTCTAATCTCTTAAACATGAGGTTCCTTTCAAAAGAAAATGATGTTTTAATTGTGGAAAGCTTATGAAGGATTGGCACATTTTAGAATTGATTTTTTTTTAAGGGTATACAAGAGGATATGGATTTCGCTTTGCCTTAGGATGCAAGCAGTTCTTTTTAATATATTTTTAAGACAAAGAGAATCTGTTCAGTTATAAAACAAACTTCTAAATTATGCTTTTTTCTTTTTTTTGAGACGGAGTCTCCCTCTGTTGCCCAGGCTGGAGTGCAGTGGCATGATCTTGGCTCACTGTGCAACCTCCACTTCCCGAGTTCAAGCAGTTATTCTGCCTCAGCCTCTCGAGTAGCTGGGACTACAAGCACACACCGCCACACCTGGCTATGATTTTGTATTTTAGTAGAGACAGGGTTTCACTGTGTTGCCCAGCCTGGTCTTGAACTCCTGAGCTCAGGTAATCCGCCTGCCTCGGCCTCCCAAAGTGCTAGGATTACAGGTGTGAGCCACTGCACCTGGCATAAATGATGCATTTTTTAACCAATCAACTTGCCTTTATTTTTTTCTAACATTGGCACAGTTAAGTGCTTTGTTTTGAGTTTTATTCAGAGTTTAAATTTATTTTTTAACCTCATTCCCCTTAGAAAAACACTATGCTGTAAAATTTGACAAGTTTGCAACTGCCTTTTTAGGGTATAAAAATGTCACTAAAGATGTTTAATTTTTCATTTTGTAGATTATGCTAGAAAAACTAGAGTAACAATTTCCCAGGTCACTCTTATGCACACGAGGCTTTGAGAACCAGTGGAATAAAAGGTTGAACCTTTCCCCCAATGATTCAGAAAAGAGATACGTAGAAATTTTAATTTTTAAAAAAGATATATTGATGACAGAGTGACAAAACCTTTTAAGGATTGTATTGAAGTACAGAAGCCCATACTCTCTTTTTATTTTTTATTTATTTATTTTTGAGACAGAGTCTTGCTCTGTCACCCAGGATGGAGTGCAGTGGTGCAATCTCAGCACAATGCAACCTCTGCCTCCCAGGTTCAAGCGATTCTCCTGCCTCAGTCTCCCAAGAAGCTGAGATTACAGGCACGCACCATCATGCCTGGCTAATTTTTATATTTTTAGTAGAAGGGGTTTCACCATGTTGGCCAAGCTGGTCTCAAACTCCTGACTTTAGGTGAGCCACTTGCCTTGGCCTCCCAAAGTGCTGGGATTACAGGCATGAGCCACCATGCCCCGCCTGTTTTTGTTTTGTTTTGTTTTGTTTTGTTTTGTTTTTGAGATGCAGTCTAGCTCTGTCAACCAAGCTGGAGTGCAGTGATGCAGTCTCGGCTCACTGCAACCTCTGTCTCCTGCATTCAAGCGATTCTCCTGCCTCAGCCTCCCTAGTAGCTGGGATTACAGGCATGCACCACCACACCCAGCTAATTTTTGTATTTTTAGTAGAGACGGTTTTGCTTTTCATCTCGAACTCCTGACCTCATCATCTGCCCTCCTTGGCCTCCCAAAGTGCTGGGATTACAAGTGTGAGCCACCACGCCTGGCCCCTTCTCCTTTTTTTAGAAGTAATTGTTTTACTAGCACCTAGTCTAGTATTCTATGTATCCTAGAGATTCTCACTGATGTTTAAAAAACGTTAATCTGTTAACCATACAGAATAGCACACTCCTAGGTATTTAAAATGGGAAGAGAGCTTGGAATTAATCCAACTTCATCAATTTACCAATGCACAGGGGATAAGAAAAAGAAAAGTATGTGTCTAAGATGTTCAGCACATTTTATATATGTGTGTATAATTTTAAAATAACATATATGTATACTTATAAAATAGTATATATATAGATAGATATAAAATTGTAGTAGAAACTATTAAATGCTAAATTCCCACAATAGGAAATAGAGCTATAGCCCTAGATTAAATGTGCAGCCAGTAAAGCTGATGATAATGGAGACTATTTAATAACATGGGATAAAACCTGAAATATTAGGTTGTTTGTAGAAAATAGTGTGATATTATAAATACAGTTACCTGTGTTGAAATAACAAATAGGCCAGACACAGTGGCTCACACCTGTAATCCCAGCACTTTGGGAGGCTGAGGCGGGTGGATCACCTGAGGTTAGGAGTTTGAGACCAGCCTAGCCAACGTGGTAAAACCCCGTCTCTACTAATAATGTAAAAATTAGCCGGGTGTGGTGATCCCAGCTACTTGGGAGACTGAGGCAGGAGAATCGCTTGAACCCGGGAGGCAGAGGTTGCCGGTGAACTGAGATCAGGCCACTGCACTCCAGCCTGGCTGACAGAATAAGACTCCTCCTCAAAATAAAAATAAAAATTTGTTTTTGCACACAAAAACAGCTAATGAAAATAAACCAAACTAATTTAATGGTTTTGTAAGTAAATTTTTTTCTTTTTTTTTTTTAACAAAATACATTAATTAGATGAAAAAGGATAATCTACTTGGTGTAGGAAAAAAGATAGTTTGGAGAAATAGATAGCCAAAGACAGACTTAGGAGCCAGTGAGTAATACAGCCAAGGGATAATCCTTGTATTTGTTGGTGGTGGCTGTAGAAAGGAGCCATGTGTTTTGGTTTTGTTTTTCATGGTGTAAATTCTTTTCACTTAGATCTTGCATTGGTTGAAAACTCTGAATTTTTCCTAGAAATACACTGGTATTTAAATGAGACTATGCTTTGGTCTAAATATTTTACCTAGTACTGCTCTTAGCCAGGTATCAAGGGATCAATTGCAGGAGCCACAGATTTATAATTTATCTTGTCTCTATCCATCCATTCTTTCATCTCTAAAATCTAGTGTTTGATTTAGTGCTCTTGGGTTCCCACAGAATTGGCTGCCATTCTGTAGAAAGAAAGGATAACCTGTGATACTCACTAGAGATCATTGGTTGTCTGCTGCAGATGCTGTGACAACTGCTGCTCAGTAGGCTTGTTCAAGTCCAGCCTATTCTTACAGAACCATACCTGTCTCATAAAAGGTTGTCTCCAAGAGGCACCGGACATGCATGTGCCTCATGTCCAGAAAACTGCAGCATTGCTTTCCATTCCCCTTCATGTGCTGTCAGTAATATAAACCCTTGCATGGTGGTCAATCTGTGGACAATGAGAAAATTATAAACGAACTAATCAGGATAACATTCAATAGCTTATTGCATAATGTTCAGAAACATCTTTCCTTGATATTTTTCTACATTTCTCAATTATTCTACCACCTCTTTTACTTCTCCCTTGGAAGACAAACATGACCCTGCCCTGATGGAGTCTTGTATCATCCTTAAAAGTGCTTATATTCCCATGTGTTCTGTACAACGTAATGTTTATATACTGCCTGGCTATTCTTGAATTTATCATTTTAAAAGGATTCAAAAATAGAATCCATTAGTGGTTATTTAATGTTTTTAGTTTTTGTTTAAAGAGTCTTTGCTTAAGTCCTGGGACCTCTTTGAACTTCTTATTTTAAGATAATGAAATTAGCAGTCAGCTTTAAATTTCACCCAAATTAATTTCTTGTTTACATTTTATAAACATTGAAGATATTAGCGTTAACACTGAAACAGTTAAAATTGTTTTCCTTAATGTTTTAAATGGCCATTTCAGAAGATCATATAAGCCTACTATCTTTTAGTAGCTTCACTTAACTAAATAAGTGTATACTATATTTTAGGTATCTTCTAAATTTTAAGAGATTTTGCAAAGTTCTAAAAATAAAAACAAGATTCTCTTGTTTGTGGCTAACCTTGTTAAGCTTTTAAATATGTTAGAAATCAAATAACTTAAGGACTTCATGTGAACTCTACATTTTTCTGCTTTTTTAAAAAATAGCCATTATCCTAAAACATACAAACAAAAATGCTATAGTAACATCCAAGCAAAAGCAGTCATGAATAGTTTTATTTGCTAACAAATAAGCTCACTCAAATCACATTAAAATCACTCAAGGAGAATAATTTATAGGTGTTGTTATTCTACCTTTAATTTTTATTTTTCTATCTTTCAATTTCTGTTTGTTCCTTTCCTAAGCGTAAGTGCTCTTTTGGAGGTTTAATCAGTCAACCAGTATTTATTGGAAGTATTTTATATGGAAGGCACTGAGCAAGCTGTTGTGAGATTCCTAAAGTATTTTAAGATGAGGTTTCTGCCCTATCTACTTAGAGAGGTAAGATATATTTACATCAAACCATAACTAATGATTCTAGATGATAAATGAGAAGTGCTAGATCATTTTTAAAAGTTTATTTTACATACCTTATAGATAAGTATTTTATTCTTCCTTTCCTTCCTGCCCTTTTTAATACATAAGTAAAATTGTGGTCAGGCTAGTAAGCTTTCAAGCTTTCTTCCTTTATGAAAAACATTATTGAGTTCCTGTTATTTTCTGTGCCAAACACTTGGCTATGTTCTTTAAAATAATCTCATTTAATTCTTATAATAACTTTGTGAGGTAGGCATTATTCTCGTTTTATCAGTGAGGAAATGGATTTAGAGGGTTGAAGTAACTTGTTCAAGGTCACCCTGCTAATTAGTAATGGAGCCAGGATTCACATATAGGCCTGCTCAGTTTGGTGCTTTTTCTTTTCTTTTTCTTTTTGAGTTGGAGTCTCACTCTGTCACCCAGGCTAGGGTACAGTGGCACCATCTCGGCTCATTGCAACCTCCACCTCCCAAGTTCAAGCAATTCTCCTGCCTCAGCCTCCTGAGTAGCTGGGACTACAGGTGTGTGCCACCACACCTGGCTAATGTTTTATTTCTAGTAGAGACGGGGTTTCGCCATGTTGGCCAGGCTGGTCTCGAACTCCTGACCTCAGGTAATCCACCTGCCTCAGCCTCCCAAAGTGCTGGGATTATAGTTGTGAGCCACCACACCTGGCCTGATTTGGTGCTTTTTCTGTGTTATTCTGTTCTACTGTGGTTCTATTTGATGATGATAGAAAAAGCCATGCAAAGGAAGAATGATACTAAACATTATAATTTTGAAAAGCAAAAGCCAAAAGGAGGAAGGGACCTTTATCCTATAGTATGAGATATTAAATGTTCTTATAGACTCTGAATAGGTTGCTTGTATACGTTAAGTAAAGCATCATTACTTGAGTCTCTTGCCTTAACTAAGGAACATTTTAAAAGAGCCTGTCTTAAAGGAGCTGGGTGTAGTGGCACATGCCTGTGATCCCAGCTGTTCTGTAGGTTGAGGTAGGAGGATCACTTGAGCCCAGGAATTTGAGGCTGCAGTGAGCCATGACCACACCACTGGACTCTAGCCTAGACAACAGAAGGCATCTGTCTCTAAAAAAATATTTTGTTATTTTATTTTTTTAAAAGATCCTATCTTTTATTAAATCTTGAATATGAAAGTCTGGAATACAGTGATAATAATCTTATGTTCTTATGTTTTAAAGTGTACAATGTTTTATGAATAATGGAATATTGTTACTACTAATAAAATTAATCACAATGGTGAAACTTCAGATGGGATTAAAACCTACTTAATTTTAATATCCAAAGTATTAAAGAACTCAATATTTTAAATGTATTTAATTAGATCTCTGGCATATTTAGAAAGACCAGGTGTTTGTTTCAAACTCCTTTCTAGTCCATAACCTTCATGATACTCTATGTCTTCTGTCAGTATTCTCACTAGTTAAGTATCACCTGCAGGCTTGTATCTGTGTTTTATTTTGTCAATACATCCTGGAAACTGACATCTTTTTTGAAACTGAAATGTAAGTGGGGCAAAGCAGCGTAAAATATGTAAGTCAACAAGATGTTCTCCTTGCTCACAGCAGCCCCTAACCTGTTTCTCCTGGTAGGCTAAAGCCCTGGCCACTCACAGTCTTGTGATTTTTCTTGTCTGACTTAACCTCCAGGAAATGAGTAACTGCTTCCTAGTGCCTCTGCTCTGCTCCAAGAAGTAGGCATCCTTGCTGTTTCTTTAATGTACTTTGCTGGTGAAGCTCATGGAACAGTGGTGTTCTTATGTAAGATCTACCAGTCAATTAAATATTAAAATACAGTTGTCTACAACCAGGTGTTTTCAGTGTCTCCTTTACAGATGAATAGAAAAGTCATTTATATTTTGTCTTTGTTTTCAGCGTTCTTACTTCCGTACTCTTCTCATGTATGGGTTCCACTTTCTGGTGTGGTTCCTTTGTGTCAAAGGAATCAGGGACACACAGTGTGGGTTCAAATTATTTACTCGAGAAGCAGCTTCGCAGACGTTTTCATCGCTACACGTTGAACGATGGTAGGTTTCTGACTGGAATGTATCCAGTCTGTCTTATTACCCAGCCATCATTCTAGGTAATGAGAAACAGCCCTGTATATTTATAATGAACATGTAGATTTAAACAAAATTGACACTAATGTATGTAAACTTGATCTTGCCTTTATACTTTTCCTGAGTTGGATCTTATTTTGAAAATATACAAACCCAACAATATAGTATAAACTTATGTGTGTTCACCCTAATTGTAGACAGTAGAAATTGAATGGCCTGAAAACATTTTTTTTTTCCTTAGACTTCCTTTTTTTTTCCTTTGAAGAAAAGAGAAAAAGCTCAGAAATATCAGAATCGAATAGGGCACCCATTTTCTCTTTTCATCCTTCTACAGGAGATGATGTGTCTTTTCTAAGGCCGATCTTTTGACCTCTAAATCTCCTTCCACCTTGTCAAAATGTAATCCTGTCCATGTGTTTCATCTCTTGTGTATTCAGCCTTTTCCCCTCCATCACATATTTCCCAGAACCCTCTCCATTGACCCTGCTGTGCCCTTCCAGCTCTAGCCCCTGTCTCCTTCACAAGCAACCTTCTCTTGAAAAAGTGGTTTATATTCACTGGCTTTGTTTTCTTGCTTCCCACTCACTCCTCACCCCACCTTCTTCATATGGATTTTCTCCCATTCCTCATCTTTTTTTTTTTTTTTTTTTTTTTTTTTGAGATGGAGTTTAGCTCTTGTCACCCAGGCTGGAGTGCAGTGGCACAATCTCCGCTCACTGCAACCTCTGCCTTCCGGGTTCAAGTGATTCTCCTGCCTCAGCCTCCCAAGTAGCTGGGATTATAGGTGGGCGCCACCACACCCCGCTAGTTTTTGTGTTTTTTACTAGAGATGGGGTTTCACCATGTTGGCCAGGCTGGTCTTGAACTCCTGACCTCAGGCGATCCGTCCAAAGTGCTAGGATTACAGACGTGAGCTACCACACCCGGTCTACTTCATCGTAACATCTAGCCACCTCTGTGTCATTGAAGCCAGTGGTCATGGTAAATGATCACCTGTCACACTTAACCCATCAGCAGCATTTGATACTTCTGACTCTCTTTTGAAATATACTGGAGATACAGGTGGCTAGCGCTGCCATACAGAAGCTAAAACCCTGACACCAGCCCTGACATTCTCCATATGCATATATCCAATCCATGACAGGGCCTGTTGATTTAGCTTTTATGTTCCCCCATTTCTCTCCATCTCCACCACCGCCATCCAGAACACCATCCTTCTCCAGACCACCATGCTGTAGCCCACAAGGTCTTCGCAAACTTAAGTGTGATCAATCATATGCACCTCTTCTGCTTATAATTCTTCATGGGCTTCCCATGGTCTTTAATCTGGCCCCACCTGTGTCTCCTCCACATGCGGACTCTTTTCTAACCAAGCCCCTTCTCACCTTCTCCTTCAGATCTTCCTTAGGGTAGCCTGCCCTCAGTCTCTAAATAGAATATAATTAGCTCAGGTGCCCCTAATTATACCCTGTTGCAGTACCATGTGCTGGTTTCATAGCACCTATGACATTTGTAGTTTTTTCTTACATTTGTGTAATTACTTAATGTTTCTTTTCCTCAATTAAAGCATAATCTTTCTCCATGAGAGCAAGAGTCACATTTAATTTTACTTATTAGTATATCCCGCTATCTATTAACATGCCTGGGTACATGGTAGGTACCCAGTAAATACTGTTGAAAGAACTAATACTTAGTCATGGGTTCTTTGTGAATCCTGTTCATGTTGTATATCTGCATGATTATGCCAGCATGTGTCCATTTTCATACTCTACAACTTTTGTGCATCTGTTTTCAAAGACCTGTTGTCTTCCTAGAAATATATGCCATATAACCCCCAAAATATTACTTTTAAAAATGTACTTTCAGAATTATCATTCAGACTTTTTTAAATCTTTTTTTCCTAGATTAAAACATTTTAAGTAGTGTACCTTAGTGCCAAATTTAGATATGTGTTTTTATTATGTTGAAAAATAAAATAAACTGATAGTTAACAGACTCCGAAATCAGAAAATCTAATTTAAGAAACAACTCTAGAAGTAAAGCCCTCTGTCTGCATTAGCTATTTTTCAGTCAGCTGTTGCCTCCAGGATGAGGGTCAGAGATGCAGGTTCTTTGTAGTTTGAAAGGAAGAATTTAGAAATTGAGAATACTGTTTTTCATTGTTGAGGATCTTTCGTTTTTGTTGAAATATATAAAAGGTTAGGATTGATAACTTAAAAATCATAAAGCTTCCCTGTCAGGATTATTCTAGGGCAGCATTGTTTAATAGAAATGAGACAGAGGCAAGGCATATATGTAATTTCAAATTTTCTATTAGCCACATTTAAAAAGTAAAAAGATGACTCATGCCTGTAATCCCAATTCTTTGGGAGGCCAAAGTGGGGAGGACCAGTTGAGGCCGGGAGTTCAAGACTACCCTGGAAAACATAGCAAGACACTGTCTCTCGAAAAAAAAAAAAATTTTAATTAGCTGGGCGTGGTGGTGTGTGTGCCTGTAGTCCCAGCCACTCGGGAGACTGAGGCAGGAGGATCTCATAAGCCCAGAAGTTTAGGCTGCAGTGAGCTATGATTGCACCACTGTACTTTATCCTGGCAACAGGGTGAAATCCTGTCTCTTAAAAAAAGTAAAAAGCCACCGATAAGATTTACTTGTTATCCAATATATTTCCAAGATATTGTCATATCACCATGCAATCTGTATGAAAAAAGTTGAAATATTTTACATTATTTTCTTTGTACTATACAGTCAAATTTACAGCACAGCTCAATTCAGACTGGCCACATTTCAAGTGCTTAGTATCCTCATGTGCCAAGGGGCTATTGTATTAGACAGCAGTTCTTGTGGGGTTAAGTTAAAGAACATTATTGGGGTTTTTTTTTTTTCTTTTTTTAGTGTTAATGTTACGTGCAAGCCTTTTATTTATTTTGGTGTTAATTGACATAAGATTGACCTCACTTAATGGCTGGGCATGGTGGCTCACACTGGTAATCCTAGCACTTTGGGAGGCTGAGGCAGGTGGATTGCTTGAGTCCAGGAATTTGAGACCAGCATGGGCAATGTGGTGAAACCTGTCTGGTTTTTTTTGTTGTTGTTGTTTTTCTTTTTTTGGGGGGGGGGTGGGAATTTTCTTAAAATTTTAAATCTTAAAAAAATCTCTTAAAAAAATCACTTAAAATTTTAACTGCTCACATTTTTCTTTAGGGTACATTATGTTTATTTGGTGCCTCTAAAGGAGAACCACCAAGTATACATGTATCAGCTTAATAAGCAGTATACCCTTCACCACAATAATATGTCATCAGTGGTTTTTATTTAAACGTCTCTGTTCCTGCACTTTAAATCAAGACTTAAGAACAATATAAGTTACAGAAACCAAGTTGTACATCTGTGCCTTATTTCCAAATGTCACCTTTGACATTTGACTATTTTTTCTAAAGGATTCATTGAAATTTTTCTCAGAATTTTCAAGAAACTGGAATCAAATAGTTTCTAGGTATTAGAAATCTGTGAAGGAGTATACCTAAAGTTAAGACTCTCGGTATTGGCTGGGCACGGTGGCTCACGCCTGTAATCCCAGCACTTTGGGAGGCCGAGGCGGGTGGATCACTTGAGGTCAGGAGTTCAAGACCAGCCTGGCCAAAATGGTGAAACCTCGTCTTTACTAAAAATAAGTTTTTAAAAATTAGCCAAGCATGGTGGCAGGTGCCTGTAATCCCAGCTACTTGGGAGGCTGAGGCAAGAGAATTGCTTGAACCCAGGAGGCAGAGGTTGCAGTGAGCCGAGATCACACCACTGCACTCCAGTCTGGGTGACAGAGTGAGACTCTGTCTCAAAAAAAGACTCTCAGTGTCTCTTTGGATTCAGAACTGCAGAGTTGAGTATAGGTATGTTAAGTATATATATTCAAATATTAATATAAATAAAATGGGTACGTTAAATATAAAAATAGATTACAAAGTTTTATGTAAATTTGGCCTTCAAATTCAGATACATATATATATATACACACACACACACAGTTGTCCCTTGGTATCCACAGTGAATTACTTCTAGGACCATCACCCACAGATACCAAAATCTGTCCAGATGCTCAAGTCTTTGCTATAAAATGGTGTAGTCTTTGCGTACAATCTACACATATCCTCTCATATACTTTAAATCATCTCTAGGTTATTTATACCTCATACGAGGTAAGTGCTATGTAAATAGTTGTACTGTATGTTTGTTTTTTGTTGTTAGTGTTTTGGAGACAGGGTCTCATGTCACTCAGGCTGGAGTGAACACGGCTCACTGCAGCCTCTGCCTTCTGGCCTGAGGCAATCCTCCCACCTCAGCCTCCCGAGTAGCTGGGACTATAGGTGCATGCCACCATGCCCAGCTAATTTGTGTATTTTTTTTGTAGAGCTAGAGTTTGCCACATTGCCAGGCTGGTCTCAAAATCCTGAGCTCATGTGATCCTCCCACCTCAGCCTCCCAAAGTGCTGAGATTACAGGCATGAGCCACTGCACTCAGCTTATATATTTTATTTGTATTATTTTTTATTGTGGTTTTTTACTGTTTATTTTTCAATATTTTCAATCCATGATTGGTTGAATTTGCGAACGTGGAACCCATGGATATGGAGAACCAACTGTGTATATAGCTTCATCTTCAGAGCCGTACTTCACCTAAATTCTTTCCATTTATGGAAGTTGAAATACTTGAGCCAGGTGTAGTGGTTCACACCTGTAATCCTAGCACTTTGGGAAGGTGAGATGGGCAGATCATTTGAGCCCAGGAGTTCAAGACAAGCCTGGGCAACATGGCAGACCCCCATCACTATAAAAAAAAATACAAAAATTAACTGGGCACGGTGGTGGACACCTGAAATCCTAGCTACTCAGGGCCCTGAGGCAGAAGAATCACTTGAACCTGGGAAGTGGAGATTGCAGGCAAGACTCCGTCTAAAAAAAAAGAAAAAAATTATTAGCTAGGTGTGGTGGCACATGCCCATAATCCCAGCTATCCAGGAGGCTGAGGCAGGAGGATAGCCTGAGCCCTGAGGTCAAGGCTGCAGTGAGCACTTGATTGCACCACTGCACTCCAGCCTGGGTGACAGAACGAGACCCTGTCTCAATAATATACATATATGTGTTTTTCTTTGAAATGAACTTTGCTTCAATGAATACTTTTTAATCAGTGTGTTATAATTTTATATATTAAATAGTTATAGGCTTAGAATAGTAATTCCTTGCCCCAATTTCCACTCCATAGCTGTGGTCACTTTCAGCTGTTTTTTGCTATTTCTTTGTGGTATTTGCATTTATGTTCAGAATAATGGATCTGCATAGCTATTTCTCAATTGTTCAGTTTTAGATATTAATTTCCAAAATAGGAAATAGATGCTAAGAACTAAAATTCTCTTCAAGTTCTGTATACCCTCCACACATAAACTCCAAATATAGTTTTTAAATAATTATTTATTGTCAGTATTGATTGTCATAGCTGTGTGAAGATAATTCACATTTGAGTGCAGCATGATTATATTACCTTTCTTGTACTACTTTTTGTTTTCCTGAAGGTAATAAATGTTTGGGGTTTTTGTTTGCTTGAGTACTATAGATCCGTTACTTACTCATGTTCAGGCTCTCAAGAGTATAATTATCCCTCACTGTGTTTAAACACAGATTCTGCATTTCTTCATTTTCATTGGAGACATCTCAGTCAGCTCCTGTCTTTCTGCTTGCTCTCTGGCCCGTGATATAGCTTGCTCCATCCTCTATCTCCATTTCCTTATTTATACCCCTATTTTAGTAGAGCACATTCCCCTATTAACTTTCTAAAAATATGAGAAACTTTTTGATTCCTTGCATGTGAAAAAAAAATTGATTCTACCCTCATATTTGTTTTATAGTTAGGTAGAGAAAGGATTATAAGTATTTAAAATGGAAATTTTTCCTCAGAATTCTGGAAACATTCCTGTATTGTCTTTGGCACTCCATGCTTCTGTGAAGGAGTCCAATTCTGAATTTTGACTCTTCGCGTGTTGTTTCCACCCCCTTTTGGAAGCTTTTTCTCTACAGTGTTTTGAAATATTATAATTCTAGGCCTTAACGCAGTTCTTTTTCATCCTTTTTGTTGAGTACTGAGTAGATCCTTCTATTTTTTTGTAAATTGACAAATTCTAGTTGCATATGTTTATAGGATACAAAGTGATGTTATGATTTGTGAATACAATGTGGCATAATTAAATCAAGCTAATTAATGTACATCCATTTTTTTGTGGTGGGAACATTTGAAATTTACTATCTTAGCAATTTTGAAGTGTACAACACATTATTATTAACTATAAGCACTACATTATATAATAGATCTCCAAAAAAACTCTTATTCCCCCTGTCTGAGGCTTTGTACCCTTTGACCATCATCTCCCCATCTCCCCACCCAGCCTCAGGAAATCACCATTTTACCATTCTACTCTCTGCTTCTATGAATTTGATGGCTTTAGATTCCAGAGGATATGCAACATTTGTCTTTCTGGATCTGATGCTTATTTCACTTAGCGTAACTTAGCATAATATTCTCCAATTCCATCCATGTCACAAATGACAGAATTTGTTTTTTAAGGCTGAATAATATTTCTTTTTTTTTTTTTTTTTTTTGCAGTTGCAAGATTTACTAGAGTGAAAACAGAGCTCCCATACAATGGGAGGGGACCCAAAGGGGCTGCCGCTCCCTGCTCAAATGCCTGGGTTTATATCCCGATCACTGTCCCTCCCCCTGTGCTCTCAGGCGATATATGATTTGACTGTTTCTTTACCTCCTGCTTTAGCCTAATTTGTATTTTAGTGAGCCCTCTTTACTAACTGGTTGGGTGTGAGCTGAGTTTCAAGCCCCGTGTTTAAAGGTAGGTGTGCTCACCTTTCCCAGCTAGGCTTAGGAATTCTTAGTCAGCCTGGGAAATCCAGCTAGTCCTATCTCTCAGTCCCCGCTCTCAACAGGAAAACCCAAGTGCTGTTGGGGAGACGACCGCTCTAACTGCTTCCTGCTGAATTGGGGCGTAGTAGGGGTCGCGCAGTTGAGATTTCCTCTGGAGGGGTGCCTTCGATGTCATCAACAATGGAGCATGGGCTAGCAGGTCGGTCCAGGGGTCCATGGTAGATAGATCTTAGTCATGGACTGCATCTGGGGCTCCATTTGAAGAACCATTTGTAGTTTTACAGCTTCAACTCTGGAAGAGACAAACTTAACAAGGAGGTTAAAGATACAGGGATTGAAATGTATGGCCTGAAGTGCAGGGGCATATGGGTGTGGGCGGTGAAAGTGGGGTTTCCTTTAGAAAAACTCCTATACATTGGGGCATCCATATTTCCGGGAAGCTGCATTCTCCACAGAAGCTTTTGGTAAGGGGAGCTACTGGTAGTACAGCGGCATGGAGGAGGTGCAGTGAGAGTGAAAGGGAGTAAGAGAACAGTAAAAAAAAAATATGGCAAGGGGGGGCCATGGGGATTGGGGAGCTACCATTCTAGTTACTTTCCTCACAGTTGTTGCTCTTTAGTGCAGATCCTCTAGAGGTTCACAGGAATAGCTAGTGTTGTCTCCTGGATTTTCAGGTTCTTTGGCAGTATCCAGGGTTTGACTCGAGTGTGATGTATCCAAGACTCCACTCCAGCCACTTTAACCGCGGCTGGGGTAGATAAAATGACTGGGTAGGGTCCTTCCCAGGATGTGTCTAAGGATGGGGAATTAGAGGGAAGGTACTTGACTAATCCCATGTCTCCAGGGTGGAATAATTCCTTTCCCTCTTCTGAATATCTTATTTAAAACTTTGTCATTTTCTTTACCTGCATTGTTTCTGTTGCCTCTGATTTTTTATGTTTCTTTTTATGACTCATTCTTCACGTGTCTATAGTATGGCACTGAAACACTCCATAGAAGCTGTATCCGTGCGCAGAGCCTCTGACTGATAAATTTCACTACAGGTTAAACCAGCAGAGCCACGTGTGAGAAAGTCCCAACTGTCATTGTCTTTTGGACAGGTCATTTTCATGAAAGTGGAGTCCTTCAGTATCCTGCCTAGGAGCTGTGAGCCTGGCTGTAGTATTCACAAAACCAATAGAGAAAAGGCATGAGGGGAAGGAAAATCTTAGATGTTCAGTGAGTCCAACTTGCAGCCCCACCTGTGTCTTCACCTGAAGACATCATTTGGGCCTTCAGTGCCTGAGCCTCTGGGGTGCTCTGTGGCACCCTTCTCCCTCCGCTCTTGTCCATGTTCCGTACAACTTCCAAGGTTTTTTTTGTTGTTGTTATTATCATCTCCTCCCATCTTTGTTCTTACATGTTTTTTCCATATTGTTGTTTTAATTTTGGTAGGGCTGCAGGAGGCAGCAGTGGGGTTCATGTCCATCTGCTGGGTTTAACAGGGTCTTAGCATACTTTTTGTCCTTTAGGAATCTGTTAGTGAGATAACAGCTGTACCAGGAACTGAGTAAGAAAAGAAAACACAGTGGCTCAGCCCAACCCATATTTGCATAAACAAATGAGGCATCTTAGTTGGAGAATAACTCTTATACTGTTTCCCTCTAATAATGTAAGGTTCTATATAGAAGTACTTGGTATTTTAGTTAAAATGTTTGCTTAGGTAACAGAGTGGACACTTACAATATGGTGATATGAACTGCATTTTTTTTGTATGTGTAATAAATATCTTCATGTCTTCTAAAATGTTTGAGAGGGGAGAAAGACATAATTTAATTTTGGGTCGAGCACAGTGGCTCAAGCCTGTAATCTCAGGACTTTGGGAGGCCAACCCAGGTGGATCATTTGAGCCCAGGAATTCAAGACCTGGGATACATAATGAAACCCCTTCTCTACAAAAAATACAAAAATTAGCCGGGCATGGTGGCACAGAGATGAAAATTCAAAAAGAGGGCTAGATAATAAAATTGAGGAAATCTCAAAAGAAGAAAACTGGAAGAGAGAAGATAAAATTGTAGGACTATTAAGGAATATCTGGGCCTGTGCGCCCAGATGTTCGGGAGGCAAAGGTGGGAGGGTCACCTGAGCCTGGGGAGGTCGAGGCTGCAGTAAGCCCTGATTGCGCCACTGCATTCCAGCCTGGGTGACAGAGTAAGACCCTGTTTAAAATAAAACCAAAAAACCCTTTTGGTCTAGGATTTTTTTTTTTTTAATATAAAGTGATTTCAATTAACCACCCCACTCTTTTTTACTAATTGTTTTGTGTATTTAGTAAGTCACTAGCTATATACTGATATCCTTAGAAATAATATATAATAATCTGATTCAGGTTATCAAAAGTATCATTAGAACTAACTCAGCCCACTAGCTAATATTTTGTTTTCGTGTTAAAAGGAAAGTTAAGCGTTAAGCACCAGGCTTAATATTGAAATTATTTCTTTTTTCATGAGTATCACAATTCTAGGTGACGAAAGTTTTAAACTACAACCCACTTTTGTAAATCATTTTATCATCTTAACTAAATATTTTATTTGCATAAGAAAAAGCATTGTTTTGAAAAATAGTTTTCATATTGAATTATCCAAATACTTGGAATTTAAACTATTTACCTAATGGATGATGATGGTATTGTGGCCAAAAAAAAAAAAATCTCCCAAATTCAAGTTGTCTGGGATTGGAGAAATCAAATATAAGTGGACTTTAGGCATTTTCTTGTCTGTATTAATAATGTTTTACAACCAAACCCTAGAAGTTTGAACTGTGCTCTGTGCAGCCTAGAAAGTGGGGACTGACTCATGCATGGATGAAAACAAAACAGTCAAGGACTCTAGACAGTTTAAGAAGTGACAATGAAGAAGATTTAACAGGTAATGGTGCTTTTCTTCCTGAGCTTTAATGCCAGTGAGAGAAGCAACTAGTTCAGATAAATTTTGTAAGCAGAATCCAGGAAGACTTATGAGTCAGGATTCAGAACCTTTAAGGAAAGCAGGTTTGACCAAGGCACTGACTGAAAAGAGGCTTTAAGAAAGACCTTTCCTAAGTGGAAGGAAGGATGCACTGGAGATTTAGACTGGAAATGGTTTTAACAGTATTCGTGCAATGGCACTAATTAGGACAAGTAAGACAATATATCAGATTCCTATGTATGTATTAGTTATACCCAAAGAGTATTTCAGACTAGTCCAAAGTAGCTTTTTACTTTCAACAGTTGCCCAGGACACCACAGGGAAGGGGAACAGAAAAGACAAGGCAGGCCCTGGGTACACTGTATTAGAAAAGTAATCTTGATCCTCTGGTGGTAGAAGAAAATAGGCAACCAACTCTAAAGTAATGCAAAACAATCTCAACTAGAGCCTCTCGGAGTTTTGTTTTATCTCTGAATCAGGTGAAAATGTCAGTTCTTTACCTTGAGCTAGTCTAGTTAAGGTTAGGATTGAAAACCACCAATCTTGAAATTTTCCAGGATTAAATTTTTTCTTGGAACCCATGAGGCTAGTTTTACCTCTGTGAGTTTCTGAGTTGTGATAGAGATACAGTGTTATGCAGTGATATGCTAAATTTATCATATTTGACTTGAAACTTCTGAACTACTCAGCCTTGAATTATTTGCCTTCTGTGAATGTGATCTTCAGGTTCATGGTATAAGGTTTATATCTGCCATGTAAGCTTCTTTAAAACATGCCAAGGTAGAGATATAGTTGTGTTCTATTTGTCTTTAAAAATAAATATCAATAAATTTTCTATTTTAGGGCATTTGATGTAGAACTACTGTACATAGCACAGTGCTTTAAAATTCCAATAGCAGAAATTGCTGTCAACTGGACAGAAATTGAAGGTGAGTGTATTATTTATTGTATGACTGTCTTGAGTCAGACAAAGCAAGAGATATCAGACAATACAGTTGTCTAGTAAAGTCAGCTGGCTTTAATGTTCTCCTTGCTCCCCTCATCAAGCCCTTCTCAGCTGTCTTGACTCAAAGATCCGGGTCCAAGGAGTGTATTACCTATTAATACCTTCCGTCTGGCTTGCTGCCTTGTATATATTTTGTCTGTTCATGGGACCTTCAGTAGGCCTACTACCTTGTCTAAGAAACTTCAATAAAACTTCCTACAATAGACAAAGTCATGGTGATCTGAAGTTAGAAGGTTGATAGTCTTTTGAGATAGATAAATTTGTTTTTTGCATCACCATTTCCTGTATATTTTTCGATCACTAGGTGGATATTAATTAGGTACCTGCAAACCACTATGCAAAGCTAAATAAGAAATAAAAGTTTTTTTTACAGCTGGGCACCATGCCTCATTCCTGTAATCTCAGCAGTTTGGGAGACCAAGGTGGGTGGATCACCTGAGGTCAGGAGTTCCAGACTAGCCTGGCCAACATAGTAAAGCCCTGTCTCTACCAAAAATTACAAAAAAATGGCCGGGCATGGTGGCAGGCGCCTGTAATCCCAGCTACTCAGGAGTCTGAGGCAGGAGAATTGCTTGAACCCGGGAAGCAAAGGTTGCAGTGAGCCAAGGTCGCACCATTGCACTCCCGCCTGGGCAACAAGAGTGAAACTCCATCTGAAAAATTAAAAATAAATAAATAAAAGTGTTTTTACTCCAAATGTCCACAGTCAATTCAGAGCCATTTTAAAACTATATCTGTACATATATCCAAAAATAAAAAGATCCCAACTCTATAATAACTTGAAATCTATCATAAATCTTAATAATTCCTATTTAAAAAGGCTTAGACAGCTCTGGCTGTATAGAATTTTAAACATATTCTAGTTTTCTCCTTACTTTAGAATGAACCTAAATTAACTCACAGTGTGGGAGCAGTTAACATAATCCACTGGAGACTTTTTCAAAGTCCACCTCTTCTGGTGAGAGTCCTTGTTGTAGTAAACCATTATTGCTCTGTAACCTCAGATGTTTAGGGACAGAAAAAGATTAAGAACCAGTCTCGAGAGTATACAAACTCTATGGTCTAGCATGAATTCAAACCTCTTTATGTCTTGCTGAATCAAACAGAGTTTACAAAATCTTAGCTCATCGCCACAGTTGCTGCCTAGAATCAAAGGGGATTGGGAAGCAGATAAAAGGATCACTCAGGGGTATCATGATCAACTCTGTTGATCTGTGTTGATCTCTGGCCAACATAGACTCTATGGGAAGATGAGGTGGGGAAAAGTAAAAGTCCATTTTATATTTAGTCATTTGCTTATTTGCATTACAGAGATAGTTGTATTGTAATATGAATTGTAGGTACCTCAACTTCCTCGTTTGTGGGATAAAGATAGTATTTGGCCCTGATAAACAATATCTCTACAGTGCTTTGGTGGTAATGTTTTCAGAAGAAAGCTGTTATATAAATTCAGAGCAGTGAAAAAGGTCTCCTTTAAATATAAAGTATAATTAAAATGATAATGAAATGTTAAACCTTCCTCCTGATACTTCTTTATCTGCAAGTATATACTATAAGTAATGGTTATAAGAATCTGCTGTGGCCGGGCACGGTCACTCATGCCTGTAATCCCAGCACTTTGGGAGCCCAAGGTGGGAGGATCACTTGAACCTAGGAGTTTGAGACCAGCCTGAGCAACATAGTGAGACCTCATCTCTATAAAAAAAAAAATTGTAAAATTAGGCAGGTGTGGTGCGTGCCTCGGTACTCCCAGCTACTGGGGAGGCTGATGTAGGATGACTGGATTGTTTGAACCCAGAAGGTCAAGGTTACAAGGTTACAGTGAGCCATAATCGTGTCACTGCACGATTGCCTGGGTGACAGAGAAAGATCTTGTCTCAAATAGACAAAGAATCTGCTGTGATACGCATGGATCAGATATTTAATTAGGCTGGTGTTCTTGTGTAGCCTGAGACAAAGAGGTCTGGACAAAATTATCTTAAGTCTGATCATAGGCTTTATTTTTTATCATTAGGATTGGATTTATGTAGAAATAATCATATTTATCTGTTATGCTGTATCTTTACTTGTTTCATATGTAATTATTTTCAGTAATGAGCACTCAGTGAGTAGTTTTTTATTAGACTTTTCTAGAGCCCTCACCATAGGCAGTCCCTCCTTTCTATAGTAGAGCCGTACGAAATTTTCACTGTTTGGATCCTTTCAAGTTTTATTTCACTTCAAGATTTTCTGTTACTGTTTTTAGAGAAAACCACTCCACTCACTTCAGCTTCGAAATTGTTTAACTTTTTGGTCTATGATTTTAAAAAAATTAAGGTGCTAAAGGCTCACAACATGTAGACTTTAAACTATATGTTTTCTGCTGAGTTTATTTCAGCTAATTTGTTTTTAATTATTTTTAAATTGCAGGTTCTAAATTAGTTCCATTTTGGAGCTGGCTACAAATGGGCAAAGACCTACTTTTTATACGACTTCGATATATGACTGGTGCCTGGAGGCTTGAGCAAACTCGGAAAATGAATTAGGTTGTTTGCAGTCTTCAGTTGTGTTCATATGCGTCAGTGTCACATTTCATTTCATTTGAAACTAAAATTTTAAGTAAAGCTGGAATCAACTTCCTGTCATTGTCTGCCTTTTGATAATTTTAAAGAAGTAACTTCCCGTAAGTAAAAAATTGTATATCTCTTTGGATATAAATGGTTTTTAAAAGATGTTTATTTAAAAAGTCAGATTTTCTTTTGCTTATTTAGCTTTATTATCATTATAATTCTGAGAAACATAATTTTTGTAGACAGAAGTGATTCTTACCCTAAAGTACCTGCATAACTCTTTTTTTTTTTTTTTTTTTTTTTTGAGACGGAGTCTTGCTCTGTCGCCCAGGCTGGAGTGCAGTGGCCAGATCTCAGCTCACTGCAAGCTCCGCCTCCTGGGTTCACGCCATTCTCCTGCCTCAGCCTCCCGAGTAGCTGGGACTACAGGCACCCACCACCTCGCTCGGCTAGTTTTTTGTATTTTTTTAGTAGAGATGGGGTTTCACCGTGTTAGCCAGGATGGTCTCAATCTCCTGACCTTGTGATCTGCCCGTCTCGGCCTCCCAAAGTGCTGGGATTACAGGCTTGAGCCACCGCGCCCAGCCCATAACTCTCATGAACTTAAATAGAAACTACAATCATGTAACAGTTTTCAGAGATTTAAAAACAAAGCTAGGGTATAAGTTTAAATGTATATAAATTTATCCAAATCAAAGAAACCTATATTTCAGCCTATGAAACTTTAGGAAATTATACATTAAAGGCAAGAATACAGACTTAGTCACAAAG
This sequence comes from Macaca nemestrina, assembly GCF_043159975.1. NCBI lineage: Eukaryota > Metazoa > Chordata > Mammalia > Primates > Cercopithecidae > Macaca > Macaca nemestrina. The sequence continues at coordinate 89,670,069 of NC_092140.1, forward strand.
GTGTCCATTTCCTTATAGTCTTATTCATCTCTAGCACTGGAGGCCATGGTGGGAGGATCACTTGAGCCCAGAAGTTCAAGGTTACAGTGAGCTATGATCGTGCCATTGCACTCCAGCTTGGGTGATGGAGTTCCTGTCAATCAATTTTTTAACATTAATATATTTACATAGTAACATCAGAAGTTTCTGTCTTTGAGATACTACAAGAACTAATAGCAATTATAAAATAATGAACCCCAAAATCAGATTGTTTCTGCCAACTTAGAGAACAAACTAGTAATAGTTTAACATTTAGTAAGTGTTTACTGTATGCCAACCACTGTTCTAAGCACTTGGTATATAATGACTCACCTAACCTTTACAACAGAAGAGGAAACTGAAGTACAAAAGGGTTACCTGCCCAAGGTCACCCAGTTAGGAAAGAGTGGACTCATGATTGTAACCTGCATAGTCTGGATCCCAAGCCCACACTCTCTAATGACTCTGCTATAGCCTTCAGTTTCTGAAGGTATGAAAACTGGGGACCATGTAAGTAGAAAGTTTCAGCAGTGCATTGAATAAAACATTTTTGAGTGGAAATGTAAGCTAAAAATGACTCCTCTCCAGTAGTTTGAACAACAGCGATAATATCACATCTGCAGTAGACAATTAGCTTCTTGAAAATAGAAGGCTTACCAGGCGCAGTGGCTCACGCCTGTAATCCCAGCACTTTGGGAGGCCGAGGCAGGCGGATCACCTGAGGTCGGGAGTTCAAGACCAGCCTGACCAACATGAAGAAACCCCGTCTCTCCTAAAAATACAAAATTAGCTGGGTGGTGGCGCATGCCTGTAATCCCAGCTACTCGGGAGGCTGAGGCAGAAGAATTGCTTGAACCCAGGAGGTGGAGGTTGTGGTGAGCTGAGATAGAGCCATTTCACTGCAGCCTGGGCAACAAGAGTGAAACTCCATCTCAAAAAGAAAGAAAATAGAAGGCACATCTTACTACAATTAGTATCTCCAGTACAGTGCTTAGTATATAGTAAACACTTAATAATGATGAGATGAATAAACGTTATTTACTACCAGATTTTGTGAGCATTAAAGGCACTTAAATGGATAAATCAAGAATAATAGAGAAGACCATGCTCATAAGAATTTTTAAGAATAAGCCTTGCGCCAAAAATAAGATCCTTAATGAAATTATAAAAAGGCAATGAAATAATTTGTTATTGCTCTTTATAAATGAGTAGAAATGCATATTTGAAGCATAATAGGAATACTGAAGGTAAGTCATGATACTTTTTATGTATTTTGTATGTGAACACTATAGGGAAAAGTCTGATACCATTGATGCCAACTTGCCTTTCTAAGCACAGATTTACCTAAGAGAGGAGTATGGGACAGAATCTGAGGCAATCAGAGAGAAAAGGTAGTTTAACCTGATAACTTACAGAATCTGCTAGCAAAAACTACATGCAGCAATAGCAAAGTGAAATAGCAAAATAACAGCTACTATCTTTTTTTTTTTTTTTTTTTTTTTGAGATGAAGTCTTGCTCTTGCCCCCAGGCTGGAGTGCAATGGCGTGATCTTGGCTCACTGCAACCTCTGCCTCCCAGGTTCAAGCGATTCTCCTGCCTCAGCCTCCCGAGTAGCTGGGATTACAGGTGCCTGCCATCATACCGGCTAATTTTTTGTATTTTTAGTAGAGATGGGGTTTCACCATGTTGGTCAGGCTAGTCTCGAACTCCTGACCTCAGGTGACCTACCCGCCTCGGCCTCCCAAAGTGTTGGGATTACAAGCATGAGCCACCACACCCGGCCACCAGCTGCTACCCTTATAGTATGTACAAGGAAGAGTAATGAACATTTTGCATGCATTATGTAGTTTAATCTCATCAAACAACTATCATGCAGGTATAATTACCCGCATTTCACGGAACAAAGTAGCCAAGTCATTTGCCCAGGATTACACAAGTAGCCATTATTCATGCTTCTACTGAAATAAAAAATAGGAAACAAAAGAACATGGGGCATGATTAAAACAGTATAACCTGAGGACAGTCAGACAACTTAGCCATTTCTATGTCAAGTCTTCTGACTTGTTCTGATAGAATATATAGATACATATGAAACTTGACTTGAGGGTCACATCTGGACAATAATGTCTCTTGACATCTGTAATCCTCTATCCCCATATAGTTATGTACTGTTGACCCTTGAATAACAGGTTTGAACTGCACAGATCCACTTATACATGGATTGTTTTCAAAAGTATATTGAAAAAGTTTTGGGGGATCTGTGAAAATCTGAAATAGCAACAGGAGGTTGCTATAAAATTACAGTAGTAAATGATAGACTAATATCTACATGTATTTTATGCATTAATGACATAACCTTTTTCTTAATATCTTTCATAATATCAAAGACTTCGATATTAGTCTATCATTTACTATATAACATACACACGAATCTATTCGGATTTATCAAAACTTACGCACACAAACATAGACCATACAGAGACTATTCAGTCGAGATAAATATAAACAAAGATGCAGTATTAGGCTGCTCGCAGTGGCTAACACCTATAATCCCATCAGTTTGGGACGCCAAGGTGGACGGATCACCTGAGGTCAGGAGTTCAAGACCAGCCTGGCCAACATGGTGAAACCCTGTCTCTACTAAAAATACAAAAATTAGCCGGGCGTGGTGGCAGGTGCCTGTAATCCCAGCTACTTGGGAGGCTGAGGCAGGAAAATCACTTGAACTCGGGAGGTGGAGGTTGCAGTGAGCCAAGATCGCACCACTGCACTCCAGCCTGGGTGACATGAGTGAGACTCCATCTCAAAAAAAAAAAAAAGATACAGTATTAAATCATAACTGCATAAAATTAATTTTGTAGCTACCTCCTGTTGCTATTGCAGTGAGCTCAGGTGTTGTGAGTATCCACTTAAATGCTGTATGACACTAACCATCCCCACATGAGCAGTTCTTCTCTCCAGTAAATTGCATATAACAGTAGAAATTGAGCTCTTGCAGTTCTCATGTATTTTTCATGTTTAGTGCAATACTGTAAACCTAAATAACACCATGGTACCAATATGAAGTACCATTAGTGATGCCGGAAATACTCCCAAAGAAGCGGAGAAAAGTCATGACATTAAAAGAAAAAGTTGCATTGCTCGATATGCTTGATATGTACCATAGATGAGGGCTGCAGCTGAGATTGCCCACCATTTCAAGATAAATTAATCCAAGCCAGTCATGGTGGCTCACACCTGTAATCCCAGCACTTTGGGAGGTCGAGGCAGGCGGATCACCTGAGGTCAGTTCAAGACCAGCCTGGCCATCATGGTGAAACCCCATCTGTACTAAAAATTTGCCAGGTGTGGTGGCGGGCACCTATAATCCCAGCTACTTGGGAGACTGAAGCACAAGAATCACTTGAACCCGGGAGACGGAGGTTGCCGCAAACCAAAATTGCACCACACTGCACTCCAACCTAGGCGATAGAGTGATTGTCTCAAAAAATAAATAAATCCAGTGTAAGGACTATTGGGAAAAAAAAAAAAAAAAAAAAAAATTTGTGAATCCATTGCCACAGCTACATCTGCAGGTGCAAAAATCTTGCAATTTTTGCAAAATACCTCTCTCATATTGAAAATGCAGCTTTTAAGTGGATACAGGATTGCTATAAGAAAGGCATACCTATAGACTCTAATATGATTTGCAAAAAGGCAAAGTCATCACATGACAAGTTAAAGGAAGGTGAAGGATCTAAAGCTGGGGAGTTTAATGCCAGAAATGAATGGTTCATTTTAGAAGAGGTTTGGCTTAAAAAAAAAAAAAAAAAGTCAAGATAAGGGAGAAGCAGCTTCTGCTGATCCTGGAGGCAACAGACAAGTTCGCAAACACCATTAAGAAAATCATTGAGGAGAAAGGATATCTGCCTAAACGGGTTTTTAATGCAGATGAAAGCGCCCTAATCTAGGGGGTGTGGGGGTGGAATGCCACAAAGGACATTTATAAGGAAGGAAGAGAAGCAAGCACCAGGATTTAAGGCAGGAAGAAACAGGCTAACTGCTGTTTTGTGCAAATGCAGTCAGGTTTACGATCAGGACTGCCCTTATCTATAAAGCTGCTAAATCCTGAACGGAAATGATAAACATCAGCTGCCAGTCTTCTGGTTGTACAAGAAGGCCTGGACAATGATAACCCTTTTTCTGGATGGGCTCCATTGATGTTCTGTCCCTGAAGTCAAAAAGTACCTTGCCGGTAAGAAGTTGCCTCTTAAGGTTCTTTCGATATTGGACAATGCCCCTAATCACCCAGAACGTCATGAGTTCAACATGGAAGGCTTAGCAATTGTCTACTTGCCCCCAACACGATGTCTCTAGTTCAGCCTTTCCATCAGGGAGTCATAGGACCTTTAAGGGTCATTACACACAGTTCTCCAGAGAAAGGATTGTCAATGCTGGAACAAAAGCCCAGCGGAACATGAAAGTCTGGAAGAGGTTGGGGTCTGGTGACTCATGTCTGTAATCCCAACACTTTGGGAGGCCAAGGTGGGAGGATCACTTGACGTCAGGAGTTCAGTACTAGCCTGGGCAACATAACAAGATCCCATCTCCACAAAAAAATTTAAAAAGTTAGCTGGACATGGTGGTTGGTGCATGCCAGCAGTCCTCGCTACTCAGGAGGCTGAGGATGGAGGACTGCCTGAGCCCAGGAGTTTGGGGGTGTGGTGAGCTGTCACCCCTGCACTCCAGCCTGGGCAACAGAGCAAGACCCTGTCCCTCAAAAAAAAAAGTCTGAAAGAATTATACCACTGAAGAGGCCAGCCATCGTTACAGAAAAATAAAAGCTGTGAAAGTCAACAAGCATGAAACTAATTCCTGCAGAAAACTGTTGTCCAGATGTTGTGCATGACTTCACAGGATTTATGACAGAGCCAATCAAAGAAATCATGAGGTGAATATGGCAAAAAAAAAAAAAAAAGAGATGGTAGATGAACAGTTTTGACATGGATGTTGGAGAAATTCAAGAGGTAACAGAGACAACACCAGTGGAGTTAACAGAAGATGACTTGATGGAGACGAGTGCTTCTGAACCAGTGCCAGATGATGCGGAAGAAGACATACAAGAAGCAGGACTCCAGTTATTCAAGACTGCTAGTGACTTCTTTTACAACTTGGACCCTTCTACAATATGGGCACTGAAACTAAAGCAAATGGTAGAAGGATTGGTACTGTAGAGAAACATTTTTAGAGAAACGAAAAAAAGTCAGACCAGAATTACGATGTATTAATATTTCCATGAAATTACACCAAGGGTGCCTGCCTCTCCTGCCTCCCCTTCTACCTCCTCCATCTCTTCTGCCTCTGTCACCTGGGAGACAGCAAGACCAACCCCTCCTTTTACTCCTCCTCAGCCTACTCAATGTGAAGAATGAAGGCCTTTATGATGACTCACCTCCACTTAATGAATGTTAAATATATATTTATAATATAACAGTCTTATGTATTTCCTCTGCATACATTTAAAACCACATCAGTGTTACAATTTTTGCTTCCACAATCAATTTTAAAAACTCAAAAGGAGAAGGAACTTGTATTTATTTATTTTAGTTTACCATATGCCTTCTTTCTTCCTGATGTTTCAAGGTTCCCTTTTTGGTTTTTTGGCAGTTTCTAAGTCGTTTTATTTAGAATTTTGCATTTGTTTCCTGAATCAATAAATACTATACAACACAATGTAAACATAGCTACCATGTTCTGTTCCCTGCTTCCCCCTACCTGGGGACAATCCCCTGGCAATCTCACTCAGGAGTTTTAGGGTTTCTCCCTCCAGATTTGGTCCAGAAAATGAGGTTGAGTGACCTAGTCCCTTGAATCACTTTCAAAGGAGCTCAGCTGAGGTGAGGAGTGTGCTCTCTCTGAGATCTAGAGGTTACTAGATTGGGGAAATGGATTAGTGATTTTTGGGAGAAGAGCTGGCACCTGGGGCAAGAGCTTACCCCAAAGAAAAAGGTGTAGAATGTGATGAGTTATGTATAATGTAATACTTAGAGAAGTCACGAAAAAAGCTATATAAATAGATACACTCAAAAACACTATGAATAAACAAAAATTGAATTCTAAAAATTGTTCAACTAACCACAGGATGGCAGAAAAAGAAAACTGAAATAAAAAACAAAACAGAAGTCCAGGCATGATGGATCATGCATGTAATCCCAGCACTTTGGAAGGCTGTGGCTGGAGGTTTGCTTGAGACTAGGAGTTTGAGACCAGCCTGATCAACACAGTGAGACTCCTATCTCAATAAAATACATAAATAAAATAGCCAGGCTTGGTGGTATGCACCTATAGCCCCAGCTACTTGGGAGGCTGAGGCAAGAAGATGACTTCAGCCCAGGTATTGAGGTGCAGTGAGCCATGATTGCACCACTGCACTCAGCTTGGGTAACAGAGTAAGACCCTATTTCAAAAAGAGAAAAGACAAAACCCAGACATAAAACAAGGAAAAGTAATGACAGATTTAAGCCTTAAGCATATCAAGAATATATTACATTAAATGTAACTAATCTAAATTCAAGTAAAAGAGATTAGCAGAGTATTTAAAAACATGACCTAACCATATGCTGTCTACAAGAAACTCACGACAAATATAACAATATAAGCAGGTTGAAAGTATAAAATGGAAAAAGGTATCATACAAACTAATCAAAGGAAAGCAGGAGTGGCTATTATAACATCAGATAAAAGACTTTATATCAAAGCAAATTACTAGACTCAAAGTGGGATATTTTGTAGTAAGAAAGATTCTTCAATCCACCAAGAAAACATAGAAATCTTTTTTTTTTTTTTGAGATGGAGTCTCGCTCTGTCACCCAGGCTGGAGTGCAGTGGCGGGATCTCGGCTCACTGCAAGCTCCACCTCCCGGGTTCACACCATTCTCCTGCCTCAGCCTCCCGAGTAGCTGGGACTACAGGCGCCGGCCAGCACGCCCGGCTAATTTTTTATATTTTTAGTAGAGACGGGGTTTCACTGTGTTAGCCAGGATAGTCTCGATCTCCTGACCTCGTGATCCGCCCGCCTCGGCCTCCCATAGTGCTGGGATTACAGGCGTGAGCCACCGCGCCAGGCCCAACATAGAAATCTTAAGTGTGCATGCCCCAAACAACAAATCTACAAAACGCATGAGGCAAAATGGACACAAGTGCAAGGAAAAACAGATGAATTATAGTGGGAGATTTCAATACTCCTCTCTCAGACAATTTTACAGGAAAATTTTACCAAACTTTTAAGGAAAAAGAATTAACACCAATTCTACATACTCTCTTCCAGAAAACAGAACAGATATCAAAAATCAGACCAAGAGAACAAGAAAACTACAGACCAATATCTCTCATGAATTCAGATGTGAAAATCCTTAATAAAACATTATCAAATAGAATTCAGGAATATTTAAAAAGATTTATCCATCATGACCAAGCATGACTTACTATAGCTCTGCAAGGCTAGCTCATTATTTAAAAAACAATCAACATAATTCATTATATTAACAGGCTGAGGAAGAAAATTATATGATTATATCAACTGATTTTCATCAAAACCATTTGACAAAGCTCAACATTCATTCACAATAAAACCCTCAGAAAAATAGAAATAGAAGGAACTTCCTCAACTTGATAAAATGTAACCACATAAAACCTACAGAAAACATTATACTTAATGGCAAAACACTGAATATTTTCCTCTTAGGGCAGGAACGAGGCAAGGATGGCTACTCTTACCACATTCTTATTCAATATAGTATTGGAAGTTTTCGTCAATAAAGGGCAATAAAAGACATACAGATCAGAAAGGAAGAAATAAAAACTCCATATTTGTAGATCACATGATTGTCTACATAGAAAATTCTAAGGAACCTACCAAAAAAATCCACCTAGAACTAATAAGTGAATTCATTAAAGTCACAGAGGCCAGGCACAGTGGCTCATGCCTGTAACCCCAGCACTTTGGGAAGCTGAGGCAGGCGCATCACCTGAGGTTGGGGGTTCGAGACCAGCCTAACCAACATGGAGAAACCCCATCTCTACTAAAAATACAAAACTAGCTGGGCATGGTGGCCCATGTCTGTAATCCCAGCTACTCGGGAGGCTGAGGCAGGAGAATCGCTTGAACCCGGGAGGCAGAGATTGCTGTAAGCCGAGATTGCGCCATTGCACTCCACCCTTGGCTACAAGAGCAAAACTCTGTCTCAAAAAAAAAAAAAAAAAAAAAGTCACAAAATACAAGATAAACATACAAAAATTTATTGTATTTATATATACTAGCAATGAACACATGGGCACAGAAATTATACATGCAATATCATTTACAATCAATAAAAAAAATGGTTAAAACATACCATATTCCTAAATTGGAAGACTCAACATAGTAAAGATGTCAGTTCTCCCAAAATTGATATACAGGCTTAATAGAATTTCTATCCAAATCTCAGCAAGAATTTTAGTAGATGTAGAAAATGTTATTCTAAATTTTATATGAAAATGTAAAGGAAGTAGAATAACTAAAACAATTTTGAAAAAGAAGAATCAACCTCTTTGACTTCAAAACTTACTAGATAGCTACAGTAATCAAGATTGACACTATTGGTGGATAGACAGATACCGATCAATCAATAGAACAGAACAGAGAACCAGAAATAGGCCCATATGAATATGCCCAACTAATTAAAAAAAAAATTTTTAGTAGAGACGGGATCTCTCAATGTTGCCTAGGCTGGTCTCAAACTCCCGGCCTCAAGCAATCCTCCCACCTTGGCTTCCCAAAATGCTGAAATTACAGGTGAGCTGCTATACCTGGGCCCAGCTGATTTTTGATGAAGGCACAATTGCACTTCAGTGAAAGACACAATCTTTTGAACAATTGGTACTGGGACAACTGGACATTTATAGGCAAAAATTGAACAACCTAAGTCTGACACCTTACACAAAACTTAAAATGGGTCACAGGCTTAAATGCAACATGTCAGAATTTTGGAAAGAAAAACACAAGATAAAATCTTTGGGAACTAGAACTAGACAAAGAGTTCTTATACTTTATACTTAAGTCACAATGAATAAAAGGAAAAATTAAATTGAACTTCATCAAAATTAAAACCTCTTGCTCTTTGAAACACCCTCTTAAGAGGATGAAAAGACAAGTTAGAGAGTGGAAGAAAATACCCCAAATCCACATATCCAACAAAGAACTAGTATGTTAAATATATTAAGATATCTTAAAACTCAACAGTAAAAAAAGTAAATAGATAATTCAATTTTAAAATGGTCAAAAGTATGAAGAGATGTCTACCAAAGAAAGATATGCAGGTAACACATAAGCACATGAAACCATACTCAACATCATTAGCCGTTACCAAAACACAAATTAATACCACAATGAGATATCTACTATACCCCTAGCAGAATGGTTAAAACAAAAAATAATGACAATAACAAACGCTGGCAAGGATGCAGAGAAACTAGATCATGCATATATTGCCAGTGAGCATGTAAAATGGTACGGCCACTTTGGTAAGTATTTTGGCAATTTCTTTAAAAACAACACATGCAACTATTACACGATGCAGCAATTGTGCTCTTGGGCATTTATCTCAAAGAAATGAAGATTTATGTTCACACAGAAACTTTACATAAATGTTTATAGCAGCTTTATTCGTAATAGCCCCAAACTGGAAATATCCCAGAAGTCCTCCTGCAGATGAAGGGTTAAACAAACTGGAGTGTATTTGTACCATGCTATACTACTCAGCAACCAAAAGGAACAATTATTGATACACTCAACAGCCTTAATTACCAGATTATTATGCTGAGTGGAAAAAAGCATACATACTGTATGATTCCATTTATATAACATTCTTGAAAGGACAGATTTATAGAAATAGAGAATGAATTAATGATTAAGGAAAGTGCTGGAGTAGGAAAGAAGTGGATGTAGCTATAAAGAGGCAGCATAAGGGATCCTGTGGTGATGGAAATGTGCTGTCTCTTAATTGTATCAATGTCAATATGCTGGGTGTGGTCTTATACCATAGTTTTGCAAGGTGCTACCATTGGGGGAAACTGGACAAAGAATACTGAAATCTTCCTGTATAATTTCTTAAAATTGCATTTTGTCATTGTTCAGGCTGCTATAACAGAATACCATATACTGGGTAGCTTAAACAGCATAAATTTATTTCTCACATTTCTGGAGGTTGGGAAGTCCAAGGTCAAGGTGCCAACAGATCCCGGGTCTGGTGAAGGACTCTTCCTCATTTGCAGTAAGCTGTGTTCTCATTGTGCTCTAATTTGGCAGAGAAAGAAGGAGAGTGGGTTGTCTAGCATAAGGACACTAATCCTATTCATGAAGGCTCTACTCTCATGACCTAATTACCTCTCAAAGGCCCATCTCCCAGTACAATCATATTGGGGGTTAGGATTTCAACATACGAATTTGAGAGAGACACAAACATTCAGTCCATAACCCATGTAAATCTACAGGTATCTGAAAATGAAAATTCTAATTTTGTTGTTGTTATTTGTTTGTGGAGATGGGGTCTCACTCTGTCAACCAGGCTGGAGTGCAGTGGCACGATCTCAGCTCACTGCAGCCTCCACCTCCCAGGCTCCAGTGATCCTTCCTCTTCAGCCTCCCGAGTACCTAGGACTACAGGCGCATGCCACCAGGCCCGGCTAATTTTTTATTTTATTTTTCTTTTTTGTAGAGAAGGGGTTTTGCCATATTGCCCAGGCTGGTCTCAAACTACTGGCTTCAAGCGATCTGCCTGCCTCGGCCTCCCAAATTGCTGAGATTACAGATGTAAGCCACCATGCCCAGCATGAAAAGGTTAATTTTGAAAGCTAAAATAGGCATTTAACTTTTTTTTCCCAGTCCTGTTATTACTGTTACCACCCCACTACCGGCTACTACTGCCGCAACTACTGGTTTTGTTTTATTATTTTTTTTTTAAATGCACAGATATTCTTTTAATTCAAAATGTAAAGGTTCTGGTCTTTTTATAGCATAACAGAACATTGGAAGAGGTCTTGTGATTCCACAGGCAATCTTCTGGCATCACAAATGGGGAGCTATGACCCCACTGTAGGAGAATCAATAAGCTATGCATGCAAACTAGTGTCCAACTTGTCCTTTTTAAAATAAAAGCAGTATTGGCCGGGAGCAGTGGCTCACGCCTGTAATCCCAACACTTTGGGAGGCCGAGGCAGGTGGATCACCCGAGGTCAGGAATTCAAAACCAGCCTTGACCAACATGGTGAAACCCCATCTCTACTAAAAATATAAAAATTAGCCGGGCATTGTGGCATCCGCCTGTAATCCCAGCTACTAGGGAGACTGAGGCAGAAGAATCGCTTGAAACCAGGAGGCAGAGAGTGCAGTGAGCCGAGATTGTGCAATTGCACTCCAGCCTGGGCAGCAATAGGGAAACTCCGTCTCAAAAATAAATGAATAAATAAATAAATAAAATACAATAAAAGGAGCATTAGAAGAACCTATCAAATACAAGCCCTAATCAGGAGAGGACAGATTATCATACCACTCCAGATGTAGGTAAGGTGAGATTTAAGCCCACTAACGTTTTCAACTGTGGTTACTTTTCTCTTCCCACAGGCTGATTATGTAAAGAGAAAAACAAATGGAGGTTTTAATTGTAAAACCCTCAGTTTAATCTAGTCCCATGTAATGTTTTACCCTCTTTAACACCTGCAATTCACCTTTCTGATTATTAATAGTAAGTGTATTATAGCTGAGCTTTAGTGGCAACCATATTACACTTTTTTACATTCACTCCATAAAAATCCTAATGAAAACAGAACCTTATTTATATTTCACAGAAGAAATACATGTTGGAAAATTTAATCTCCTTAAAAATGTGGTTTCTTGGGCATCATAGTTTTCCTCTAGACAGGCATTGGTTTTGGGGATAGATACTGATTGGTTACTATGTTACTTTTTCCAGTGAGGCAAGCTGTGTGCATCTCAGTTTTCTTATCTATGACATGGGAAGATGGAGATACTATGTGGGCTGCTTCCCTACGGGGTTATAGTGATAACCAAATTAAATAATATGAGCGTCAGCTTACAAACTAAAATTTTATGAAACCCACACATGTACATAACAGAAAGAATATTTTGGTATCTGGTAAATACAGAATATTATCTCATATTTTATTTATGTGTTTATGACCTACCTTATTCTATACGCAACTTTATTTTAAAAGACTTCATTTCAGGCCGGGAATGGTGGCTCATGCCTGTAATCCAAGCACTTTGGGAGGCTGAAGCTGGCGGATGCAATGAGCCGAGATCGAGCCATTGCACTCCAGCCTAGGTGACAAGAGTGAAACTCTGTCTCCAAAAAAAAAAAAAAAGACTGTATTTCTCCACTCAAACTTCTCACTCTAAGAGTAATGCAAAACCTAATGAACAAATAAGTATCAGGATTTGTTTCCTTCTATGTCTATTTAAAAAATTTATTCATTTTTAATTGATAAATAAAAATTGTATATATTTATGGTATACAACATGATGTCTTGAAATACGCACGCACTGTGTAATGGCTAAATTAAGCTAATTAACATATGTATCAACTCACACTTATCATTTATTTGTGATACATATATATATTTAAAATCTACTCTCTTAGCAATTTTCAAGTATACAATACATTGTTATTAACTATAATCACCATGTTGTATAATAGTTTTCCTGATCCTATTCCTCCTGTAAATGAAATTTTCCATCCCCATTTTCTTTTTTTTTTTTTTTTTTTTTTGAGACCGGGCCTTGCTCTATCACCCATCCTGGAGTGCAGTGGTGGGATCTCGGCTCGCTGCAACCTCCGTCTCCTGGGGCTCAAGTGATCTTTCCACCTCAGCCTCCCGAGTAGCTGGGACTATAAGAACGTGTCACCAAGCCCAGATAAGTTTTGTATTTTTTTTCTGCAGAGACAGGGTTTCACCATGTTGCTCAGGCTGGTCTCAAACTCCTGTGCTCAAGTGATCGACCTCCGAAAGTATTGGGATTACAGGCAGGAGCCACTGCACCTGGCCCCTAACTATTGTCAACAGAGGCCTAAAAAATAGACCTAAGACTCATTAAATGATATGTGAACCAACAGAAAAGACATAGAATCAACCCAAATGCCCATCAACAATAGACTGGATAAAGAAAACGTGGTACATATACACAACGGAATACTATGCAGCCACAAAAAGGAATGAGATCAGCCGGGTGCGGTGGCTCAAGCCTATGCACTTCAGGAGGCCAAGGCAGGTGCATCACCTGAGGTCAGGAGTTCAAGACCAGCCTGGCCAACATGGTGAAACCCCGTGTCTACTAAAAATACAATACAGCTGGGCACTGTGGCAGGTGCCTGTAGTCCTAGCTACTTGGGAGGCTGAGGCAGGAGAATCACTTGAACCTGGGAGGTGGAGGGTGCAGTAAGCCAAGATTGCGCCATTGCACTCCAGCCTGGGTGACAGAGTAAGACCTTGTCTCAAAAAAAAAAAAAAAAAAAGGAATAAGATCATGTCCTTTGCAGGGACATGGATGAAGTTGGAAGCCATTATCCTCAGCAAACACACACAGGAACAGAAAACCAAATGCTGCATGTTCTCACTTATGAGTTGGAGCTAAACAATGAGAACACATGGACACAGGGAGGGGAACCACACACATTGAGGTCTGTTGGGAAGGGAGGGTGGGAAGAGGGAGAGCATCAGAATAAATAGCTAATGGATGCTGGGCTTACTACCTAGGTGATGAGTTGACAGGTGCAACAAACCACCATGGCACACGTGTACCTATGTAACAAATTTTCACATCCTGCACATGTACCCCAGAACTAAAAATAAAAATTTTTAAAAATGATATGTGAACCTAGAAGTACATCATCAAGGAAGAAAAGTGATTAGGTTGTATTGGTCAAATGTTTAAGATCCTGTGTGCACAGAAAATGCTTTTAGAGATACTCTTTTATTATCATTTAAAGTATTCTGAATCTCTCTTTAATTTCTCTTAGGGTTCTATAAAGTAAATGAAAGAGCAATGTGTGGATCGGAGAGCATAAGATTTATTAGCCATTATAAAGATGATAATACCATGAAAATGGCAAAAAGGCAACGTGTTAATCACTTCACAGTTACAAGGAAAAAATTCGCACGTTGCAGAGAGGCAGCACACAGGCAGGGGTCTTGCTGGTCTGATGGCTTCAGCCTGTCCTTTAAAGGAAAGGAGAGAATTTTACTAGCCAATTTGAGGCAAAAACTTGGCTTTAATGATTTGTTTTACCCGTTATTAGTGGTAAACCCCAATTATAATTGTGGGGTTCCCTAGGTTGTTGCCTTTTATTTCAGAAAGTATTGCACAGCTTCCAAATCAAAATTAAATTTATCTTTAACTTAAATATCTGCTATTCAAAAAGAATGGGGCTCATTTAGTTCTATGGGGATCAGGTGTCACAAAATCAAACACCCCCATCACAAACTACAAATATATATAGAAATGAAATAAATAAAATTTAAATGTAAAAAAAGCCATTATGATGGGACTAGAGTCTGTGCCACATATACCATCAATTAATTAAGTCCCATGTGAAAATATTTTCACCCTTACAGTGGACGTAAGTTTTACGGATCATACTCTGTCTCTTCAGCCCCTTTAACATGCCTGCCACTTCTCTGTGAACATGCATCACCACCCAGTCCACCCTCACTACACACACACACACACACACACACAAAACTGTTAGTCTTCCAAAAAAGAGTCCAGGGGCAGGCATTGTTTTCTCCTGCATTGCTCTGCACTTGGGATATCAAAAACCCAAGCCCAGGCCCAGGATTCATTACCCTATTCTCTTCTTCTACTCAGAGTAAATCTTCCTACATTTCGTAAGTATTTAATGAGCATTTACTATGTGCCAGACACAGTTTTAGCTGTGAGAAATAAGAGCAAAATCAGATACACTCATCATTCTTTTTGATACTATAATTAATGAAAGGGGACAGATATTAATCCAATGGTTAAATATGTATCAATGTGGAACAACAGTGTTGATTATGAATGAGAGAGATATAGGCCACACAAGATTACAAAACAGAGGATCTGACTAAGTCAGAGACGACCAAGAAGGCTTCTCTAGGATGTGACACTTAAACTGGGATGCAGAGGAAGGGAAGTCACTAATGAGACAAGGAGGGGAAGAGGGAGCACTCTATGAGGAAGCCCAAGTGAAATTTCAACTGGGAGTTGATTGTTGAGTAAGTCCTGCCACTTAATTAAGTAGAAGCCTTTCTGTTCTTTTTTATTTATGGCATATTCATTCATTTATTGATTTAATTTATTAAAAATCTGGGTTTGTTAAGGGCAGCAGAGGTATCAAGAATGAGAAGCAAATATGACATCAAAAGCACAAGCAATGAAAGCAAAAATAGACAAATGGGACAACATCAAACTTAAAAAACGTCTGTGCATCAAAAGAAACATTCAGTAGAATAAAAAAATCAACCTACAGAATGGGAGAATATATTTGCAAACCACATACCTGATAAGGGGTCGTCTTCAGATTACGTAAGAAACTCCTACAACTCGACAGCAACAACCACCACAATTACAACCAGAATAAAACACTGGCAAAGGACTTGAACAGATATTTCTCTAAAGAAGGTATACAAATGCCAACAGGCATACGAAAAGATGCTCAACAGCACTATTCATAAGAGAAATGCAAATCAAAGTCACAACGAGCTATCTCCTCGCACCCTGTAGGAGGGTCGCTATCAAAAGAACACAAAATAACAAGAGTTGACAAGGATGTAGAGAAATTGGAACCCTTGTGCACTGTTGGTGGGCCTGTAAAATGTTGCAGCCATTGTGGACAACAATATGGAGTTTTCTCAAAAAATTAAAAACAGAATTACTGTTTGCTCTAACAATCCACTTTCTGGATATATATCCAAAGAATTCAAAGCAGAACCTCAAAGAGATACTTGCACACCTATGTTCATTTTTTCACGACAGCCACAAGGTAGAAGCGACCCACATGTCCACTGATGAATGGATAAAGAAAATATGGTATATATATGCAATAACAGAATATTATGCAGCCTTAAAAAAAAATAAAGAAATCCTGTCACATGCTACAGCATGGACAGACATTATGCTAAGTGAAACAAGCCGGTCACAAAAGGACAAATACTGTATGACTTTACTCATATGATGTATCCAAAGTAGTCAAAAATCACAGAGACAAAAAATGGAAAGGTAGTTTCTAACTGGGGGAACTGGGGGAGAGGGCATTAGTGATTAATAGGCACTGAGTTTCAATTTTGCAAGATAAAAAAGTTCTAAACATCTGTTGCTGCAAGACAATAGTTAAGACTTCTGAACCGTACATTTAAAAAAATTAAAGACATTAGCTTCTGGTTCCAGGAAGCCATGGCTTACGATGCAGACATGTCCAAGTCCAAGAACCACACCACACACAACCAGTCCCGAAAATGGCACAGAAATGGCATCAAGAAACCCCGATCACAAAGATACAATCTCTCTCTTTTTTTTTTTTTTAATTGAGACGGTGTCTCGCTCTGTCGCCCAGGCTGGAGTGCAGTGGCTTGATCTTGCCTCACTGCAACCTCCGCCTCCCAGGTTCACGCCATTCTGCTGCCTCAGCCTCCCGAGTAGCTGGGACGACAGGTGCCTGCCACCACGCCCGGCTAATTTCTTATATTTTTAGTGGAGACAGGGTTTCACCATGTTAGCCAGGATGGTGTCGATCCCTTGACCTCGTGATCCGCCTGCCCTGGCCTCCCAAAGTGTTGGGATTACACTACGCCTGGCCAATATGAATCTCTTAAGGGGGTGGACCCCAAGTTCCTGAGGAACATGTGCTTTGCCAAGAAGCACAACAAGAAGGGCCTAAAGAAGATGCAGGCCAACAGTGTCAAGGCCATGAGCGCACGTGCCGAGGCTATCAAGGCCCTCGTAAAGCCCAAGGAGGTTAAGCCCAAGATCCCAAAGGGTGTCAGCCGCAAGCTCGATCGACTTGCCTACATTGCCCACCCCAAGCTTGGGAGCACAGTGAAACCCCATCTCCACTAAAAATACAAAAATTAGCTGGGCATGGTGGCATGCACCTGTAGTCCCAGCTGCTCGGGAGGCTGAGGCAGGAGAATCGCTTGGACCCAGGAGGTGGAGGTTGCAGTGAATCGAGATCACACCGCTGCACTCCAGCCTGGGCGACAGAAAAAAACTATCTTAAGTTGTAAAAGTTTCCATAAAATTCTGGATGTCTCTTATCCCTTGAAATGATACTATTATCACATGGCCACAGCTGGCTGGAGCTGCATAGCAATCGCTCCCTTCAGAAAGACAAAGCCACATCTCTCTTCTAATTACTCTCCTAATATTTTTCACCACATGCTAAACATTGCATTCATTCAACCAATATTTATTGAGCAGCTACTATGTGCCAGGCATTGTTCCAGGCTGTGGGGATACAAGTAGTGAGCAAGACCAGCCTTCTTACAAAGGAGCCAGTCAAAACAAACATATACATAGTTTATACAATTTAATGTAATGACACTGCTGTGAGGGGGAAAAAGATAAATTCATTTTAGGAACAATTGTGGGAAGAGGAGGGTGATCTTCTTTTATCTTTTTTCCCCAAAGCATAGTTTCCTGCTTCGTAGTACCTATTTCTTCTAAAGGTAGCACTTCCTTCCCACCTTCGATTCTTGATTTCTCCAGTTTTTTTTTTTTTTTTTTTTGGCCAAAGTTTATTGATTATCTCTTCAAAGTGTGCATAAATCCATCTCCTCCTCACTTTTCTAGAATGCCGCAGACGCCCACCACCTCATGCCGAGATGGTTGTAGTGGCTTCCCAATTGGTCTCCTTACCTCTTATCTCTACAAACTTTTCTCCCTCACCCCTGTCCACCTTCCAGCCTGTGTAGATTATTCTTCCTGGGATGTCACTGCCCATGTTTCATCACTTTTCAACTCCACTTCAAGTTCCAGGACAACAATGAGGTGTACATACCTGGGTTTTAGAGTCAGGCAGCCTGGAAGGGATAGTCTGTGTGTCCCTCAGGTTCCTCACTGTAAAATGCAAATGATAATTCTCCCATGAGAGGTCGTGAGAGGGAAATGAGAGGAGGTGTGGGAAGCGCCAGTCCAGTTCCCGGTTGGGGGACTCTCACAATGGAAACAGCGTCTGATCCTCACTGCTGAGTCAAGATGGTCCATCGCTCTCTTGTCTCAATCCTTTAGAATGTATTTGGTGACGAACTGCCGCGTTAACATCCTTTTTCTTATCTACCCAACTAGTTTGACAATTCTCCTAGGAAAACTGAGGCTTTTCTACTCAAAGCCTCAGGGAATTCTGCACATAGCAGGCATTCTGCCTTCATGGTTGAACAAGTTGGGCCTGCATCAGTGTCAGGCCAGGGTGGCAAGTGGGCTGAAGTGCAGCCTGCACTCTGCTGTGAGGCCGGCACCTGCAGGACTGCACCCACTGAGGCAGGGTGGAGGTCCGGGGGGTGCAGGACAGTAGATGTTCATGCTCTCTTCTCAAGTTGCAGCTGAAATTTTGACCCTGTGAAGACCTCCCTGACACCTCCCTGTGCCCATTCCCCTACGGTGACACACAAAGTTGTGTGATAATCATTGGTACGTGTATCTCTCTCTTAGGCTGCATTTACTAAGGGCCAGTGCTCTGTGCTCATATAGTTAATTCGGGTGCCTGGTACTTAGGAAAGCGTTTAATAATGATTACAGAATGAAAGATGACTTTCAAGGAAAGTCCAAATGGGAGGCAGAAAAACTGCAGCATCAGGATAGAGTTACAGATAAAATTTAGAGAGGAGACTTGAGGTGGGAGGAGTGTGGAGGCTTTGATTCCTAGTTATTACTCTGAGTGGAAACATTATCATGCTAGCGCAAACTTAAGGTACAAGAGACATACAAAGCAGAATCTTTGCATCCATGGATGACTACAGACTTTGTTACAATCTGTTTTTTTTATTTTTTATTTATTTTTATTTTTATTTTTTGAGACGGAGTCTCGCTCTGTCGCCCAGGCTGGAGTGCAGTGGCCGGATCTCAGCTCACTGCAAGCTCCGCCTCCCAGGTTTATGCCATTCTCCTGCCTCAGCCTCCTGAGTAGCTGGGACTACAGACGCCTGCCACCTCGCCCGGCTAGTTTTTTGTATTTTTTAGTAGAGACGGGGTTTCACCGTGTTAGCCAGGATGGTCTCCATCTCCTGACCTCGTGATCCGCCCGTCTCGGCCTCCCAAAGTGCTAGGATTACAGGCTTGAGCCACCGCGCCCAGCCTTTTTTATTTTTTAATACTATTTTATTTATACTCACATATGAAAAAATGGTTATACTATCATGTTTACATAGATGATAATATTGGAAACAGCATTCAGTAACAAATTACATTTAAATTTTATAAAGAACACACAAACATTAAAACACTGATTGGTTATAGGAAGCGGAGTTTGAGGAAAAACCATTAGCTATAATTTTTATTTTCATTAAAGAGCAGCACCCTCTGAGAAGAATCAATCAGTAACATTCAGCTATACCATAAAATAATAAGTACAAAGGAATAGTTAGTGATTGTACTGATTTTGCTTTTACTAAGCCATTTTACGTTCCTCGCACTCAAGGCGAATAAATAAAACATAATCTGAAGAAAAATACCTCCTTATTATTATTCGCAATAAAAAAAATCGGCTTCATTCTGCAGGCCTGGGCAGATTGTACAATAGAGAGCACTTAATGGCTCAAGTGGATCAATGTACCGGTTTGATTCTGATCCACGGAATAGAATCTCATCCATATTTGGTGGCTGGACTAACTCCATGGGAGCTGTGATAGACTGAACCATTTTTGTGGTATCCCCAGATCTCACCAAATAAGAAAAGACCCTACCCCAGAAAATACAACAATTGATCTGTCCATAAATTTTATCTATATGCTTGCTCTTCAGTATAAGTTGGAAAAAGGGGCCTTTTCTTGAGCACATGGATAAAAGTACTGCGGTCTAAAGATTGCTGGATCGATATTGTGTTGTTATAATAAAGATAAGGTACACATTGAAACCACTGTCCGATTAAGAAACTTCCACAACTTGTCTCAATTCTTCAAAGAATGGAGTACGTTTCTTTTCTAGGCTGACAATTAGTCCTGTATTGGCATTGCTGCTGGCTATGAAACTCACTACCAAAGGTAATGATTTAATTGAATCACCTCGTAGGTGTAACAGTAACATGATACTTTTATTTTTTGAAAGTCCAAGTTTGCTCCTTTGGTCTGTTGCAAGGGCAAAAGTAGATGAGAAACCAGGTCTCAAAGCACGCTCTGGAGCATTATCATTGGCCACTTCAAAATAGGTACTCCAACTCTGACACAACGATAGCATGGAGCCCTTCAACACTTGGCAACATTTTATACATGAATCGCTTTAGGTCATCCACCATGATGAACTCCCTTCTCTTGCAGGATCAATCTCCATGACTGGGAGTTCTGGGCTGCCCGGTTCTCTCCACTGTCACTTCAGGGACAGCTTCAAAGACCACAATCTGGTTTTATGTTGGGTATATGGCAAATGCAAAGAATGGACTCTCTCTTGGGGTAAGGAAGCCGCCCTTCCTACCACTGTTTTATAGCCTGAGGGAGCTCATGTTAGGCCAAGACCTTAAGGTCTTTCAGAAAACATATCTCAGTTTTGCCGTGGTTTTGAGGTCCTGAACCAAAATTTCACTGGCGGTTCTACCAAATCACAACCTCTGACTGAGTCGCTCCTCTCATATGATTCCCATAACAGAATGTTTTGGTGGAAGTTCTGTTAAGCAGTAAAACCACAGCCAATCAAGAAATCACCGATAAAGCAAAGTCTAGCTTTCCATTAACCAGGACAGTCAGCTTCTGTAAAATGGAGTGTCAACACTGCGCCTTCTGTACTAGGCCAAGTGCTTTCTCCTTCTTGGAACTCACCAGATCTTACTGTTCTTGAGTGGAATGGATTAACTTTCTATACTAGCCTTGAGGAATACATGATAGGAATTCTATCAGTGACAGACTAATGTTTAGGCAGGAAAAAGTCATCATCATGCAGAAATATCCTGGTATGTAAATGAGAACGTACAGAAAAAAGCTGACTAGACATACTCTAAATCAACGGCCTGCCAAGAGTCAAGAGAATTCCGCGAACTGAAAACGACTCCATGCCAGAATCATGAGCCAGCGCTGCAGAGGTTATAATTTCTTTGTCTGCATTGTGTCCTCCGCATTATGCTCATATAGGAGAAGAAAACTGAGATAGTGATTGGGCCATTTCTTTTCTTAATTTAATTTTAAAAAACTTGAGCCACAAGGTATCAATTCTGAGGACCTAATTAGCTTACTGACAATAAAGTCCACAACCAGCATAATCCTTAAAATATAATCTGTAGCCCTTACCAGTTCCGCTGTTTCCTGGTGTTTCTCACCCAGGAGGATCTCAAACCCAACACGTAGCCAGGAGCAGAGGTATCTGGGCCAATGTAGAAAGAAGACTTCGGGGTTAAGGCATGGTATTTAAGGTTCTGCTGCAAATGTTGCTTTAAACAAATCACCATTCAACTACAACGGTATAATAATGCAAAAATATCATCTGCCATGAAGGAAGTGCAGTGCTTTGAGAACTAGAAAAAGCAGTTAAATTTAAGGCCTTGCTTTGTATTTCGGAGCTGCTATCGGGGCCTATTGGACGTATGACTTTCGGGCACACAGGAGCAAACTGAAAACTGCCCTGTGTGGCTTTATTCCACGTTCACCCCTGCAGCAAATGCCTTTTCTGTGAGGACCTACGGGCGGATGGGGAATCAAGAAGTGGTTCTTCCTAAGCGGCGTGTCTGAGTGGGTTCCAGGAGTCCACAGTGACCTTAAGAGGCAGGCTACTTGGGGGGCAGCCAGGCCGTGAGACGAGAAAGTTGTTAAGTAACATTGCTGTGTGCCCATAAGTTTGTATCTTTTATTAGATTAGATAATATGTCTCACATGCTGGGTTGTTAAGCAAATAAATATGTGTAAGGAAATTACAATCCACATAATTATATGAGTCGTTTCAACCACCGCTCACCCCCAGAGTGATTATATTTTCTTGTGCCTATGCCAGTGCAGCCCAGTTGCTCTGTCACTGTCAATGGGGTCAGGATCCCCTTACTCCGAAAAGCAAATCAAGAACAAACAGGGCAAATGAGAGTCCACCAGGGCCCAGAAACATGTGAGAAACAGCAGCTCAGAAGGGTCTCCAGACTGATGGGCGGGTGATCCTATATTCTTATTGGGCTGACAACCCTTCTAAGGCTTCGGGCTCCAGGTGCTGGCAAGAAATCTCAGAGGTGGGGTGGGGGAGAGAGACGCGAGGCGACCCACGCAGGCAGAAGGCTCCCACCCCACCCCGGGACCCCCCAGCAGGCCGGGATCGCCGGCAGGGGCTGAGCCTGGGGTCGCGCAGGGGGACGGAGAGGGCAGCCCACGGCTGGGGGTGGGGAAGAGGCGGGAACCCAGCTGCGGACCGCTGCGAGGTGCACTCCCCCGCCACCCCCGCGCCGCGAGTTTCCGGGCACGTGGCCGTGGGGCCGGCCTCGCTCCCGCCCCCCGCCGGGCCCGCGCAGCCCCCTCCTCCGCGGTTCCCGTTGTGGCCAGAGCGCGCGGCGGCGGGCGGGGGCGGGCCGCAAGCAGGGCTCCCTGGCCGCTTTCCAGGTCGGCGCACTAATACGGGCGATGAGGCTTCGCGGCTCCAGTCTGACTGACGCCGGCTGGGGCCGCCGCCGCCGCCGCCGCTGCAGCCGCTGTCTCGGTCCCCGCCGCCGCCGCCGCCGCCGCCCCCGGGCCCTGCAGGCGCTGAGCGCGCAGCCAGGCAGTGAGTGCGCGGCGCTCGGAGCGGGCGGCCGGGGGACCACCGCGGGGGCGGGGTGGGGGGCGCCGGACCTGGGTGGGGGAGGGATGAGTGGCACCGCGGGGACAGGTAAGACGTGCCCTCCCCGGCCGCGCGCTGCTTGTGTGCGTGCGTGTGAGCGCGTTGAGTGGAGGGCTAAGTTGTTCGTCCTCGGTGCAGCCTGGGAGGCTCCTCGGCGTGTGGCTTGGCTCTTGGCGCTCGCCGTCCCGGTGCTGCTCAGTGGGGCCTGTCTAGGGTGGGGTGGGCACGGGGCCGGAGGGGACCGCTCCGGGGACTTGGCCGCAGCGCCGCTCGCCTTCCTCGCGCCCGCATTCGCCCGCGCCGCGGGCCCCGGGACCTGTCAGGGGATGCTCGTCCTGCGGCGGGGGCGGCGGCCGGGCTGGAGCTGGGGCCCGGGGCGTGGGCAGGGACCAGGATGGGCGCCGAAGGAGTCGCTTGCTGTAGCTGGAGAGCGGGGACAGCGGACAGAGGGGGGGCGGGGGTCGTCATTGTGACTCTTTGGGGGGCCACTTTTAAACTCGCCAGTGCCGCACTGGCCTCGCTGGCCTTCTGTTTCATAGGCTTTTTGCTTTGCTTACCTTTGAGGCATGCGAAGTGAGAAAAAAAAAGTTAGGAATGTTGTTCAAGTGTCTCCGGGCTCGCGCTTGGACTGTGTCGGAGCCCGGGTGTTTGTCTTTTCCTTGGCCCGCCCCTCGATGCCAGCTCTCCGCAGAGGGGAGGGGGCGAGGTGGGGAGCAGATACAGGAGACTGCCTGACGCCAGCTTTGTGATCGGAAGGAGGAGCGCGGGGAAAGCATTTTTATGGATGGCTAATCGCTGACAAGTCTTCCCGTTACTATTCCTTCCTCCTCCCGCCCTTGACCGTGGACATTTGAAATGATAGTTTGGAAATACTACGTTGACTTATTTCTGGGCTGGAGTGAGTACTCCTGAGAACTAACCTACAAATGATACAAATCGAGTTTGGGGATAAAATTGTATATAAATTCTTTACCCAGCAGTTCACAGTGAGATACACACCCACAAGGGCACTGTGGAGTGCTTTGGATGGATCCAGTTTACTAGTACCATTTCGGTGGCTTGCTAGATTTCTTGGATGATGTTTTGGAAATGTAGGTTAGCAAGAAGCATGGAGGCTGACCGTAAAGTCGTGAGGCATTTAATAATGCTGCCTCCTAAGCAGTAACTGAGCGGAACGTTTGTGGCATCCGTCTGGGAAAGTGAAATGTGACTACTACAAGTATGTCTCCTGCCTTAGCATTCCTCCAAGTGTGAGGGAATGCCTTTGGATGTTTACATTTTAAAAATAGTGATCTATATTTAAGAAGGCATTTAAAATAAAAGCCAAAGACATTCTCAACTCCAAATAGACAAAGATTCAATAAATGAGTTTCCCTGTGCTTGTAGGAAAGCATCAACACAATTTTAGACTGCTTTTAGGTTTGTGGTTATCCAAGGAGGCTTCAGATGAGAAAAGGATGTGACGCTTTGTAAACAAGGAGCATTTTAAATACAAGATGACAGAAATTTCAAGTACTGTATCCGAAAAACAACTTTTAGTGGTAATAGTCACCTTCACTGATGGCAAGACAGCTGTCTACGAGACAGCCTTCGGCCTCTTAATGTATTCTGACACAACCAACTCCCATTTTTATGCTTGACTGGTTATCTTTGTCAGAGCTGTTTTATGCTTGGGCTCTGTGGTTTCAAACTATGCTTAAGGGAATGCCAACATACTCTTGATCTGAACAAACTCGTTTTTATCTGCAGTGTTTACTAAAAATCAAAGACGTAAACAAATTTTGGGTTAAACCTCTAAGTACTTTAGAATTACCACATCTTTGTCATCAGTCTTTCAAAGTCAACATGAACTATTTGGCTTTTCTCCTTTTAAAATCTTTTTTTAACTTGTATTTTCCTAGTTAATGAGTAATCAGAAAATATTCACAGATGTCAACTCTTGCATCTCTGATTGCCCAAGACATGGGATGAGAAAGAAGAGTTTAGTTTTGTTTTTTAAATGAAACATTACTAAAGATATCCATACGTAATAAACAACTGGTGCACTATTTATCTTTACTAATCATGTGGTCAGTCGGAGGGAAAAAAGTCTGTCCAGAAATTGTTTCATGAAGATGAAAATATTCAATGTCAGCATGAAAATACTCAATATATTTTCCAAATAGTTTAATTCTGATTAATGAGAGTGCAATATGCGTTGCCAAACTGGAGGGATAGTGTTTCTTAAGCGATCGCTATAGCATTAAGGTAACTAGTTTATATCTGACATTCCCTCTGTAATAAATAAGACAGCAGTTTCATCATGTTCTGCTTTAATATGTGGGAAATAATCCTTATCCACAGGATGTACTCTCATTCAAGGGAAGGTAAAGGTTATGACAAATACGTGGTTTTTCTGATATGCCAACCGTACTATGCTAAGTTTTAAAGCTTTAACGAAGCTTAGTGCAGATTTTCTGTATATTGTTTTGGACACTTAGAGAGGAATTAAAAAACGGGAATCTGTCCAGAACAAAGCAGTAAATACAGCAGTACGTTGAAACCATGAATCTTCTCAAATAGTTGTAATTTTAGGCTGTTGGATTTATATTTCCTTGGTTACTGTTGCTAGTGAGTTGAAAAGTCATTCTAAAGCAAAAAAAAAAAAAAAAAAATGCAAACAGTAAATACATAAGTACTTATAATAGTGTGAGCATTTCACAATGTTTCATGTTATCCTGGTGAATGTCCATGTCCTAAGTAAGGACATTAAAAAAATAAACAATTATCCCCTAGTAATAAACTAACCTTTTAAAATAAATATTCCGGTAAGTTATGTCTCTTAAGAAACTTGTGTCAACTAAAGTTGTTAGGATTTCAAGATATCTGTTAGCATTAGAAGTCATTATACCCATGAAAACTGGATATTCTTCTTGCCTGGTGGTCTTCATCCTGACACTTCCTACCCCAAAACCATGAGGTGACACCTCAGCCGCGCTTGCCTGACTTATATTCTGCTCTCCTTTAGTGTTGGCCTCCTTGTGTGTTAGGCTGACTCAAGACCACTTTTCCAGGCTTATCTTCCCGGTCTTTCCCTATTTTATGCTGCAATTAAAATAGCGAATGCTAGTTTCCACGCATACCCTGGCTTTCCTGTCCTGTGCATCTTTACCCCACGCTGAGGCCTTCCCAGCTTCCCCACCTCCCACCAGATCCTCGAATGTGACTTCTTTATCTTGTATGCCCTGTTCAGGCGCTGCCTTCACTGGACTTTCTGTGATCATCACCTGGTCCCAGGTATGTCCTTCTTCGAGCTCCTGTGGCTTTTTGCCTTTTCACCTCTTGTCTGTCTTGTATTAAGTTACTCATAGACTAATTTATTTCTTCCCCTCAGACCGTCCTTACAAGATCCA
The DNA here is from genome assembly GCF_043159975.1 of Macaca nemestrina. Classification (NCBI taxonomy): domain Eukaryota; kingdom Metazoa; phylum Chordata; class Mammalia; order Primates; family Cercopithecidae; genus Macaca; species Macaca nemestrina. The sequence goes on from NC_092140.1 coordinate 89,696,482, forward strand.
GGAAGGAAGGGACTTTTTCATCTACTTTTTTTATTCCCTAAATGCGGACCACAGTGCCCTTTATAGTACTCTGTCAATTAACAACAAATACATGACACATTTTTTCACTGAACCCTTGGTCCCTCCTGAGATAAAATCTGTAAAAGCATTTCATCCATAGGATAAGGTCCATCCTTCAAGAAGCTGGTGTTGAGTCTGAGCTGAGGACTTGTTACGAGGCCTGAAATTGCCTCAGCCCAGTTGAGAGCCTGCTTCTCCTGAATATTGTGGCTGAGCTACAGTCAGGAAAGCTTCTATGATACTCTTATTGCATTAGCAATTTTCCATATCAGATTCGCTAAATACACAATGGAAGCCATTTAGTAGAAAAACAGATTTTAATGTGATATGGCTACCACAATGAAACACTAATGTGATTCCACAGAAAATTGCTAACACGATATGCTGATTCCCCCCGCCACCATAGCCGCATAAAAATTGATACTGTTTTTAGTGTATGTGTTTCAAACTATGCTCACAAAAGGAAAGCAGACTTCTCCTGAGATGAGCTGCTGCTTTGTTCACGTCAGATGTATAAAGGGTGTTGTTATCAGCCTTGTCAGAGGCTGAATCTCCCTTCTGTGCCTGGTCATTCTGTTATCGAACAGTACTAACTCTCATTTTTAAAATATATCATGTTCTGTGTAATGATCTAGTAGTACAGTTAATATGATGTGAAAAAATAGAATTTGCTTATAAATATCATGCCTGTATAATATATTCAATTGTACCGTTTTAATTGGGAAGCTCTAATCAACTCAAAACCCATTTTTCAAGAATCAAAACTCTTTTCAAGACTCCAGTATAAAATTTAAATTCGGAATTTAAAATAAAATGCATAAATATTAAGAAATGGATTGTAGGCGGGGCGCGGTGGCTCACGCTTGTAATCCCAGCACTTTGGGAGGCCCAGGCAGGCAGATCACGAGGTCAGGAGAACGAGACCACGGTGAAACCCCATCTCTACTAAAAATACCAAAAAATTAGCCGGGCATGGTGGCGGGCGCCTGTAGTCCCAGCTACTCGAGAGACGGAGGCAGGAGAATGGCGTGAACCCATGAGGCAGAGCTTGCAGTGAGCCGAGATTGCGCCACTGTACTCCAGCCTGGGCGACAGAGCAAGATTCTGTTTAAAAAAAAAAAAAAAAAAAAAAAAAAAAAAGGATGGTAGATGTGTGTGTGCACAAGGCTGTAACACTTTAGAAGTCATAAGCACTGAAGAGATTACGGTTCTTCCCCCTCACTCCCCAGCCCACATTTAATTCAAAGAAAAAAGTTTAACCCAGAGAATAATTATAAAGGAGACATAGGTAGTTCTGATTTTTTCCTATAATGACAATTTTCAATTCCTCTTTTTTAGATATGAAATATCCAAATCTTCTCTCTCTGTCTCATTCTTTGGTGCTCTGATTAGCTGATGTCACTGGTGGGGATTATTTTTATGTGAATTTTCCCTTGGGGAAATATAATACTTAGTATATGATCACTTCCTTTTCTTTTTCATATTTAATTCTGAGGGACTATAAATAGAAAACATGTACTCCTCAGTCCCGAGGAGAGTTTGGTGCTGCAATTGTGAAAAGCAATCTTCAGTTTACAAGCACTGGGTGTGCCAGGGATGTCCATTCATTCTAGGACTCCAGTTGCCAGTTTTCTGTCACTGAATGAAGGAAATCTGGACAGCATACATGTGGTCTTGGGGCCACTCAGACGTGTTGGTGACGTTGGGGATTCTGAGTTGAGGATTCTGATGACTTAGAGTTTGCAAGTAGTGGAAGTGTGAACACTGTGAGGTAGCCACGTCCTGAACTCACTGACCCCGGGAGCGCATCCCTAGATAGACTGGGCCATTTGCCTTAGATCACTGCTTTAATCTATGGAATATCTTCTTCTATATAGCCTGTTAATTTTTACTTTTAATCTGTTAAAGTGCTTAGAAGCCTATCAAATTCAGATTTACTCTGGTTACTGTGTATTTTGATTTGTTTTCACAAAACGCAGTAATTGTGCAATGGTTAATGTCGTTCTAAAGGATTTTGTCCTAAGTACTTGTGGGCTATGGAAGGTTTACAGCAGATTTGCAGATCTTTTTTAAGAAGCATTTGATGGATGGTAGCATTCAACTGAAGTGCCAGGAGTTGCTTTCTGAATTCTTGTATCTAAATTTAACTGACTTGGTAGTACCACGTTTCAGGAATTAATGGTAACGCAGAAAGGGATTCACAGATTCCATCAGTTTCCCACTTTGTGGCAGAATATTTAACATTTCTTATCTGTACACTTCATCATAAGTTCACTAATTCATCTTGCTCCTTTCTTTGCTGAGAATCACAGAGTTTGACTGAGAGAAGGAGTGAGGAAGGAAGAGTAAGTCTTTTTTTTTTTTTTTTTTTTTGAGACGGAGTCTCGCTCTGTTGCCCAGGCTGGAGTGCAGTGGCACCATCTCTGCTCACTGCAAGCTCCGCCTCCAGGGTTCACACCATTCTCCTACCTCAACCTCCCAAGTAGCTGGGACTATAGGCACCCACCGCCACGCCTGGCTTATTTTTTGTATTTTCAGTAGAGACTGGATTTCTCCGTCTTAGCCAAGATGGTCTTGATCTCGTGATCTCGTGATCCGCCCGCCTTGACCTCCCAAAGTGCTGGGATTACAGGTGTGAGCCACCGCGCCCTGCCCAAGAGTAAGTCATTTTAAGGCTCGGGCAGTAGCACTGTTGAGAAGTTCGAGGCACCTAAGTATGGAAAGAGGGTGTTGCAGAAAGCAGATCGGCAGATGCCAAAAGTGGACATCACATATTTGAATTAGTGTTAGCAGTATGAAAGGCATCTGCATTATGAGTTAAGACGATCCTAGTGAGGTGGCCAGGGCAGTACATCAGCACTCATGACGTCGTTTCTAGGGGAAAGTGAATTCCAGTTTCCAAATCACTACGCAGGATTGGGCACAACTTGTTCATAAAGCAAGACCGCCAGTGATTGATGATATGGGTGATTATTATTAATGATATAAGTGATTATTAGAAGCCAAGAATGAATATGGTAATGAATATGGAAGATGAAAAATGTGTTAAGCTAAAAAGATTTTAGGTCTCGTGGTTTTCTTTCTCTTGTTTATGCATTTAGTCATTCTTTCTTTGTTTGCTAGTGGAAGTATAATTTTATTTTTAGGAACAGGAGTTGAATAAAGTAATTGTCAAAGACAAACATGTATGGACCTAAATGCTTCCCTTTCAGCTTATTGACTATATGTTTACACAAAGCAGTCATTAGGTGTTCGCTGTGTTTGCAAATAATGACAAGTTAGTATTATTTCAAAGGAGTGGCAGTTTTACTTGCTTTCTGTTGTCATTGCATCTAATTTTATTGCAAGATATTCTAAATACACTTCATTTTTTTAAAGTTGTATTGATTATATCTTGGAGTTTCAAAGTGTTGCAATTTTGTGGGTGTAGGAATCACTTTAGAAGGTGGAACATGTAAATTTATGGGGCTGTATAGGATATTTATTCAACCATTATTTACTCTGTGCCTTATATCTACACTGCCTGTGAGGCCCCAGAACAGGCCCTGGGGACTACACAACGAAATAAAGTGACAAAAATAAAATCCCGGTCTCCAGGGTTTCATAGCGTAGTTAGCATGAAAGAGATCAAGAGGCAAATACTGAAATACTTCTCCAGTAGTAAGATGTCTTACCTTCCCAAACTGTAATCTATTTGGGTTTATTTCTCTATTCAGCTGGCCTTGTGAGTCAGTGGCTTCTGCATCAACAGATTCAACCAACCACAAATGAAAAATATTTAGGAAAAAAATAATAATAATACAAATCAAAAATAAGATAAAAATAAAAACCGTTTACATAGCATTTACAGTATAGTAGGTATTATAAGTAAGCTAAGATGATTTAAAGTATAAGGGAGGATGTGGTAGGTTATATGCAAATATACCATTTTATACAGGGGACTTGAGCATCCTTGGATTTTGGTGTCTGTGGGCCTTCTGGACTGATTTTCCCATAGATACCTGGGGATGACTGTATTTTTCCTGATAAGACTTCCGTATTTTCTGTGTGTGAATTTTTAGTTAAGTCTTGTCAAGGATAATGAGAATGATCCCATTTGGGATTTGGGAGGTAAACTAGAAGGTAGAGGTAGAATAGAAGAGACATAAACAGGAAGAGATTCTTTCAGTAAGTCCTTATGAGAACTTAGAGATGCTGAGAACATCCCCAGGCCATGGAATTTCATTGCTTACTCAGTCTGTCAGGAGGAGGACCTAGCCTTTGTACAGTTTCCTCCTGTTTTTCCCTGCTATCCTTTACTGGTTCAAGGGTGAGTTTGCATGGCTGGTCCTATAGGAAACCCCACCCAACCCTTTTAGCCAGCCGGGGGCCTCCAGACCACTTTGAGTACATTCCTCTAGGAACTGTTGTAATGGTGCACCTATTACTTGCCTGATAATAATGTGTTTCGATTACTCTCTCAATAATGTTATAGAGGAAAGGGACCATGTCTCATCTTGAAATACTCAGCTGCTAGGGTAGTGTCCATTTCATTGTTGATGCTTGAACCACTCCACCTTTCACTTCCCTAAATATGTTGGGGTTTCAACGACCCCACCTTTCTTTTCCCTCAATAGGTTGGTTTTTGTAGGGTGAGGTGGAAGGAAGGACAAGGAATTTGGATTTAATCTATAGGCAAAGGAGAACTATTCAATTTTAACCCGTAGTCAAGAGAACTATTAAATGGTTTGAACAGAAGAATCACATGATCAAAGGGGTATTTGGAAGAGTGAAGACAAATTTAAGTGGTGTGCATGCTTTTAAATGGCTGCAACTCCTAGCTAAGCAATTGACACACCATCTCCACTGCTTCATTCTTCTCTTTAGCAAATAAAAATCCGAGCTTCCCCGGCTGGGCACGGTGGCTTATACCTGCAATCCCAGCACTTCGGGAGGCTGAGGCAGGCGGATCACCTGAGGTTGGGGGTTCAAGACCAGCGTGACCAACATGTAGAAACCCCGTCTCTACTAAAAATACAAAATTAGCTGGGCATGGTGGCGCATACCTGTAATCCCAACTACTGGGGAGGCTGAGGCAGGATAATCGCTTGAGCCTGGGAGGCGGTGGTTGCAGTGAGCTGAGATCGTGCCATTGTACTCTATCCTGGGAAATGAGTGAAACTTCGTCTCAAAAAATAAATAAAAAAGTAAAAATAAAATTGAGCTTTCCCGAACAGCAGTTCATAACACGGCTTATTTGTGATTCTTTATCAGTTTATGAACTCCACCCCCTCAGGCAGCCTTTCGCCAGGAAACAGCCTTCCTCGAGACACACACATTTATAAAATTTTAAACATTGCCCACACATCGTTAAAAATATATATATTAAAAAGATTATTTATAGCCATTTAACACTTTGCAAATATTCACAGACAGGTTATGCTCTATATAATATTACGTTAAGTAGACAGACTATGCATAGGAAGTAGGGAATTCATTATATAATTCTGTCTTTCAAAGAAATTTATGGTATCGCGTTAGTAAAGCAATGGGCTTTAGGTTAGAACTTCAATTAATTACATGGGGCTTAATAATACAATAGTTGGCCAGTTGGAGTGGCTCACACCTGTTATCCCAGCACTTTGGGAGGCCAAGCGGGGCAGGAGTTTGAGAGCAGCCTGGATGTGGTGAAAACCCTTCTATGAGAAAATTATAAAAAAAAATGTAGCTGGTCTTGGTGGGGTGTGCCTGTATTCCCAGATACTCAGGAGGCTGCAGGGGGAGGATCTATTGAGCCTGGCAGATTGAGGCTGCAGTGAGCCGTGGTCATGTCACTGCACTCCATCCTGGGTGACAGAACAAGACCCTGTCTCAAAATAGTAATAATAATATTAATAATACAGTAGTTAATGATATTGATAAAACTGGATTTTACTTTCATTCATTCAACATTTATTGATGGCCTCCTGCATGCTAGGTAGGTAGTACAGACCACAGTGTGGCTTGGCTTGTGGCCTGGTAGGAGACTAGGAATCTCTGGAGAAAACACTTACCAAATCTGGGGATTCAAGTGTGGTAAGTGCTGTTGTGAGTGATGGTTCATGTTAGGTGCTGTGGAAGCCCAGAGGAGCAGCAGAGAACTGATCAGTGCTGTTGCCTGGGAGCCTCCAGGGAAGGTTTCCAGGAAGTTGGCTTCCAGCTCTGTTTTGAAGGAGGAGCAGGAAAGATAGAGCTGCACAGGGGCCTTCTGGGCAGGTAGGGAAGGAGTGATGGGCAAGGGGAGTGAAAAGAGATGAGGCTGGGAATGTCGTCTGGGGAGGCCAGATTGCGAACAGCCTTATTTGAAATTGATGTTACAAGCGTCAACTCACAATCCCCACCTTATGATATTTAGTGGGATTTTAAATGTAAAATGTATGGATACAGACTCAGAATAGAAATTTGGGGGATGCACTCTTGGTGATGTACGTTCCGTGGGTTTGGACAAGGTGTATCATGACATGTATCCGGCAGAGTCGTCTCATTGCCCTGCAAATCCTCATTGCCCTGCAAATCCTCTGTGATCTGTGTTTTCATCCCTCCTCCTTCTCATATTCACTATGGTTCCATCTCTGCGTTCCAACATAGTGCATTTGAGGATCCTGGGGTCACTGGTAGTTAAATTTTAGTTTAAAGAGATTGTTTTTAATTTTTTTTTTGGCACCTTTTAACTCCCACAGTGAAGCCTACAGGAGGAATAAACAGAAGTATTGTTTGATAATATACAATAATATTATCTTAGTTTACAGTTTTCAAATTGCTTTCTCTCACATCCCCTCAGTACTGCTGCACAAAAAGTAGTGACTGTTGTTTCCATTTTACAGAGGAGGAAACAGTATGGAAGTGATTAATTACTTGAAGATGACAGTGATGGCACTAGCACTCAGACTGCAGTCTTCTTCCTCCATTCTTGTATTTTACTCATTGTATCGTGTTGCTTCTTGTTTCTGGAAGCATTAAACTGTGGGCCTTCCAAACTTAAATAATAAAATAACACATTTGTGGGGTGGCATACAGTGTTTCCAAGAATATGCTGACTATATGTGTGTGTGTGTAAATTATATACAGTTTATTACATATGTGTAAAGAATGTAAGTTGCAATACTAGAAACTTACACCGTGATCTCTACAAGGTAGTGTTGGCCTTCTGTTTTATCACTGTTATGTTGGCTTACCATTGAAATGTTTAAATATAATCTTAAGATTCAGACTCTTACATGGAAAAATATACAGCATTCTAAACGTACCTTAAGTGACCCAAACTATTAGGCATGACCTTTAGACTCCCCTCTTGGCTGCTTTAATGCCCATTCTACTTCCTTTCACTACATAGCAAACAGGCAATGGAATAGTGATTCTGTCTTCCAAAGAAGTGATAACGAGCAACAATAAAAGCTGTATCTAGTCTCTTTAATTTAAAAAACAATTCAAAATCTCTGGTGAAACTTTAAAAATGATATCCAATCAACAGAAACATTCTAGCCAAAAAATCAAACTGTATGAGTGGCCAAGAGAACTATATCTCAGGGATGTAAGTAAACGTAGACCAAGGCTTCCCAAGTGGCTTTTTAAGTATGAATTCCTGTGACATCTGCTTACCATAGTACTTCATGCCATGAGCACAAGGCTGCCCGGTAAACCAAGAGTCTTCATTTGGGCCACATATATCCCTTTTAGTCATGGCCTTCGGTTTCATGTGAAATCTAGTGTTTATATAAAAAATCACGCTGTTGTTGGAGAGTTTTTGATTTTACAGTGAGATTGTATGTGTTTTGTATGTGTTGTTTCTCCTCCCACCATAATTAGTTGTTTAGTTGCTAGTTTATTTTCATTTTCACTTCTTTTTTTTTCCTTTTGACTATTTTATCAGATGAAACTCAAGCAATTATGATGTCCCTTCCTCTGGGCCACAGTATGCCCAAATTCAGGAGTGATGATAATGTATTTTTAAAATGAACTTCAAATATTCATATATTTAGTTGTGTGTCATAAAGTAAATTCATTTAACCCAATAATATTTTTATGTAGTAGATTCTATTCTGTTGTATTCCTATTCCAGGAAGGATCATAAAGTCAGTTTTATGAAAGAATAAATTTCGAATTTTGTGAACTTTTCAATTGATCTGAAGTCATGGAGACTCTGGGGTATTAGTAAAATTTGGCATGACAGAAATTTGTATTTCTGTCTTATTTCAGAATGTTCGCGGTTGTTGAATCTAGGAGTGTTTGTTATATTTAATTATTTGTTTTGACAAGAAATTTTATAGTTTGCATGACAAGAGTAACTTGTTCTAAGAAAATCAAGCTGAATAATACTGATTCATGGCATATAGCATTGCTGTTGGATGGTTGTGAAATAGAAAATAGATCTCATTAAAAAAAGATTCCTCTAGAGATTGTTCCATATTTTCTCCCCTTTTTAGTGAAGAAGCAAATGTTATTTTAAAAACAGTACTTTCTTCTCCCCCTCAAAACCACCACCATCAGAGAAAATGGATATGTTTACATTAATCGGCACTAAGTAGAAGAAAGGATCTGAAAGGCAGGCAGCCTGCCAGGGATCTCATGGGACTGGCTGTCCTTCAGAGCGGGTGGGTTGCTGAAAGGAGGTTAACCTATGTAACTGGACCTGGATGAGTGTAAAGATTTCCCAGCATTTTACCTTATCAGGGATTCTATTTTCTTCCAAGGCTTCTAGGCACCGATGGCACATTATTTTCCACCTGAAAATTAGAGTTTATTAAAATACCTCTAATTTGGCAGAGGGAGAAACTCCATTTGTAAAATCCCTTGAAGGTAGTGATGAAGCAAATTATCATAACATTTGGATAGGATTTTCCTTTACTGTGGTAAAATATAAATAGTAATACAATTTACCGTTTTAACATTTATTTATTTGTTTAGTTTTAGAGTCAGGGTCTTGCTCTGTCACCCAGGCTGGAGTGCAGTGGTGCAGTCATAGCTCATTGCATCCTCAGACTCCTGTGCTCAAGCCATCCTCTTGCCTCAGCTTCCTGAGTAGCTGGAACTGCAGGTGTGTGCCACCATGCCTGGCTAATTTAAAAAAAAAAAAAAAAAAAAAAAAAAAAAACTTTTGTAGAGATGGGATCTCGCTCTGTTGCCCAAGCTAGTCTTGTACTTCTGGCCTCAAGCAATCTTTCTACCTGGCCTCCCAAAGCCCTGGGATCACAGGCGTGAACCACTGCACACGGCCTCATTTTCAACATTTTCAAGCATATAGTTCAGTGGCATTAAGCACATTCATGTTGATGTACAACTACCAACACTACCCATTGCCAGAACTTTTTCATCTTCCCAAACTGAAACTCTGTATCATTTAAACAATAGTCCCCATTTTCCCCTTCTCTTAGCCCCTGGTAACCTTCATTCTACTTTCTTCTCTATAAATTTCCCTCTTCTAGATATTTCATATAAGTAAGTGGAATCATGCATTATTTGCCCTTCTGTGTCTGGCGTATTGCACTCAGCATAATCTTTCGAAGGTTCATCCACGTCATAGCATGTGTCAAAATTATCATTCCTTTTTAATGGTTGTGTAATATTTTGTTGTATATATATAAGAATTTGTTCATCCATTCATTTGTTGATGGATGTTTAGGTTGTTTTCACTTTTTGGCTATTGTAAATAATGCTGCTATGAACATTGAGTACCTATTTTCATGTTTTCGGTGTATAATTAGGAGTGCAGTTACTGGGTCACGTGATAATTCTACATTTACTTTTTTGAGGAGCTACCAAACTCTCTCCCACATCTGCTAAGCCATTTTACATTCTCATCAACAATGTGCAAATTTTTCCACATTCTTAATTTTTTCCACATTGTTGCCAACTCTTGTTATTTTCTGTTTTGTTGACAGGAGCCATCCTAGTGGATATGAAGTGGTACCTTGTGATTTTGGTTTGCACTCATTCCCCTAATAACTAATGATGTTGAACCTCCTTTTATGTGCTTATTTGCCATTTGTATATCTTCTTTGGAGAAGTGTCTATTCAAGTGGTTTGCCCCTTTTGAATTGGGTGGTTGATTTTTTGTTGTTGTTGAGTTGTAAGAATTTTTAAATATATTCTGTTAACTTTTTTCTTTTTTGCCTCAATTTCGTAGTGATTAGATATATTCTGGATATGTATCCCTTGTCAGAAGTGTGATTTGCATAGAATATGGTTTTTAGTGGGATGTTTCTCAAGAAACTACACTTTTTTCAACCTATTTGTGTGAGTGTCTTTTCACATCTAAGATAATTACTTCTGTAGAATTCCATAACATATGATCATGTAAATAAAAGGAATAAAACATTAAAAAAAATTTCCTGTTTCTAAAAACCCACCAACTTTTGTTCACATTAATTTTAAATAAATCATGGTTAGAATAAAAGATACCTAGCCAGCATAAGAGATAGCAGTCCAGTGTGTGATATAACATTCAATGACACAGCATTTATTCTTCAAATGAAATTTGAAGGGCCATTTGGCCTTTGTAGCTGTAGAAATTTGATCAGTGAAGAAAAATTAGCTGCCATTCCTTAGAGTCTTTGTTATTTTTCCCTTGGTGTTCTCCTTATTTAAAACTTTAGTTTGAATTAAAAGAGTTGTAAAGCATGTAGATTAGAAATAAGAATTTTTGGCCAGGTGCAGTGGCTCATACTTGTAATACTAGCACTGTGGGAGGCTGAAGCAGGAGGATTGCTTGAGACATAGCAAGAAAATATAGCGAGACCCCATCTCTATTTTCAAAACAACAAACAAAACTTTTTTAAAATGTAACAAAGGACGCCTGTAATCCCAGCACTTTGGGAGGCCGAGGTGGGCAGATCACGAGGTCAGAAGATCGAGACCATCCTGGCTAACACGGTGAAACCCTGTCTCTACTAAAGATGCAAAAAATTAGCCGGGCGTGGTGGCAGCGCCTGTAGTCCCAGCTGCTTTGGAGGCTGAGGCAGGAGAATGGCGTGAACTCAGGAGGTGGAGCTTGCAGTGAGCCGAGATCGTGCCACTGCACCCCAGTCTGGGTGACAGAGCGAGACTCCGTCTCAAAAAAAAATAAAAATAATAAAAAACAAAGAATATAAGTTTTTTTTGAGACAGGGTCTTGCCCTTTTATCTAGGCTGGAGTGCCATTGCACAGTCTCAGCTCACAGCAGTCTCGAATTTCCAAGCCTCAAGTGATCCTCCCACCTCAGGCTTCCTAGTAACTGAGACTAGGCCTGCAGAACCACACCTGGCTAATTTTTATTTTTTGTTTTTGTTTTTTTTGTAGAGATGGGGTTTGGCCACGTTGCCCAGGCTGGTCTCGAACTTGTGGGCTCAAGCCATCCGCCCACCTCGGCCTCCCAAAGTGCTGGAATTATAGGCATGAGCCACCGTGTCTGGCCAGAAATAAGAATTTTTAAAACGGCTCCAGTTCTGCCTTTGTCATATTGGTATATTGATTAGTAGTGCTGAAAATCTGGCAGTAACTGTAACTAACAAAAGAAGATATTCAGAAGAAATGTAAGACCTTTTGAACAGGATAAGAATGTTAAGATTTTCAGGAAGAGTGAATTACAACAGAGAAAGAATGGGAGTGGGGTAAAATAACCAGAAGTCGTTCAGGTAATTAAAGTCTACATGAGGGTTTCTCAACCTCAACTCTTTTGGCATTTGGAGCCCGATCATTCTCAGGGCTGTCCTCTAACCTGTAGGATGCTTAACAGCATCCCTGGCCTCTGCCTACTAGAGGCCAGTGGCACCTCCCTCCCCCAGTTACAACAACCAAAAATTTCTCCAGGCATTGCCAAATGTCCCATGGGGGGCAAAATCATCTCCGTCTTCCCTCAGTGGTCAAGTGATAAGAGCCCGAGCTGAGTTCTAATGGCAGAATGGTGATAAAAGTATGAAAACAAGTGAAATCTCAAGTAAAGCAAAAGAGATTTATCAATAATTAATATGTATTAAGCTTTTACTGTATCCTAGGCACCGCTGGGTGCTATAGTGATTTCACATAAATAATAAGAATTTATTGAACACCTCTTTTATGGGAGAGATTGGAGCTACAGAAATGAGTAAAATACTTGCTGTCTTCAAAGGCTTTGTTGTTCAATAAAGAGGCAAATGGACAATAAATGGTAGTCCCAAATGAAAATAGAAATATGTACAAGGTACTGACTGAGAAGATAATTTTATTTGGGGAAGTCACAGAGTCCTGGGATGTCTGAGCTGTGGTTGAAGGATGAGTAGCAGTGTTGCCCCTTGGAGTGGGTTTTGCAGATGAGGTAATAAATGGCCTGAGGAAATGTATTTGCCCATGGCCTTGTAGTGGCTGAATTGAAGACCAAGCAGGTGGCAAAGCTGTCTCCAGACTGTCACTGCCGTCCAGGGAATAAAAGGCCCAGACCATAATTAAGGCTGTGATGACTGCATAGGGCAATTATATATTTTCCCTGAGGCTTGAGTGGAGCGACTCGCACCTGGCAAATCCCAGAGCTATGCAATTTTAGTGACAGTTTATACACTTCACATATTGTTGTAAATCATTATCCGGGCAAGGAAGATCAAGAGTCGCATATCTAACTCCCACCAGGTATCAGACTGCCTGCCGAGTTACATTGACCACACATTGTTGATTTTGAAAAAATCAAATAAGAGGTACTCTTGCATCCTCTGCTGAACAGTTTCTTTATTAACCAGTAGTAGGTGTGGTGTAATGGAACCTGGAAACAGATGGGACCATATGGCTTGATTTGTGGAGTGGTAATATATTGCTTAATCTCTACATAGCAGTATTTGCTATGTAAGACAAATAGTTATTCAGTGGCAGTTTACATAATACATATTAACAGTAGGGTGCTCTTTGGACTTCCATAATTATTTATATTTTAAATATTTTACATTGGAAAAGAAAGTAGTATGCATCAAAGAAAATTGCTAATGAATTTCTTAAGCTGTATCACGTGTGCCCTGTAATGCTGCTTTTTCTTCACTGGCTTCTGTTCCATTAGCAACAGTAATGTTCAGACTTGCTGATGTCACTGCCCAGTTATTTAATTTGACTAAAAGTGATAACTGTGATAATTGTGTTTATTTAAGATTTTGTTCAGAATGTTTTTAAAAAGGTCACTATGTTACTTTTGCATTATATGTAATATGATATGATTGTAAAATTATATTAACTTATCAAGAAGAATTACTTGTATACACTAAAAGTTTTGGAGACTTTTGAGATAAGATGCAAAAGCTATTTTCCCTCTTGGTTCAAAGAAAACTGTTCATTCCATTCCATTTCATTGTTATTCATTCCATTTCATCTTACCTGATGTTTTATTTTTGAAAAAAAATTGTTTAATGCGATAGTTACTAAATGATTTTTAGTTTTGAAATACTAAAGACTGACTTGCACACAGGAATAGCTGCTGCTGTTTACCTACTCTGCCAATGAAGCCTTGAAGTGGCCCCTCAAGGCTGTGCATGGTGGTTCACGACTGTAATCCCAGCACTTTGGGAAGCCGAGGCAGGCGGTTCACGAGGTCAGGAGTTCGAGACCAGCCTGGCCAACATGGTGAAACCCTGTCTCTACTAAAAATACAAAAATTAGCTGGGCATGGTGGTGTGTGCCTGTAATTCCAGCTACTCAGGAGGTTGAGGCAGGAGAATCGCTTGAATCTGGGAGGTGGAGGTTGCAGTGAGCCGAGGTTGTGCCATTGCACTCCAGCCTGGATGACAGAGTAAGACTCTGTCTCAAAAAATAAAAATAAAAATAAAATAAGATAGGGAAGGCTTCATTGAGATATATGAGTAAAGTCCCAAAGCAGATGAGGGCAGCAGCCATGTGTATACTAACAGGAAGAGCATTGGAAAAGCAGTAAGTGCTTTGAAGTAGTTGCATTGAGGGAAAGTAAGGAGGCATTTGTGGCAGGAGTAGAGAGAGCAGGGGGAGAGTACAAGGAAAAGAAAGCAGGAAGGTAACAGGGATTTGTGCTCAAGCAGGATCATTCTAATACGCCACCAGTACTAAGAAGTAGTGGTGTAGGCCATTGTAAGGCTTCTGGCTTTTACTTAGAGTAAATGAAACCTTTGGAGAGTTTGGAGCAGGGAAAGATTGTAACCTGACTTGTGTTTTAATTGGGTCAACGTGGCTGTTGTGTTATGAATAGAGGGACGAGTGTAAAGCAGAGAGACCATAGAAGGCTACTTTAATAATTCAATAAAATGTTCTGCTTCTGCTTTTCATATACTATTTAATCTCATCCAAACTATAGTTTCCTTTTCCCCTTATATGCTGATAAATTTAGGATTCCATCCTTCAGTTCAGCCTCTCCTTTGAGCTCCAGACCCTGAACCCACCTACCAACTGAATTCCATTTTGATATTGTACTTCCCTCAACTCTCTCTCCTGTTCACTACCTCAGACTCAGTAAATCCAAGATGGATGTCTTTGCATCTGTGTTATCCCCAACTTCATTTAGTTCCTCCTGAATTTGTCATTTTGATGAATGGCATGCCCAGGTGCCCAAGAAATCTGGACTCTTCCTACTTTACTGATCCCTAATCAATAGTCAGGATTTTGCGATATTCTGCATACTTTTTCATATAAATTTTTAAATCACCCTATGAACATATACAAAAAAGTACTGCTAGGAATTTGGTCAAAAGGGCATGGAATCTGTAGGTCGATTTGGGGAGAACTGAAATCCTAATGTTATTGATTTTGCACATCCATGAACATGGTATATTTCTCTATTTAATTTCTTTCCGTGGTGTTTTGCAGCTATCATTTTCGAGTTCTCCCCCGCCGCCCAACCTTTTTTTGGTTAAATTTCTTTCTAAGTGTTTTATGGTTTTTGAGCTATTGTAAATGTTTTCACTTTTTAATTTTCCATTTGTTTGCTGCTGATAAATAGGAGTGTAATTGTTTTTGTACATTTACCTTGTATCCTGCAATTGTTAAATTCGCTAATTAGTTTCAACAGTTTTTTCAAAATTTTTTTTTTTTGTAGATTTCTTTAGGATTTCCTTACTTTGTTCTTTCTGTTGCCTGTGAATACAGAAAATTTTACATTTTCATTTCTAATCTGTATGCTTGTTTTTGGTTTTGTTTGTTTGCTTTATTGCACTGGTTAAGACATCCATATAATCATGAATAGCAGTGGTGAGAGAGGATTTCTGTGCTTTACTTCCAGTCTTAGGAGAAGTATGCAGTATTTCACCACTAATTCTTATGTTAGCTGTAAGTTGTAGTTACCCTGTACGGATTGTGGAAGTTTCCTTCTATTTCTATTTTGGTGAGAATTAATAATTTTTTTAAACTCATGAATGGGTATTAAATAGTGTCAAATGTTTTTTTCTGCATCTATTAAGATGATAGTATGGCATTTCTCCTTTATTTTATTAGTATGGTGAAACATGCTAATTTATTTTCAAATTTAATACCAGTTTTGCATTTCTGTGATAAACTTTATTTCGTCAAAATGTGTGTTAGTCCTTTTTCTACTGCTGGGTGTGATTTGCTAATATTTTGTTAAGGATATGTACATCTGTTTTTCTGACTACTATTTATCTGTGTTTTCTTTTTTCTTCTAATATCTTACAAGATTTTTGCATCAGGGTTATGCTGGCCTCATAAAATTATTTGGGAACTGTTTGCTCCTTTGTATTCTGAAGAGTTGGTGTATAATTTCTTCTTTAAATGTTTGATAGAGTTCTCCAGTAAAATTATATGGGCCTGGTGATTTTTCCTGGAAAAGTTTTAAATTGTGAATTCAATTTCTTCAATATATATAAAGCAGTTCAAATTTTCATCTTTCTGTGTGGACCAACTATGTTACCTACCCCTAGTAAGGGTAACCCGCACCCTTATTAAGACGTAGGACATTTCTGTTACCTTGGAATGTTCCCACTAATGAACTTTGGGTAAATAGCTCCTTGTAAGTAATGAACTGCATTAATTGAGCAATTATAACTGAAAATGCAAATGCATTATACGTTTTTTACCCAATCAAGTAAGAGGTTTCTTTCATTAGCAGTTTTCAAAAAGATAGGAATTTTTCTATGTTTTCTCTTTGTGAAAATCAGGTTATCAAATTCTGCATTATTATTTTTTATTTAGGAAGATGTTGACTTTCTAATTTCCTCTGAAGATATCCCACATTTTGTCAGTTGATGCCAGTTTTCAAATAGATAGTCATGAATATTTTGTAGATTTCATGTACTGTGGGAGACTCTCTTGTATAGCAGGTTGAGCTTAAGCAGAAAGGGCTTTGCCACAGTATGGAATACTATGAAGCAGTTACCAAGAATGAAGTAGATTTATGTCCTGTTACAGAAAATATCCTCAAGCAAGTTGCAGAATGCTTAAATCTCTTTAGAAAATCAAACTAATGCTATATTTTTTGTAAGGACTTCAATATGTGAGGATATGCAGAGTGAAATATCTATAAATAAAGTCCAAGCTAATTTTAGTAGTCACACCAAAGAGTGCATAAGGATTTGGGGACTGTGGCTGATGGTCAGATGAGATTTAATCTGATCTATAATGTTTGAATTTTCATAGGAATAGCAGATTACTCTAGAATTTACGTAATTAGAACTGTAAAGGGCTGTGGCGCAGATTTATTGATGACTGGAGGGAAAATGCCTGTAGATTTTGTTTTTGTTTTTGTTTTAGCAATTACTGTGAAGCTGTTGAAAATCAGCTTATAAAATCTACACAAAGAGTGTTCTAATTTTTTTTTTTCAAATTATGGCATAAAAAAGTATTGCAAGTAAAGTTCAGATGCAACTTAGAATTCAAATAAAAGTTGGATGTTACTCTTGCTACCTCAAAACTTTAAAACCATTAAGTACTTAACAACATGAAAATGCTTGGAGTATACCATTCGTTGAAATAGGCAGAATATAAGATATATCTATAAATGAATTATTTACAAATGTTTATTTAGAAAAAAATACACAAAAATGTTGATAGTGATTGTTTTCTCTGGGTGGATAAACAGTGATTATTTGAGCCTTCTCTTTTAGGAACTTTTCCATAATTTTCTAGCGTTTTTGGTTTTTCATTCACACAAATTTCCGAAAAGGGAAGAGAAGAAAGAAAATTCTTAGCATTTCCAGGCATGCTGCAGGGAGGTCCGGTACTTTGTAACAGGAGAATGGTAGGATCAGATATGCATTTTGGAAGTCTGGCAATTTGTGGAAGAGATTTGGGAGGTCTGGAGGGAGATCAAGAAGATGGAGAGGAAGAGTTGTTTTTGAAGGATGTTTAGTAAATACAAAATTGGCCGGGTCTGGTGCCTCACACCTGTAAGCCCAACACTTTGGGAGGTTGAGGTGGGTGGATTGCTGGAGCCAAGGAGTTCGAAACCAGCCTAGGAAACAGACAGAGACCTTGTCTCTACACTAAATACAAAAATTAGCTGGGCATGGTGACATGTGCCTATAGTCCCAGCTACTCGGGAGGCTGAGATTGGAGGATTGCTTGAGCCTGGGAGGCAGAGGTTGCAGTGAGCTGAGATCGTGCCACTGCACTTCAGCCTGGGCAACAGAGTGAGACCCTGTCTCAAATAAATAAATAAATAAGAAAAACTCAGCAGGGTTGGCAACAGGGTGGGTAGGAGTAGAATGAAATAATAAGGGAGAGGTTAATTTTCTGCCTCTTACATTTGTCAATTTAAAACTAAGTCTTTTCAAATGTGTTTTGTAACTGCACATTCCTTCTGATTTAGGTAACATAAATAGGAAGCTGCAGTTCTTCCCTTTCTGTGACAATAACTCAAGCCTCTGCTTACGTGGAAATCACAATTTCAGGCTGACTTGGAAAATGCTATTTATTTCAAGTAGATTAATATCTGAATACAAAAACTATGATGCAAATCCTTCTAATGTCTTCAGACTGAGTAGCTTCACTGGGTAACAGTCCCTAGGCCAACTTAAAAAAAAAAGTACTGAATTTCCTATGCCTAGGATTCAAAACTTAATCTGTGTGCAGCCATTAGCAAAGCAATTTCTCTCCAAATATTGAAATTCACATTGAACACATCTTTCTCTGAAATTCTGCTTAATTTCTATTTAACAATTACCTAAATCTAAAAGATCTTGTGATTATTGAGCAGAATCAGGATTTATGCTAAATCAGTGGTTCTCTGCAGAGGGCGACAGGAGATATTTGACAATGTCTGGAGACATTTTTGGTTGTCGTCACAATTTGGTGGGAATGTGTGCTACTGGCATCTGTAGGTAGAGGCCAAGGATGCTGCTAAAGACCCTGTAACGCACAGGACAGCACCTCCACACAAATCTAGCTTCAAATGTCAGTAGTGCTGAGGTTGAGAAACCTCTAGGCCTTTAAATGGATACAGAGATGCAAGTGAGCTCACGTTTTAGTAAGGGACTAAGGGGTTTCTTCTTAGTCATGTCTAAGGATAGATATATCCACATCACAGGGTGGTTTGCAGTTAAGGAAATCATTGGGTGTAGAAATTTGGGACTTAAAGGGGTGAACTGGGAACATTGAGGACGATGTAGATTTGAGGATTTAGGGTTGATGGAGTGGTGGAGGAATCTAACTGGTTAATGTAACCTAAAGCTGACAGGTGCTGGCTGGAACTGACTGCAGGAGATTGAGGTGAGTGCTAAGTAAACAGGCAGTTTGGAGCCCCTCACTACCAGACAATTCAGGGAAAACTGATAGCCCTCCTTGCCATGAAAGTGAAGGAGAGAGTGACATAAGTGAATTTATCATAAATTATGACCAAGTAGTGTTCTTGGGGTGTGAGATGTTTCTACAAGGGCTGGTTCACTGCTGTCTTTTTCATGGTATCATTTGCATGTCTCAGTGAGATGTCACTTGGGGGCTAAAGGAACCACAGGCTCCAGGGAAGGTGGCATTCTCCACAGGGACCTCAATCAGCATGATGCCACATAGGATAAGTTACATATGAGAAGTACAAAGCATCGGGCAGGGGATCAGGAGGACTCCATGGAGGTGACTGGACCTAGAAGAGGGGACAGGAAGAGGTCAGGAAGCAGAAAGACAGGAATGAAGATACAGAGCCAGGAAAGAGTTTTCAGTCTGTAACAAATAATTTCACTCTTGGGCTACTCACTAATTGTTCCATGTGTTAGTTTTGTAACTTTATGAGTTGTTATAATAGTCTGTTCTCACACTGCTGATAAAGACATACCAGAGACTGAGTAATTTATAAAGAAAAAGAGGCTTAATGCACTCGTAGTTCTATATGGCTGAAGAGACCTCACAATCATGGCAGAAGGCAAAAGGCACGTCTTACATGGCGGCAGATAAGAGAGAATGAGAGCCAAGTGGAAGAAACTGCTTAGAAAACCATCAGATCTCATGAGACTTACTCACTACCAAGAGAACAGTATGAGGGAAACTGCCCTCATGATTCAATTATCTCTCCAGCTCCCTCCCACAACATGTGGGAATTATGGGAGTTCCAATTCAAGATGAGATTTGGGTGGGGATGTAGCCAAACCATATCAAACCATAGTGGTTGTCCAATAAATATTGTTCTTAACCTTATTCATTGTTCTAAGGCTATTCTAGTTATGGATTAAGATTCTTATTTTTTCTTAATCTTTGAACTTTTGTTGAACTTATATCTGGTAAGAAATATTGTTAACAGCAGGGACCATGTTATATAAAATCATCTAGGATTTTGTTTTAAATTAATTAAAATATTTTGTAATATTTGATACATTTAAAAGAATACGTAGCACTCTTACAGAAGTTATGATGGAATATTATAATAATATAACATATAATATAATATAATATGACAGTATAACATACTAATGCCACATCTTCCTGTTGGGCTAATCCCCTGCCTCCTGCTCAGAAACATTAATTTCTGAATTTTGTGTTTTTATTGTCTTGATTTTTACAATGAAATTTAATCACATATGTATCTCTAGGATATTTAGTTTTTATTTGTTTTTAAACTTTATAAGAACGGTTTCATACTCTATATCATCTAGGCTCTGCTGTTTTTCACTAAATGTTATATTTCTAAGATTAATCTTTGTGGATATCATTAATATGTTTTTATTACTATATGAAATTCAGTTGTAAGATTATTTCATCATTTATTTATCCATCCTCTAGTCAATGGATATTTGGGTTATTTCCAGATTTTTGCTGTTTTGAATAATGCTGCTATGAGTAGTCTAGTATGTATAGTGGTTTCTTTATATATATATATATATTCATTTATTTTTTACTCAACTCCGCCTTCACAGAATATGTACATAGTTTCTTTAGCGAAGTGGCTTTCAATATTTTTAAAAAACTATAATCCAATAGGACGTATACACAAATACCTCTATGCATCTCTTCAAAAACTTCAAGAAATAGTATTTTTCCCTACTATCAACAATGACTGATAAAATCTAGTCCATTTTTTAAAATGCTGGTTGAGATCCAATGAATTGGTTTCATTAGTCATTTCTACCTGAGGTTTGGAAACTAGCCTAGGTTATATACTTTGTTGTGGAGTTACTATGTCTTATACAAATTTCAACTTTACAAGATAATGGCAAATTATTTCCAAAGTTCTTGAACTGAATATTTCTACAAATTCTTATTATTCACATTCTTATCAACACTTGCCAATCCAGACCAAATTTAAGTTTTCTACAAGAAGTTTATTAAGTTAGTAAATTATATGACTATATTTTAATGATTTTTACTTATGTTCTAATTTTATAACTAAACATTTCTGACCCAACAAAGTGCCAGTGTTTCTAGAAGACTGGAGAATGCTGAGTTGTCCTATATTCTGATTGAGATTTTACATAGGAATGTCTTCCCATTTTCTTTTCTTAAAAGTACTTCTTGCTTATTATTCTCTTTGCTTTGCTGCTCAAGGTTACAACTATTGATCTATCTCAGTTGTGGCTTTGTGCTGGATTATTTTAAAGTTAAGCATCACTGATAAGTTATCTGCTTAGTAAAACTTAAACGTACTGTACTGAGAAAACAGCTCCATCGTTCCTAATGTAGTCTGACCCATTTCACTCAGAAGACTGGAATGTTTATGGACAGTTGGTGATGTCAACTTTAAAGCACAAAGGATGGTTAAATTTATACAAGCAGGTGGTTTAGTGGAAAGTTTTGGTTGACTTTGTCAAAATGTGGTTTTTAATATCTGAAGTGACACAGGAAGAACTTAGTGTAGTTAGTTTGTGGGCTTTGCCATAATTTTTAAGGTTGAGAATGTCTTTCCTGATACTTTCTTTGCACTTGCTAGGGTGGTGCTTTGGTAGGCTGGTGTATCCTGTCTTGGTTTTTGCTGTGTTTCATGACTCCTTAGCACATAAAAATCTACTTGTTCATCTACATTCAGTGACTAAACTGACATAGGAAGAATTTTTGCTCTGCATGATGACCAACTTCATTATTCATGGGTATCCCTCATGACTTTGTAAGGTTCTTTCCTTACATTTGACCTGAGTGGCTCCAGTTTTAAGTTTTCAAGTCAGTGGTACAATGAAGCCTAGTCACCCATTAATACCATTTTATGTATATTTCAACAATACTACCATCGTCATTGACAAAAATATTTCAACATGGTCTTGTACTCTGTCATTTTCTGTGTGTTTTTCTGGCTTGAGAAGGTACAGAGCTCATTACGATGGATGAGCTCACCCTTACTCCAGGACAGATTCAGTTTTTGGTTTTGTTTTGTTTTTAATTTCTGAAATTCTTTCCCAACCTTAAGAATCCAAACTGCAGATCTAAAGAAGTGCTTGTTTGTGTGGTGGGACTGTAGCATTTAACAGATGCCAGATGGAAGGAGCAGATAAATGATAGTGCAGCAGGATTACGGTTCTAATTGTTGTCATTTCCTCAGTTACACCATAACTACATTTTCAGACTTCCACCTGGAGAAAATTGTAGCAAGTTGGATTAGCCCAAGCTTATGCCCTAGGGTCCATCCAGCTCTGACCTAGGGAACAGGGAAGCTGTCCTGTGGGTGCCAGTTACAGATTCTGGGGCTTACCAGGCTGGGTGTAATGAAGAAAATACATTCCTTCTGGCCTGGCCCAGAAAAGTTTTAGACTCTCTACAATGAAATCACTCTATTGCCACCTATGTTTAAAATAAAAACAAAATAAAACAAAGCAATATGTCTCCCCCCCTCACCTAGTAAACCATTTACTAAGGCCAGAAATAGCACCTCCCCAATCTTTTATTACATTTTTAAGACTCTGAATATTTGAAGCAGGCTAATGGCATCATGTCCTGACTTAGAGTTCTTATTCCTTAGGCAATGGAGATTTTGAATCTGGGAAAGTATAGCTCGTGGCACAGCACCCAATGTGTGGATAGAGTCTCAATAAATACTTGTTGACTGAATCAAAGAATGAATGAAAGTGTTGAGAAGTATGTTAGGATGGCTTCCCCAAGGAGGTTTTAAAGGGCTTTTTAGAGATACTCTCTACTCCTAAGCACAAAGAAAGATAGTAACTTGTTTTTAGTAGGACTAAGCAAAATGGCCATTCATTCTTCTTAGGATTTGTATTTCTCAGAGGACCAAAGCGGGAAGGAGGAAAAGTGAAAGATCATTTGTTGGGTCTACTACCATGAACTACAGGCTGGGGTGAAGTTAATACATTTTCTGATAAGCTCCATAAAAGTGACTTGTGAGTTAGCATATGAGAGATTCTGAATGAAAAATAGGGAACGTTTTGAAGAGCATACTATGTATTCTGTGTGGTGTGTCTGGGATGCACTGTTGCTGCTCTGCCACCAGCTCACACTCCTCCTGTTTTAGCTGAACAGCATTGATTTTGAGAGAGAGACAGGGGTCATAGGGGTGGGGAGAGGAGAGAGTGGGGGTTGAGAAGGGGAGGGAGAGAGGGCACGGGTGCATGCATGTGTGGTTGGAGGGGAGCTCATTTCTCTGGTTCCTAAACAGTCATCAGAGTTTAAAAAGGGCATCCAAACTCTCTTGAGGTGACTTTACAACAATGAGAAGAAAGTTGAATGTGTCTAGTTACCTACAAAACCAATTTTAAACACCTACTTTAAACAAAGAGAAATATCTCTTCCAAATTTAAGCTAAGCTTTTCCACCTGGGTATCTTCTGATATTTAGAAAAATACAATTTATCTGTTTTCTGAAGGACATGCTGGGAACATTGAAAAAAACTGGTTCATTGACTACATCAGTAAAATATTATTTGCTGTATTGTTTGCCAGAAAGCTGGAACAGTTGTATAATTCTTAAAGTTTTAAGGACGCTTGGTGTTTTGATGGGCAAAGAGTTATAAAGTAAAGTGTCCTCAAAACTAATTTGATTTGTTTTACAGTTTGCTTAACAGTGAAATTCTTCAGTGCCCTTCCAGAACATGTAGATGAAAAAATAAGCACAATACATTTTAAAAGTTAGAATTATATTTTGGAACTAGAAATGTAAATGAGATCTCTTAATTTTACTAAAGGTTATAGATTTTTTTCTGACCAAAAATTAAATATGCCTTTAGAAAACAAAAAAGAAAAAAAATTAGATATGCCTTTCGAAGTAAAATTAGCAGGTACGCAGCAAGAACTTGGTGTAAATGTTTATTGAATAAAAGGGTATTTATTCCTGAAAGCTGTGAATCAGATTTTTGTCAATTGAATCATATTTTTACGTGTAGTATGACTCATTACATAAGACAAATAATCTTTCCTAAGTTTATATTTTTGATAAACTCAGATTTTCATGGGTCAGAATTGCTGGAGTAAGGACACCATATGATGTTGCATAAGATCTGGTGTATTCTTTTCGAGGTTGCCAAAGTATGAGAGGTTTGGTTCTTTTTAAGGGTGCTCATTATTTACCAGATGATAAACAATTCAATAAAAATAGATTTCTAAGGATCTACATTTTGTAATTGATAAATCATTCATGCTAAAATAGTTGGCCTTGATTCTGTTCTCCTTGAGAATGTGGGATGTTTTATAAACACATTAAGAGTTACAAATAGAGTAGGGAAGGAAGAAATGATTTCATTGTCAGTAATGATATAATTTTGTGTATACATAACATTTCAATCAAAGCACTCTAATAAAAATAAAAAAGCCTGTTAGAGTGAGATCTATATTAAGAATTGTCTTTTAGTAACATGGACTTCTTTCTTGTAGCCATATTTGGGTTCTACTATGAGTTAAAGGCCCATTTTGCTTTTGTTTTCTCATTTGTCTGCTCTGTTCTGGCGATTTAATTAAAGTTTTAGGACAAGTAGGAACTTGTGATGAATGGATTGTCCCTGTTAGTAAGGTGGTCACTACCTGCTGTCTAACTGGAAAGTGCAAGACTTACCTTGAGCATGAAAGAAACATGGGACCACATTTTAAAGTAAATAGCACACAACTTTCTGCATGGATACAGGAAATCCAGTGTTCCTGTGGTCTTGACAAGAGCTGGACCAAAATGTATGGACACCCCAGAGACACTAATCGTGTCATACTGCTTCAAAGCGTTTTGAGGAAGGGTGGGAAGAAATGAGTCTTTGCTAATAAAACGTTTATTCAGGAAGAAATTCAATTATGATTTTTCTCCTGAAGCAGAATCAGTGTTTGGAAAAACAGTGGGCAGCCTATTTCCCACTTTTCTGCAGTCCTGTTCTCAATTTTCTATTGTGATTTTTCTGACTTGGGAGGCATTTTTCAGTTGATATAAAATGCAAACTGAAATGTCTTCCAACCTTCTTCTCCTCTGGCCACATTCCCTTTCCAAAGGCAATGAATGTGGTTAGTTTCATGTGCATCCTCTCTGGCACATGGAAGTGTTTTCCCTTCCTCTCTAAGCTATTATATTAAAAGCATTCAAAAGCCGATCAAGTTAATCACATCCTTTAGTAAAGCACACAAACACTCTGTGTTCCCATTTCAGAATGTCTCCCCACTTCCTCACTTCCAGGTGCTGAGTGTCATGCATATCACAAAACATATTTAGGAATGTTGTTTTTTCCCACTTGAGAGCACCACCTACTTTCATCATAACGTGATCAGTGTATGATTTAGGAGTTGATTGCAGTGATATTTTTGCATCTGTTATACATAAGTGCCCAAATACTTGCCTGGCTCTTCTGCCTCTTTATCCAGCTCTGGTCACCTTCTCTATCATAAAGGTGAAAAGAGCCCAGCGGTAAACTGTATTAGTCCATTCTCACATTGCCATAAAGAAACAGCCTGAGACTGGGTACTTTATAAACAAAAGAGGTTTAATTGACTTCCAGTTTCACATGGCTGGGAGCCTCAGGAAACTTACAATCATGGCAGAAGGTGAAGGGGAAGCAAGGCACATGTTACATGGCAGCAGGAGGGAAAGAGAGAGAAGGGGGAAGCGCCAGACACTTACCAAACAACCAGATCTCACGAGAACTCACTCATTATCACGAGAACAGCAAGAGGGGAATATGCCCCCATGATCCAGTCACCTCCCACCAGATCCCTCCCTCGACAAGTGGGGACTACAATTCAAGATGAGATTTAGATGGGGACACAGAGCCAAGCCATATCCGTAACCAACTCTGGTTTCAGGCTGAACACTCTGAAATAGCAGTGCTCATTTATTCTGAGAGTAGAGCTCCTTTTTCTGAAACTCCTCAGAGTGGGACCCTTGCAGTGGCTTTGTTGTCAGCCCTGGCTGATAGGCCCCTGTTGGAGTTTGTCTTTTGTTTTCTGTGCAGAACACACTTCTGCTTTCCCACACTGTGGCTGCTTCCCACCTGTGCCTTGCTACTCAAATCTGTCCCCTCTCCTCCTGCCTGTCTCACTAACTTCTCTGCAACCTTGGAGTTTTCAGAGGGAACCACCCTCATCATCCTGTGACCAGATAGACAAACCTGCCTGTGTCTGCTCTTCCCTTCTGTTGTCTCATTTGTATCTTTTGCCACATGCATCTCTCCTTTTTATGGATAATCAGTAAAATGAATAAGATTCTCTCTAGAAGCCTCATCTTTAAACAAAAAACACAGCACTGACCTCACCTTCCCAGTAACTACCTCCTCTGCCAGGTCTCCCAGCTCTCTCACCTGTCCTTCTACATTGTCTTCTACTTGCTCCCTCATCTGATCTATTCTCCATATAAGCAACTAGGACGATCACTTAAAAATGATCAAGTCAGCCAAGCGCAGTGACTCACACCTGTAATCCCAGCACTTTGGGAGGCCAAGGTGGGCCAACCACCTGAGGTCAGGAGTTCGAGACCACCCTAGCCAACATGACGAAACCCCATCTCTACTAAAAATACGAAAATTAGCTGGGTGTGGTGGTGTGCACCTGTAATCCCAGCTACTCAGGACACTGAGGCAGGAGAATCACTTGAACCCGGGAGGTGGAGGTTGCAGTGAGCCGAGATCATGCCACTGCACTCCAGCCTGGGAGACAGAGGAAGACTCCATCTCAAAAAAAAAAAAGAAAAAAGACCAAGTCAGATCATTTAATTTCTTTGCTTTTCAAACCCATTCAGACTGGACATGGTGGCTTATGCCTATAATCGCAGCTCTTTGAGAGGCTGAGGCAGGAGGATCACTTGAGTCCAGGAGTTCAAGACCAGCATGGACCTCCTCTCTCCAAAAAAAAAAAAAGAAAACCCATTCAAAGGCTTCCCTTTGCACTTTAGATAAAACCCATTTTCCATATGCTACTTTCCAGCTCCAGCAGGACACTCGTGTGTGTCTTCCCCTCCTGCCTCATTTCCAGCCACTCACACCCTTGCCCACTCTTCCTTGGCCACAGTTTTTCCTCCAGCTACCCAAATGCATGGAATTCTCTCTACCCCTGTGCCACCCTCTTGGCATTTTTCTCTGGAGGTCTCACTCTGCAGCCCCTAGAGTGGCAGCACTTTCTTGTCCTCTTGATCTCATTGTCACCTCCTCAGGGGGTCTTCACCAGGAAGTCCAAGCAGGTCCCTGGACCCACAGTCATGTTTGTTCTTGCATAAGACTTCATGACTTGTTAATATTTACATGTTTCATATCCAGACAGTTTCTAAGCCCTATATGGACAAGGGCCATGTCTGCTTTGCTCCCCACTGGGCAGGGCCTGGCACATGATAGGCATTCATATCAGGGCCATTTGCTGAGATATGTGAATGACTGAATGGAGGCTGACATGCAGCTCAGCTCAGGTTTGTCCTTTCCTTTAGGACACAGAGCCAACCTCTCTGTTGTGTTTCATGCCCCTTTAGAGCCACAACGTTTTGGAGATTGAGGAGATCTTGGAGGGCTTCTCTCTCAATTTCCACCGTTCAGGCTCCGTCTCCCATCGTCCTGCATTTCAGTACAGCTCAGGCCCAGCCTTGGGTTCAGGGGGTCTTTTGCTGTCCGTCTCAGCTTGTCGGGGGATGCATCCATGTTGCTTTCCTCCCATGTCCTTTGGGAGCGGGATTATGGTGCAGTGGCTTAGGGTGTCTGGAGCCAGACTGCAGGGGTCTGAATCCTGGCTTACTAGTGGTGTGACCTTGGACAAGGTACTTAATCTCTGTGTACCTTGGTTTCCTCACATGTCACGTGGGGTTAATAAGCACATGCAGCTGTGACAGTGATTCAGCGAGTAAATGTACTTAAGGCACTTATCATGAAGATAGTCAACATGTGTTGGCCATCTGCCTGTCTCCCCTCTACCTTCTCATGATCTCCATGCACTGTAGTCCTTCTAGGCTCTTCCCAGCACCCGCATAGTGAGAATAGTCAGCTACTCTCTACAGTCCCTTTAGCTTACTCCCTTCTCACTCTTACTTTCTCTTTTTCCCCTTTTTTCTAATTCAGTGTTGTTGTTTTTTTAACCTTTTGGGGGTCACAGGCTCTTTTGAGAATTTAAAGCATACCTATGGACTGTTGCCTTAGAAAAACCCAGTATTTGTACATTCACCCAAAATGAGCAATTCAAATGTCCACAGATGGCTTGGAATCTCTCTACGGCCCCCTGGATAGAACTCCCATTACAAACAGCTGCGTTTCTGTTGTCGTCTTTGGTGCTGTGGGCCAAAGGTATTCCACCCAGAGAACTAGAACTGACCCTTCATGGATATTTAAGAAACCTCAGAATACAGCTAGAAAAGTCGCTTTCCAGAAGATGAAATCATGATACCATTTCTATATGTATCCAACCGCATGATACTGAACTGGCATATGCATAAAGTGATTATTTATATCTTATAATACAACTTGTGATTGCTACTCATTTGGGACATATGGGAATGCCAGGCTAGTGTAAGGGAGGACAAATTTGAATTGTGTGTGTGTGTGTGTGTGTGTGTGTGTGTTAAGCCCAGTTCCTTCTCAAGTTGTACAGTATAAGACATGATATGTGTGTGCCAGTGGTGATAACAACAGCCAACTGTTTTCTACATAGAAGTCCTTTTGGGCCGGGCGCGGTGGCTCAAGCCTGTAATCCCAGCACTTTGGGAGGCTGAGACGGGCGGATCACGAGGTCAGGAGATCGAGACCATCCTGGCTAACACGGTGAAACCCCGTCTCTACTAAAAAATACAAAAAACTAGCCGGGCGAGGTGGCAGTCGCCTGTAGTCCCAGCTACTCGGGAGGCTGAGGCAGGAGAATGGCAGGAGCCCGGGAGGCAGAGCTTGCAGTGAGCTGAGATCCGGCCATAGCATCCAGCCTGGGCGACAGAGGAAGACTCTGTCTCAAAAGAATAAAAAATAAAATAAAATAAGATAGAAATCCTTTTGGACATAGTTTTATACTTGTGTGTAAAGTATAAAGAAATTATTGTAGAGTAAAATAAGCATTTATTATGGCTGTATTAATTACCAGTATACAAAAAGTGCCGCAGAAATAGTCTAGATAACAGTGTTTCTTGGAGGGGGTTAAATGTTCCTTCAGCAAAAGTGTTCACTTTCTAAATTGGTTAGTAAACTGTTTTATAGATACCAAGGTATACTTAATGCGGGTCATGGATTAGAGGGTCAAAATTGATAAGCTTGAAAAAGTAAAAGACAAAAACAAATAAGGAAATCATGATGTTTTATCGTGGTGATTGTTTCTGGACTAGGCCCTCGCAGAACAAACACGTGCTCCCTGACCCCCTGGGCTGACCGCATTGTGCAGCCTGGTAGGTGATGGAGGCCTTGGCCACATTGACCCAAAAGTAGTGCCCGTGAAGGATTGCTCAAAGATTCCATGTGCCCAGGGCTTAGGAATGCTCCATCTTAAACGGTATTTTTTAAATTGTATTTTCTTCAGGATTAAAATCACCAACTGAACCTTCCAAGGAGATCAACTGAGTGGAAATAATCTTCAGTAACTGCTAATGGGAGCTGGATTTAAAACCGTCAACTTAAAATAAAAAAGCTTATGTCTCCTGAACTGTTACCCAGCCGGGTAAATTGTTTTTTACTGTGGAATTATGTGCACTTAAATCATGGTGTATGCATGTGGTCAGCACTGCTTTTCTTTTAAGTGGGCTTGTTTATTTAAAAGACTCGAAAATGAGAAGTTGTTTTCTTACTCAGTTGGGGTTTATTGTAAAACTCGATGCCAGAAAAAGAAAAAAGTACTGTTTTTGTGCTGCAAGTGTGTGAAGTGTGTCCTTTCCAGAGAAAGGACAGTAATGGTGTTTTTTTCTCTCTGCCCAAAGACGGAAAGCTCTAAGGACCAGCAGGAGGCTTTGTGGGGGATCTGGGGTTATGAATGCTAATCACGCACTGACCAATGGTTTCAAACACAGGAATGCCCAGTATATGTTTTTACTCTTATTCCTTTGCAGTAATTCAAATACTACTAAAATGAAACAAGTAGCTGGAGAGCAAAGTGGGACTTGGTTCGTGTCGGTAGATGACACTTGTTATTAACAGGGTCAGTTTGATAGCTGTGTCAGAGCTGTTGTTTTGCCCTGCTTTGTGCTATGAAGTGTCATGAGTGAAGGTCACGTTCCGACTGCTACGAGTAGTCCCAGTAGCATCAAAGCAGCTGAGCAAGTGTTGAGATCCCATGTGGCACATCCAGCCAACAGCTGCGGAGTCATGGACCCATCTCCCAGGCAGACCCTTCCCTGGAGACTGAGCCTTGTCTTGATCTGCAGATGAGGAGGGGGTGGGATCCAGAGAGACAACATGACTTGCCTAAGAGCACACAGTGGATCTGTGACAGGGATACACGATTTTCTTACAAAAGTGAGACTATACCACACCAAAAAATCTTAGAAAATTATCCTAATATACCACAGTTTATATTTTTATTTTTTATTATTTTTATTATTTTTCGAGACAGGGTCTCCCTGTGTTGCCCAAGCTGGAGTCCAGTGGCACAATCGTGACTCACTGCAACTTCCGATTCACAGGTTCAGGCGATCCTCCTGCCTCCGCCTCTCAAGTAGCTGGGACTACCTGTGCGTGCCACCACGCCCAACTAACTTTTGTATTTTTTGTGGAGATGGTGGTTCATCATGTTGCCCAGGCTGGTCTCAAATTCCTGAGCTCAAGCCGTCTGCCCGCCAATGCCTCCCAAAGTGCTGGGATTACAGGCGAGAGCCACCATGCCCAACCAGTTTATTATTATTATTTTTTAACTGTGATTTAAATCCTTTTAAGTGCAGCCCAGTTATCCTCTCAGGAATTTTCCAGACTTCCCGCCCCCTCAGGTTTTGCTCACTTACTGTTGGTTTCATTCTTCTTTGCACTTTTTAGAAATGTAGTAACTGAGAGAAATATTAATCGCCCCTCCTCTTGTTTTTGCAGCCAGTTGTTTTTTCACTGAACGCTCTGAGGGTGCTCTGTTTTCATTGTTACGGTGAACCTGGGCCATGGAGTTAGCAGGAGATGACAGTAGGTTAGAGCTTAGAGTCTGTGGGCATTTCAGTTCTCTGACGATGGAAAGCTATTCGGAGCCAGGTTGACACAACTGAACAAACTTGCACTGTTAATGTCAGGGCGATGACCACCTGGAGACAAACAGGGAGGCCCTTTGTTCTACAAGTGGCTAAAACATTGTAGGAATGAGAATGAATAACCTTTATGAACCCTAGAGTGCACTGCCTGGACACATAGAAACAACCTAGACAAGGGGACGGGGTCTCTGCCGTCCAGACCGGAGTGCAGTGGTGCAGTCATAGCTCACTGCAGAGTCAAACCCCTGGGCCCAAGTGATCCTCCCACCTCAGCCTCCTGAGTAGCTGGGACCCAGGCTGTAAGCCACCGCACCTGGCATGATTCATTTTTTACACTTAACTTTTCTATTAAAAATATGCCAAGCATAGAA
The DNA here is from genome assembly GCF_043159975.1 of Macaca nemestrina. Lineage (NCBI taxonomy): Eukaryota > Metazoa > Chordata > Mammalia > Primates > Cercopithecidae > Macaca > Macaca nemestrina. The sequence goes on from NC_092140.1 coordinate 89,727,778, forward strand.
AATAGTATTTTGAACATCTGTATACCCACCAGTCAGCCTCATTAAAATCTTTTTGATATTTTCTATTTCTAGCCTACCTGGAGGCCGCTGTTATGAATTGGGTGTTTATCACTCTTGAAGTCCTAAATTTAACTCTTCGGGGCCTCCCTCAATGCAAGGGCCTGCGTTTAATGGGACAGGAGCGGTATCTTGCAGCAGTAAAATCATAGTTTTGGAACTGTCGTGAGACCACTGTAATGATTTGAAATGTGTTAGTGAGATCGGTCTGCAGAGAGCCGAAGGGTTTCAGACCCTAGATTCATGACTAGATGGCAATTCCCCCATGGTATAAGAAAGTATGGTGGCCACTGAAGGTCACTCATCAAGGTAAACCTCAGACAGACAGTTCCAAGAAAAATGTATGGTTTAGGAGCAGTGCTTTTCAAACTTTTTTTATTGTAACCCAACTTAACAAGTAAATTTTCCACTGTGACCCTGGACACATACACCGCCCCCCCCCCCCACCGCCACACACACACACACACACACACACACACACACACACACAGCACATACTTCTGAATGAAAATTCTTAATGAAATGATTATTATTATACTTATTATTTTTGTCAGCTGCTCTGCAATAAAGTCTATTTTGTTTTATTGTTTGTACAAAAGCTGTTTTGTTCCAATAAATTGAGTTCACATGCCATTGGTAAATGGGCACCCACGGTTTAAAAAAACGAACCCAACAAAACCTGGTTTAGGGAACCGTTTCTTGTTTCATGGAGCAAAAGTTTCTAAAAGGTATATTTGGTTTAACTCTGCTGAGTGGTTTTATAAAAAGCTTTTCTCTATGACTGACCTCAGCTTAAAGATCTATGCCACAACTCACTGACAATGAATCCCATGTAAAAGTAAGCAGAATTCACAACTGTTTTGGGGTTCAGGTTATTCTATCATGAGACTTCTCCTTAAAGCTCCTAACCCTCTTCAGCCATTGCTTTAAGGCAGCCTGACTAGATAAGTAAACAGAACTTGAACACAGTGACTGAACTATATAAATTCATGATTGTTAAGCCACAAAAGCAACCTTTCCAAATAAAACTGAGTGTAAGTCAAACTGCCAAGCGAACAAGGGCAGCTATGGAGCTCTCAACTCTCCTTTTTGTCATAGTTTATCTCTGTACAATGCCAGATGAGGAATAAAATGATGTGACTATTGCTTTATACTCATTAAATCTCATCCGTTTTTGTGGGACCATAGTGCCATCCTCCTCACCTGAGGTGCCCGATAATGATCACTCTAGCAGGGGGTTCTAAGGCACCTATGTTCAAAAGAAGTTTATAGAATTGGACTCAGAAAGGTACAGCTTGCCCTCCAGGGAAGCAAAGGAGAAAATTATATTTAATGCATATTAAACAAACAATTGTTGGAGACTATGAGCTACATTGATTCCAGTAGCCCAAAATACTTGAGTCAGCTTGCTCCAAAATGTTACCAGCCAGCCATTTTAAACATTAATGAGGCGGCTGATCTCTAAAATCTGGAAGGAGGAGGAGGTTTTGTTTAAGCCAACTGTTTCACAGAAGAGGAAATACAGTTCTACCTCAGGACATTTAAATGAGACTGCTGAATAACTGGGAAAGAACATCTCCTGTGGATGAGAGGGCAAAGAAGAATTCAGCTGATTTTATACCAAATAACAAACGTGACAGCTGTGCTTTCTTGCGTATGTATTTGTGTCTGTGATAGTGTATAATTTCTAGAAAAGCAGTTGTCAGGCATTTGGGTCTTAAAAATTTTCACTTTTAAAAATCATCGAGAACAAAGAACTCTTGCCTCTGTGGGCTGGATCTATTCATTTTTACCGTTTTAAAAATTAAAACTAAGAAATTTAAAAATAGTGATTCATTAAAAACTATTCCAATTAACAAAATATTTTTATTTAAAACATTGTTTTCATAAAAGCTATTGAGAAGAGTATTACTGAGTATTATTGAGAAGTATTACTGAGTATTATTATTAAGAGAAGAGTATTATTGAGTTTTATATTACTGCAAATCTATTTAATACTTGGTTTAATAAATGGCACCTAGATTGTCATTATCTGTTTCTCCATATACTCTATTGTGCTATGTTGTTTTGGTTGAAGTGTGTAAAGAGAAGTTAGTTCACACAAATAAGTAATTGGAAAAGAGAGAACCTCACAGTCCCATTAAAAGGATCTCAGGGACTCCCAGGGATCCTTGGGGCACACTTTGAGAGCCGCTGCCCTGAAAAGTAGTTTGGAAGACTACGTTAAGTGTGGCTGTCCAGGAGTGGTGAGATTATTCACGATCCTGTTTTTTTGTTTTGTTTTGTTTCTTTTCATTAGTATTTATTTTCTACAAGAAGATGGATTGCTTGTGCAAACTAAAAATGAGAAAGAAAGAAAGAACATATGTTGAGGGAAGATTATGGGGGCCCTGGAAAAACCCAGGCAGAGGAGTTTACACTTGGGAGACCAAGGAGCCACTGTGATTTCTTAAATGGGAAAGTGCTAAGAGCCATGTTTGGGAGTAAGTGGATTAGAATGGAAAGAGAGAAGGGGAGATGCTTCTTCAGAGGAGTGGTGTGGTGGGCCAGACCTCAGGTGTCGGTGGAAATGGAGAGAAAGGGACAAACTCCAAAGACTTTGAAGGCAAAATGACCTGAGACCTGGATATAGGGAATAAATGAGAGGGCAGAGTCAAAGACAACAGTTTTCAAATTAAAACATTTGAAGAATGTGTCGTTCCTTCCGTCCAACTTTGGGGCCTGGTTCTGTTGCTCAGGTTGGAGTGCAGTGGCGCAGCCTCGACCCTCCTGGGCTCAAGCGATTCTCCCGCTTGAGTAGCTGGGACTGCAGGTGTGGATCACCTCTTTCTATCCAACTTCAACTTTTTCTGAATGTTACCCTGATTAAACTAATTGAAGTCTTGTCGTGTTTTCCAGAGTTGGCCAGCGTGTGCAAGGGCTTAGGAGAAAGTCAACACACTTCCCAACCTGAATTGGTCCTAGCCGCTCCCAGAAGAACGGGCGGGTTGGTCCCTATGCCACCCTTGGAGAGCTACTCGCCGCCCACTTTGCCGTGAAGGGCTGTGCGGTTCCTGTGCGCGCCGGAGCCTGCTGTGGCCCCTTATGCACTCCACCACCCCCATCAGCTCCCTCTTCTCCTTCACCAGCCCCGCAGTGAAGAGACTGCTAGGCTGGAAGCAAGGAGATGAAGAGGAAAAGTGGGCAGAGAAGGCGGTGGACTCTCTAGTGAAGAAATTAAAGAAGAAGAAAGGAGCCATGGACGAGCTGGAGAGGGCGCTCAGTTGCCCGGGACAGCCCAGCAAGTGCGTCACGATTCCCCGCTCCCTGGACGGGCGGCTGCAGGTGTCCCACCGCAAGGGCCTGCCCCACGTGATTTACTGCCGTGTGTGGCGCTGGCCGGATCTGCAGTCCCACCACGAGCTGAAGCCACTGGAGTGCTGTGAGTTCCCATTTGGCTCCAAGCAGAAAGAGGTGTGCATTAACCCTTACCACTACCGCCGGGTGGAGACTCCAGGTGGGTCGTCTTTACCACGTCGAGGTTTATTTTCAGAGTGAAGGGCGTGTGCCCCATTGATGGAGAATGACGGGGTACCAGCAAACAGGGACCTGTCCCTAAAGAGAGAGAGAGGAGAGGGAGGTTCAGTTTTGAGGGACTGGTCCACATTTTTGTTTCCTGGAATGAGGCAGATGTCCAGTCAAAGAAAGAAGGTTCCCATGAAACCATATTCCTGCCTGGAATGCCACAGGAACACTCAATCCGAAGAGAATCACAGTAAAACCCTGTTATAGCCAGTGTGAGGGAATGAAGATAAACTAGCCAGAAAAATCTAGAAAGAAGATACTTTTATTTGATCTCATTATGCTTGCAAGCTTTGTGTGATTTTGAAAATGAGGCAGATGGCTAATCAAAGAGAGAAAACTCCCATAAAAGTTTTATTTTGAGGTGTCTCGGACAAGTTGACATAATCTTTTACCAGTTCTTGGGGTCCTGAAAGGTTTTTACAACGGCCTTGATAATGATGAGCTGTAAAAATTAAACATCATCCTCCCCCCCCTCAAACAACTGAACTGAACTGTACTAAACTGAACTAAGGCGGGGTTTTTGGCTGCTACTTTGTTCAAGTTCAGGTAAATAGAAGGTATTTTGTATGTAGGTCTGACAACAGCCAGTGAAAGAGTTGCTGGAAATCATTCCAGGCAGTTATTTTGAAAAATGGTTTTAAATACAGATAGGTATCACTTAATGATGGAAATACATTCTGAGAAATGCATCAGTAGGTAATTTCTTCCTTTGTGAACACGCTGGAGTGTACTTACACAAACCTAGGTGGGATAGCCCGCTACACCCTTAGGCTGTATGGTGTAGCGTGTTGTTCCTAGGCTACTAACCTGCACAGCATGCTACTGTACTGAATACTGTAGGCAATCCTGACCACAGTGGTATTGAATGTATGTGAACAGATCTAAACATACAGTATCATAATCTTAGGGACCACTGTCTTATATGTGGTCCCTCAACAAAAACGTGATTACACAGTGCATGACTGTATAGGAAAGTACCTTTCTAAAACTCTTCACACCCCTGTATGTGTGTGTGTATGTATATTTTATATATATGTGTATTTTATACATATATATATATATATATATATATATATCTGTCTATCTGTATTTCCCCCTTCTCTTGGAGAAGCCAGGTGTTTATCTTTGTTCCTTCACACTGGCTATAACAGGGTTTCACTGTGATTCTCTTTGATTGTTTCTGTGGCATTCCACACACGAACACAGTTTTAGGAGAGCTTTCTCTCTTTGGCCATCTGCCTCATCCCAGGAAACCAAAGCACTGACACATTAGCTCATGGAAATTGCCCGTGTCCAACGAAGAGGTGGTCCCATCTACGTAGGCAGGTTCAGTTAACCTTAAAACAGTATCCAATAAGTGACTCATGCCCAGCCTACCTCAGTCTTAGCTAAGTGATCTTTCCAGCTCCCAGAACTTAAGGAAGTCATCTACCTGTGTGTGGATGCCTCCCACAGCCCATTCAGGGACTGAGGCCCTGGCTGAGAAGGTATTAGAAGGTTCCACATGCTTGGCAAATCTGATGTGTTTCCCCTAAATCCTGGAACGAGTTGCTTTCGTCCCTTCTTCACTGCTTCATTTTGACTCTCTTCGTTTACTTTAAAAAAAAAAAAAGTCAATAATGTCTACGCTTATAATAAAATGACTTGATTCCATTATGTGTTTCAAAGATTTGAATTACATTAAGCATCCAAAATATGCCCAAATGGAAAAATGTTCATTAAAAAATCATTTCTCTCTTCCTGAATAATGTAGTTGTAAAATGTAACAACTTGTAAGAATTATCTTGTAAAATGTACCTGGTTTTCCTTTTGAATATTCGAAAGCCTAATTTTAAAGAACTGTTTGACATTTTAGTTTTTCATGTTTTTGGTTTTTTGAGACAGAGTCTCGCTCTGTTGCCGGGCTGGAGTGCAGTGGTGCACTCTCTGCTCACTGCAACCGCCACCTCCCAGGTTCAAGCGATTCTCCTGCCTCTGCCTCCTGAGTAGCTGGGACTACAGGCGTGTGCCACCTTGCCCAGCTAATTTTGGTATTTTCAGTAGAGACGGGGTTTCACCATGTTGGCCAGGATGGTCTCCATCTCTTGACCTCGTGATCCACCTGCCTCGGCCTCCCAAAGTGCTGGGATTACAGGTGTGAGCCACCACACCTGGCCCTTAGTTTTTCCTGTTCTGTAAGATTCTTTTAGGAATGATAGTGTGAATGTTTTACGTATGGTAAATAGATTTCATTTTATCATAATTTAGCTGTGAATTTCCAGAAGGAAAGATGGGTGTAAAGATTATATTAATTTAAGGTAATATTTAAGTTACAGAGGTTTTTCTTCCTCTTGTGATTTTTTTAATAGAAAAAGTAGATTTTATATCTAGTTAGCTATCCATATTTAAAGTAAATATTTTAAGAATAATAAAAATGTTAACGTTAAACAAGTTTGCTGACTTCCTATTTATCATAAAGCTGAAGTTTTGCCTTTGAAATCTCATTTTTTGGCCATCTATTTTAGATACGTTGAAGGCTGTATTCCCATTTTCTTTGCATCCACACATCCACTTCAATAGTTGACTTCAGTGCTTTCCAAGTTATGTGTGGTGAGGGATCAGTTTTTATTTTTTTAATTTCCGGTCCTTCAAACGAATACTTTTATAGTACAGCCAAATTATTAGGCAAATGAAATTTTAAAAAGACTTAGAAAATATAAGCCCAGTTTAAAAAATTATTTAAAGAAATATGAACTATAAACTGTGAATGCTGTGAAAAGTTTCTAAGCACTAATTTCTTCACAGATTGGTCCCCAACAGTTGTCCAAGGGTCCCCAGTCCTCAGACCACACTTTACCTGGCATGGGTCTGGTGGAAGCCATGCAAGACTGTTGTGGTACATGATGATTTTACTCCATTAGGCCAGAGGTTATTTCAGGAGTGTAATTTCTTTTTTATATAAAATATTCATATTATATCAACACCACATGACTTTTTAAAAAAAGACAAAAGTGTTTTTTTCCAGCTCTGTTTTGCACCCCCATGTGCCCTGTAACTCCTTCTGCTGTTTCCTCCTGGGTAACACTGAGATGTAAAGATAGCATGGTATTTAAAAGTGGCATAAGATAGGAATAAGTGTCTATAAGCACACTGTCATATTTACAAGCAGCAGTTGAGATGTAGAAGTGGAATTAAGTAATTAAGGATAGCTGTGTTTTTGAGTGAAGGTATTTAAAAATATGATCTGTGCACATTTAAGGCAACTGAGCCAGTCAGGTCAAATAACAACTAGGATGAAACCATTAGTTTTCTTTGCAAACATCCACTGGCTTTGATTTTACTCAGATGATAAAAATATATTATCAAGATAGTTGTTACAATAAAGGAAATATATCATTTATTTTCTCTTGGTGCCTCAGATCTACAGGCCATGAAGAAATAGAAGTCTCTACATTCAGATGGATAGGAGGCATTATATTTTTATCAGTGTTAGGAATACACCGTAGATATTTTACATTAAAACTGAAGTCACAGAGATTATTCAAATTCTTCATAAAAAAGTGAGTGTTTATTTGAACATCGTTAACGTTTTGATGAAGGGTCATTGACAAAGAAGCCATACGCATTTGCTGTGTCAACTCCTCACTTCAGACTACTCAGGAGGCACATAATCTTTTTTTTCCTGCATAGTTGTGGAATATTAACACATTAAAGGAAATTTAATGGTTTATTATCCATGTCACTGTTTCATGGTGATGTTGAATGTTTATTCTCTGGTGTCATAGGCTGCATACGTATACAAATACTAGCTTGTAAAAGGGGAAGAAATTATTTGTTTCTCTGCCACCCTCACTTGTAGCAATTTTAGTTTAAAACCTTTCATTTACCCTTTTGAGTTTATTTTCTGTCCATGTAACTGAAAATTATTGCTTGTTAAAAAAGAGAGAGATGTATGATGTCAAAGGCAGATGGCAGACTTTGGGGTTGTCACTGTTATTGTTATTGTCTGTTTATTCCAAAACATTTACCTTTTTTAAGACCTTATTTTTTAGAGCAGTTTTAGAACATTTGCTTTTTGTGAGTTTTTATTAATACTTGCCTGTGACTGACAAATCAATAGTGTGATTAGAACCAAGATCTGTCCTGTTTATACCCAGAGACAAACTGTTTTAAACAATTCTTGCTTAGTTCTTTTGTATTTCTTTCTATTATTACTAAGAATTATGACAGTAACTCTAGATAATACATGCTTACATATCTATTTCCAAATTTGTGACCTTTAGATGTCATTGACTCTCTAACATAAAAGATGAGGATTTCACTCTTATTTATATTTATATGTATGTATATATACACACACACCTTTTTTTTTTTTTTTTTTTGGAGACGGAGTCTCTCTCTGTCACCCAGGCTGGAGTGCAGTGGTGAGATCTTGGCTCACTGCAAGCTCCGCCTCCCAGGTTCACACCATTCTCTTGCCTCAGCCTCCTGAGTAGCTAGGACTACAGGCAACCACCACCACACCCGGCTAATCTTTTGTATTTTCAGTAGAGACAGGGTTTCACCATATTAGCTAGGATGGTCTCGATCTCCTGACCTTGTGATCCGCCTGCCTTGGCCTCCCAAAGTGCTGGGATTACAGGCATGAGCCACCGCGCCTGGCCTCACACACTTGTGTTTTAATCTTCTTCCTTCCTCCTCTTCTCAGTCCTTGATTTCTGTATTTTAGTTCATAGTTTGTATTTGTTTTTCGTTATTCCAGTGGTTTCCATTGTGGAATTTGGGGATAAAAATTATTTGTCCTCAGAAGGGTGTTGGTCCGTTGACTTCTAGTAGCCAGGGTAGGAGTGGGACGTTGAGGTCGGTTGATTCTCATTTCTTTGTAGGTGACTTTGTGGTGATCCTCTAGGAGCTTTTGGAATATTCCAGTTATCCCGCAATGTTTGAAATTCAAGATGGAAAGACTAGGTCGGGATCTTATTTTCATTAATTGAGCTCAGCGCACTCTGTGGCTCTTTTCAATATGAAGACATAGGTCCTTCGTAGCTCTTTGAAGTTTTCCTTTGTTATTTCTTAGGCCGCTTCCCCCTTGTGTTTTCTTTGCCTCTCTGTCTGGAACTTATGTTGGTTGCAGATGGCTTTCCAACAACATTTTTGGAGTAGCTACTTTATGCCAGGCATTGTAACCTTCTAGGAGTCGGTAGGACGTGAGGACCTAGGCAAAACTTTCCCTTAAGAATTTGAATTTATTCTGAAATTTTGCATAGAATCAAAATCAAGAACTGTAACATTCTTTTTAAAAAATGAAATCCAAAAAAGCATAGTAAAATGAACAAACATCATTTATGTTTTCTTACTGCTGCTTACCTTTTTTTTTTTTTTTTTTTTTTTTTGAGACAGAGTTTCACTCTTGTCACCCAGGCTGGAGTACAATGAATGATATGATCTTGGCTCACTGCAACTTCCACCTCCCAGATTCAAGCGATTCTCCTGCCTCAGCCTCCTGAATAGCTGGGATTACAGGTTCCCGCCACCACACCCGGCTAATTGTTGTATTTTTAATAGAGACGGGGTTTCACCGTGTTGGCCAGGCTGGTCTCAAACTCCTGACCTCAGGTGATCTGGCCGCCTCGGCCTCCCAAAGTGCTGGGATTACAGGTGTGAGCCACTGTGTCCTGCTGCTGCTTATCTTTTACTTAGTCACTTTTATTATTATTCACTGTTTGTATTTTACTTAATAACTTTTAATTACTCACCTTGAAATCTTTCCATTAAGGACGCATAGAATGTTTTTATTTCAGCAGCACTACTGAACCTGAAATTGTGTCTGGTCATCTAAATAATTCAACATGATCTCTGGAGGAAAAATATTTTTGGCCATCACTTAGGGTTTCATTGCAAGCAATAGAAATGGATTCTGCCTTGGGGGGAAAAAAGACTCATTTGGCAGAATTAAAGAAAGATGTAACCATCAGTTCGCCAGAAGGCCAGGTATTAGGGCAGCTCTGGTCATTTCCAAGGTAGGAATAAATAGCAGGTCTCTTTAGAGTGCTGACACTGGAAAGATCCTTCTGCAAATATTTTTTGTGAACGATGACATTCTGCTTAAGATTCGGGTTACAAGGAGAAGACTGTTAGCTTACTCACGTGCTCGCTTCTTAGGTGGAGATGGGGACTGAATCGACAGTTTTATGATGAGCACAATGACTAATGGGAGTAGTTCCCAAGGGGCAAAACAGCTCTATCATCAAAAAAATAGATAAGAACAGCAAGTATCCGCTCTGTTGTGTACTGATGAGCAATGTTCAATTCTAACTGCCCTGTTCCTTTCTGATCCTAGTGCTGCCTCCTGTGCTCGTGCCAAGACACAGTGAATATAACCCCCAGCTCAGCCTCCTGGCCAAGTTCCGCAGCGCCTCCCTGCACAGTGAGCCACTCATGCCACACAACGCCACCTATCCCGACTCTTTCCAGCAGCCTCCGTGCTCTGCACTCCCTCCCTCACCCAGCCACGCGTTCTCCCAGTCCCCGTGCACGGCCAGCTACCCTCACTCCCCAGGAAGTCCTTCTGAGCCAGAGAGTCCCTATCAACACTCAGGTCAGTAAGAACTATGGTCTCTGGGGAAATACGGGAAAATAAGCCCAACATGATGATTTGTGATGAACAGTCACAATGACAGTCATTGTAACTCTCATTCATATAGTGTAAACCGTTGACAAAGCAATCAGCCTTAAAATGATTAGGACTATACCCATTTTGAAGCAGTTACCCTGGAGATACAACATGTTTTTGCTCTAGTTTTAGTTCTAATGCTCTGGAAGCTCTCAGAAACTAAATGGATTTGAATAGTATCCCTGGGAATTTCCAAGGATTTTTTTTTTTAAGGCAGTAGAAATAAGATTAAAAGACTCCTGTAATCCAAGCAGAAGACTTGGCCTGAGGACAAGCAACATGGAAGATCAATGCTAGGCCTTCACCTTGGTTGCCTCTTTCAACAGTCAAAGGAAGCCTTTGCCTAAAACATATGCCTGCATCCTTTGAGTGAGGCGGAAAGTGAAGCCCCCGCTGCAGCCAGTGCATTCTCCCTTTCTGCCATGTGAAGCCATGTGAAGAGCTTAAATATAGAGCTCTTCAGTTTGCTGAATTGAGAAAGCATATGGAAGGGAAAGGGAGCCTCTAGCATGCTGTCATAATTGCATTTGCTACCGTACCTGTAAAGTGAATCTAAGTTGAGATAATGAATAAAAGATACATACGCACCTCGTGAGTGTGAGATAAATACTACGCGGAGCTGGCAAGTTCCTAAAGGCATGCATAAATACATTTGGTGCCAGTTGTTACAGTCTGCCTCATTCATTTATTCCTGCAATCATTTACTTAATGGATATTTATTAAACTCTTACTATGTGCAAGTACTGCGTTAGGATTGCTGAAAGGGGAATTAAAAGGTTAATAAAAATTGTGTCTGTCCTCACAGAGCTTATACAATGTGGGAAGATAAAGAGGGAATTGCTTCTTCCCCTCTGAGTTACTTAGTTCCTTTTGCCCCTCAGCAAGTTACATAAGCATCTACTATTACATTTATTGCACTGTATTATATAATTCCTGTGTGTCTATTTTCCCCATTAAACAGTGAGTCTTCTTTTTTCTATGTCCAGCACAGAGCCTGAAATGCAGTGGTTGCTCATCAGTTGCTTATTGAATAAATAAATTACTACACAGGTGTTTATTTATTTTTATTTATTTATTTATTTTTGAGATGGGGTCTTGCTCTGTCACCCAGGTTGGAGTGCAGTGGCATGATCCTGGCTCACTGCAGTCTCCACCTCGCAGGTTCAAGCAATTCTCCCATCTCAGTCTCCCTAGTAGCTGGGATTACAGGGGCGGCACCACCATGCCCAACTAATTTTTGCATTTTTAGTAGAGACGGGGTTTCACCATGTTGGCCAGGCTGGTCTCGAACTCCTGACCTCAGGTGATTTGCCTGTCTCGGCCTCCCAAAGTGCTGGGATTACAGGCATGAGCCACTGCACCCGGACCACACAGGCATTAGAACATGGACGTGGAGCTTCAGACCATAGGCACAGGTTTTATTGACTCAGTAAGTGACGACTGAGCACCTGCGAAGTGCCTGGCACTGGGCCAGTGCTAGAGGTGCAGTGATGATCAAGACAATGTAGTTGTCCCCTCTTACATGAGGTTTCAGTTACCTGAGGTCAGTTGCAGCCTGAAAATACTGAATGGAAAATTCCAGAAATAAACAATTCATAAATTTTAAATTGTATGTGGGGATGAAACCTCATGCCATCCTATCCAGGTTCTGAATCATCCCTTTGCCAGTATCCATGTTGAAGACGCTATCCACCTGGGAGTCAATTAGTAGCTGTCTCTGCGATCAGATCAACTGTTGAGGCCTCGCAGTGCTTGTGTTCAGGTCACTCTGATTTAATAGTGACCACAAAGTACAAGAGTAGTGATGCTGGCATATTGTTCGGATAGTTTTACTTTATTAGTTACTATTCTTAATCTCTTACTGTGTTTAATAAATTAAACTTTATCACAGGTATGTATAGGAAAAAAACATAGTATATGTGGTACTCTGTACTAGCCACAACTTCAGGTATCCCCTGGGGGTCTCAGACTGTATCTCTGGTGGAGAAAGAGGACTACTGTGGTCTCTGGCCTTCAGGAGGCAGTAGCTGTTGAGAGCCATCACGTATAGGTAGCCTGTAGCAGTCCAGGCAAGTGATTATAAGGACTTGAACTAAAACAGGGATGTGGGGTTGGAAAGAGGGCAGTGAATTGGAGGAGGGGGTCCAGCAGGACTTACTGTAGGGTGAAGGCAGAGATGCTGGAGGGTAGCTTGAGAGTCATTCACTTAGTGTCTGAGCAGGTGGTTGAAGTTTTGCAAGTGGCTGAGTTCACTGAGAAAGAAGAAATACAACAGAAAGAGAAGTCATTTGAGGACAGAGCCTTGGCTAAGGAACAAGAGGATAATTGTATTGCAAAATATATATTTACCTAACACACCTCTATGCTACAAAGACTTCCTGTGCTGACTTTGAATTCCTGCCCTGATTACTCTGACAGGTTGATGTTCTTTTTCCTCTTCCCACCCACGCAGGACAGACCCCAGCAATGATGCAGAAGCTGGTTAGTTTCTCACCGAAGGCATAGCCCTTTTCACTTCAAAGAAAATAATTCTTGTCTGAATGATTAACAGCAAAATGCCAACCTGAGTAACAGACCCACAGATAAACAAGCGTAAAAGGAACCTTGGCGATTTACTGGTTCAGCCTCTAGATTTTTTAAAAAGCTCTATTGAGGTATAATTCACATACCATACAACTACCCATTTCAAGTGTACAAGTCAATGGCTTTTCATATGTTAATTTTTTTCAAGTAGTGGTGAAATAGATCTAACACAAAATTTATTTAACTTTTTTTTTTTTTTTCTTGAGATGGAGTTTTGCTTTCATTGCCCAGGCTGGAGTGCAGTGGCGCAATCTCGGCTCACTGCAACCTCTGCCTCCCAGGTACAAGTGATTCTCCTGTCTCAGCCTTCCAAGTACCTCGGATTACAGGCATGCGCCACCATACCTGGCTAATTTTTTTGTATTTAGTGGAGACGAGATTTCACCATGTTAGGCTGGTCATGAACTCCTGACCTCAGGTGATGCACCCGCCTTGGCCTCCCAAAGTGCTGGGATTACAAGTGTGCTCCACTGAGCCCAGCCCATTTTAACCGTTTTTTAAGAGTAAAATCTGGCCGGGTGCAGTGTGGCTCATGCCTGTAATCCCAGCATTTTGGAAGGCTTAGGCAGGCGGATCACTTGAGGTCAGCAGTTCGAGACCAGCCTCGCCAACCCATGTTGAAACCCTGTCTCTACTAAAAATACAAAAGTTAGCTGGGCATGGTGGTGCACCTCTGTAATTCCAGCTGCTCAGGAGACTGAGGCACAAGAATCACTGGAATCCCGGAGTTGGAAGCTGCAATGAGCTGAGATTGTGCCACTGCACTCTAGCCTGGGTGAGGGCTATTAAAAAAAAAAAAAAAAAAAAAAGTAAAATCTGATGGCATTAGGTGCATTAATAATATTGTGCAACCATCACCATATCTATTTTCAAAAATTTTTCATCACTCCAAACAGAAACTCCATGCTGATTAAGCAATAGCTCCCCATTTCCCTACTTCCCCAGCCCCTGGTAAGCTCTAATTTACTTTCTGTCTCACTGAATTTGCCTATTGCAGGTACCTCATATACTAGATTCATACAATATTTGCCCCTTTGTGTCTGTCTTATTTCACTTAGCCAAGTGTTTTCACAGTTTGTGTTGTAGCATGCATCGGTAGTTCATCTTTGTGACTGAATGATGTCTCATTGTATGGCTATACCACATTTTAAAAAATCAGTTCATTAGCTGTTGGATATTCGGATTGTTCCCACCTTTTGGCTCTGGTAAATAACACACTGCTTTCAGTTCCTTCGGGTATATACCTAGGAGTGGAAGTGCTACATTAAATGGTTATTCTATTTTCAGTCCCCCTTTTTTTAATTTTAATTTTTTAGAGACAGGGCCTTGTTGTTACCTAGGCTGGAGTGTGGTGGCACAGTCATAGCTCACTGTAACTTCAAACTCCTGGGTTCAAGTGATCCTCCTATGTCAGCCTCTGAGTAGCTAGGATTACAGGTGCACACCACCATGCCCACCTAATTTTTAATTTTTTTTGTAGGATGGGGTCTCATCATGTTGCCCAGGCTCGTCTCAAAGCGCTGGACTCAGGTGATCCTCCCACTTCAGTCTCCCAAAATGCTAAGATTACAGGTGTGAGCCACTGTGCTCAGCCTGTTCTGCCCCTTGAGTAAATAGACGTATTTAGTCAAAGACCTACAAAAAGACCATCTTGCCTTATAACTTTTTTACCAGAGTCATAGGAGTCATAGCCCATTTTCTCAGAAGGAAATACCTTATCCATGGTTTCCTAGTATGGTCCATGAACCCTGCATTAGACTTGCCATCGGGGCATGTTAAAATGTACATGGCTACATTCAACCACTGACCTATTGAATCAGAATTGCTAAGGATGGGGCTGAGAATCTGCATTTTTAGCAAGCTCTACTGGCAATTTTTTTGTACACTTAAGTGTGAGAACTACTTGTGTGGACAATTAGATACAACAAAGGCAGATTGATCCAACCTTTTATGCTGTTGTATTCCACCACGGGTGTAACAAGACCATTCTGAACTAACATTAGACATGCCTGCTGAAGGAATCGGTTGTTTTGTGCTGAGGCCCTCCATAAAGAGTTTTCCCTGTGCCTCATGAATTTTTACTGTGTCATGAATTGTTTTCCATGGAATGCATCCCATTTGCCTGACCATGATCACTGTCCAGTCACAGAACTGACATTTGGGTAGAAGGGCCCTTCTCAGTGTGCCTTGGGTACAAGATTACAATTATATTTCAGCTCTTCTGTGTTTGGGGGGCATATCCTGAAGTATCTCAGGGATAGAGCATCCCCGTGGCCATTGTACAATTCATGACAACATACAAGCTGAAAATTAAGCTCACTTCAAAGAAGGTTTAGCTTTCTCCGTGTTTTGCAAGCTGGATCACAGACTGTTCTGCTGTGAGAAAAGCTAGGAGAACAGGTCCTGCATTTGAAAGTCTTGCCCTGACGTCATTAGAACTCAGTGATAACTCAAAAGTCAGAGGGAAAAGGAATTGACCCTTTAGTGAGGCTCTCGGAACAACGAGTTTCTTCTGTAGAGCACTCACAATGCCACTTCAGAAGAGCCTTGTTACATTCATATGGTCTCTCCGTAGGAGTAGCACTGTCCACCAAGCTCAGGAGTTTAATGGCAAAAGATGTCGGATCCAACTGTCTGTGTGGTTTATCGATTTGACAATTCCTTTGTTCTACTGCTTTCTTTTAGTTGACACACCACCCCTGCCTTATCATGCCACAGAAGCCTCTGAGACCCAGAGTGGCCAACCTGTAGATGCCACAGCTGATAGACATTTAGTGCTATCAATACCAAATGGAGGTAAATTGCAGATGAACAGTGAAATGTAGCTATTTTCCAAAAGTATTTCCTATTACCCCCAAACAAAGCAATTCAAAAAACAGAACCAGAAATGTACTGGCCTGCTGGTTTGCATGTGTTTTAAGAGGCAAATGGGATGGCTTTGCATTTTAACTTTGACATTCCTCGGTACCATAGAATTAATGTTTTATCATCCTCATTACTAGAATAAGTTAATTTTTATTTTAACTTAGCATTTAGAAGTTTGTAGTTCTTGATGTTAAGTATGGAGTTGGGAACTCAAGAAGTTAGGGATTTTATTCTATTTGTGTGTTTACCGTATGTTTATAGTGGTGTCTTTCATTCGGCCGGAGACGTATTCTTAGAAATATACATAAATGAGGTTTTTACAAAATTTTATTTGCATCTTATAATAGCCTAGATAAGTGTTGCTTGACTTTAATGTTTGTATAAACCACGTTGTGATCTTGCATAAATGCAGATTTTGATTCTGTAGATCTTAGGGTGGGGTCCAAGAATCTGCATTGTTAAGCTCCCATGTAATGCAGAGGCTACTGTTCCATGAGCCAGATCTTGAGTAGAGAGGTTCTAAAGAAGTGTACCATTTGAAATACTCCAAGTGAATATTTTATAAAACTAAGATCCTTTTGTGAGAGAAATAACAACCCCCGAATGTATCTATTTCATATATTTATATTTAGTGCATATAGGAACACACTGTAGATGCAAGAATGACAAGGATGTCCAAGGAAGACAAAGATAATATAATCAATAGAAAGGCAGAGAAAGGGTGTGGGTGGCAAAGAAAAGGAACTCTGAGCTTTGGTTACAGAAAAGTGACTTCACTTTATGTTGGGTGTGAAAACATTCATGGGTTTCCTGATGAAACATCCAGCTCTCTTTAAATGTGTTTTTTTTCCATGCATAAGTAGATATCCACAAAGCAGAATGTGAGCCCCTCTATGTGGAAGCTTTTTTTTCCTTAAATAATTTAATGTCCTATTCAGCATTATTGATTTGCTCTTTATCATAGTCAAACTATTATTTTCCATCTCTAGTTTGTTAGAAAATGATAGTTTTTGCCACAAGGTTTCAAGTGGGCACAGTAACAGCAACATGCCATCTTTCACGTTTCTGAAAGAAGAGGTGACCTGCTAGCTTCCTTTGAGCTGTGCTTGCTTTAGGGCCGACAGTTTTTTTATGTTCATCTGTTCATGTCATGTTTTCCCTGGTCCCTTCATGACCAATACACATGTTTATAAATGCTCTAGCCATGGAAGATGAACAAGGACCGTGGACTCTACATCTCAGGTGTGCTAGTGAAATGAGCCAGCCCCAAGCAGCTCCCATGAGAGCTACAAGTTCTAAAAGATTACAGAATGGCATGCTTGGTCTTGCAGCCAACTTTCTGGTGAAAAGCATTAACTAAGTTTCCTGGTGGAATCATGAACTACACAGCCCAGGTATGACAGTCGCCATGTGCTCTCTGGTTTGTTTTCTTCCAGACTTTCGGCCAGTTTGTTACGAGGAACCCCAGCACTGGTGCTCGGTCGCCTACTACGAACTGAACAACCGAGTTGGGGAGACATTCCAGGCTTCCTCCCGAAGTGTGCTCATAGATGGGTTCACCGACCCTTCAAATAACAGGAACAGATTCTGTCTTGGACTTCTTTCTAATGTAAACAGAAACTCAACGATAGAAAATACCAGGAGACATATAGGAAAGGGTAAGAGCAAAGATGCCATTCCTTTAGTCGTCTAGCCAAAATGTAGATGGTCATGTGTGTAGAAGTGCACGTGACCACCCTCACATATTGGTCATGTGCCCCTGTGGAAGGACCCCAGGGCTGGTGAGCTCTGAGATAGCTCTGACATTTCCACTGGGGAAAGCACATGGGTCGCCAGGATCTTAGTCTCTGCCTCTAACGTCATCATGCCACCTTCTAGGGGTGGCATCGACTGGGGATTGTGAAGACAAGCAAGATGATAGATATGAAGAAAGCCAGATGAAATTATTGAATAGAAGTATTATGCATTATTTTTCATTTGCCTAAAACGTGCAAACTAGGATCATTTCTGAAGAACAGGAATTCTGACTAGATGATTATTTGTATCAGGTAAAGTTCTCTTTGGAGACTTAGCAGCTGGGTAGTTAGAAAGAATGACTGATGTATGTCTGGAAGCCTTTGGCATGTGATTGGGGTTCTCCTGTGTGCAGGCGTACAGCAGCTGATGGGGTACAAGTCATACTGGTCTCTGTTCTGACCTGTGATGCTTTTGAAGCCCATCTCACTGGTATGAGTGATGGTAGCAGATCCAAGCTGAGTGTGTGGTCTGGCTGAGGATCTTTAAATTATTTTCTATTATATTGGAATAGTTGGTATCTTCAAGTGATACTATGGAGTCACAGATGTAAAGAACCTTCTTCAGTCATTTGACCTTCTCTCTCTCCATCCAGCACTTACACCACCTTGGGAAGGGAGCCTGAGCCTCTTCTTTGAAATTTCCAGGGGAGATTCATTGTTCCATTTGGTGGTGCATTCTGATATTCTCCCTAACATGCCTTCAAAATGTCTCCTGCTGGAGTAAACCTAAAAGCCATTGTTTAGAAACAGGCTGAAATCATTCATTGATGTTGACTCTTAATGGAGACAGTTACTTTATGTTTATTTATATTCTGTCTCCATAGTGGCTTTGAGGCAACTTACGAGAAACCACTGCAGTGAAATGATATATGAAAAATAGAAAATCAGAAACACAGGGTTGAGGGGAGGGGAGAAGAATCCAGATGTTCCAGATACGTCATCCATAAGGGTTAACATTGTTAACCAAACTAAGCAGGGTCGGGCCTGGTTAGTACTTGAATGGGAGAATGCCTGACCTCCTGGGAATGCAGCCCAATAGGTCTCAGCCTTATTTTACCGAACCCCTACTCAAGATGGAGTTGCTCTGGTTCAGACGTCTCTGACACAGAGAGCTGGAGAAGGTGGTGCTGATTTTGCTCTAGATTTCCTGACAGGGAGAGAAGAAATGAAAACCTCACTCTGGAATGTAATTTTTATCCCAAAGTGGGAAAATAGCCATTCCTCAAAGGAAATAATCTTTGAATTAATTCCTAAACAAGTTTCTTGAGCATGGCTTTACTTTCTTTTTTTTTTTTTTTTTTTTTTTTTTTTTTTTTGTGACGGAGTCTCGCTCTGTCGCCCAGACTGGAGTGCAGTGGCCGGATCTCAGCTCACTGCAAGCCCCGCCTCCCGGGTTCACGCCATTCTCCTGCCTCAGCCTCCTGAGTAGCTGGGACTACAGGCGCCAGCCACCTCGCCCGGCTAGATTTTTGTATTTTTTAGTAGAGACGGGGTTTCACCGTGTTAGCCAGGATGGTCTCGATCTCCTGACCTCGTGATCCGCCCGTCTCGGCCTCCCAAAGTGCTGGGATTACAGGCTTGAGCCACCGCGCCCGGCCGAGCATGGCTTTACTTTCAAATGATTTTTAGAAAAATCTTCAGTGAACTCTCAAGGCAAAACATTAACACATGACGTTGTGAAGCCGTTTGCTGAGGAGCTTTGCAGATTGGTCTGTGTGTTCAGTTTCCGCTGGTGCCGGTGGATCCAAAGACAGGATTCAAATATTAAAGGAGTGCTGAATGTGTTCTAAGAACCTGTCTGCAAGTCGCTTCTTCAAGGTGCTCCTGCTGAGGACATGGAGAGTCTGTGGTAGTCTGTTTCATTGCTGTAAAGGAATATCTGAGACTGGGTAATTTATAAAGAAAAGAGGCCGGGCATGGTGGCTCATGCCTGTAATCCCAGTCCTTTGGGAGGCGGAGGTGGGCAGATCATGGGAGTTCGAGACCAGCCTGAACAACATGGAGAAATCCCGTCTCTACTAAAAATACAAAATTAGCCAGGTGTGGTGGCGCATGCCTCTAATCCCAGCTACTAAGTGGCTGAGTCAGCAGAATTGCTTGAACCTGCGAGACGAAGGTTGCAGTGAGCTGAGATCGTGCCATTGCACTCCAGCCTGGGCAACAAGAGCAAAACTCCGTCTCAAAAAAATAAACGAAAAAAGAAAAGAGGTTTGTTTGGCCCATGGGTCTGCAGGCTGTACTGCAGCACATGTGCTGGCATGTGCTTCTGGGAGGGCTTTAGGAAGCTTCTAATCGTTGTGTAAGGCAGAGGAGAGCCTGTGTGTCACCTGGGAAGAGACAGAAAGAGAGAGAAGGGAGGGAGGTGCTAGGCTCTTTTTAACAAATCGATCTGGCAGGAACTAATAGAGTGAGAATTCACTCATTACCTCAAGGAGGGCACCTGAAAGGAGCTGGGCACATTCCTCAGCCCCGGGCTCAAAACTCCCTAAGCCTAGCACAAACACATCCCATCCTCCCATCCCACCACCATATATCTCTCAAACTCCCTGAGCCCAGTATAAACACCACCTGGAAAGTCTCCGATAAGGGAACAGCCGTTCAAGGTTACTGAAAGCGCAGGAGCCAAAAGAATTTCTTTGTTCCCCTACAACTTTCGGGCTATAAAAAGCAAACGCTCGCATTGTTCAGGGCCCTCTTGTATACTCTGTAAAGGAGGGACCAAGTTCGAACTTGTAGTAAAGATCCTTGCCGCTTGGCTTTGACTCTGGACTCTGGTGGTCTTCTTTGGGGAACAAAAAGTCTGGGCATAACACACCAAGCAGATCATGAGAGATCCTTCTGGGTGACCCAGACACCTCCCATCAAGCCCCACCTCCAATATTGAGAATCAGATTTCGATGTCGGATTTGGAGGAGTTAGATATCCCAATTATATCAGTAGCTCCTGTGTTGTTGACTGAGAGCTCATCTTTAGGGTTAAGAAGCCACATGAGCAAGAGCTGGGACTGATGGCCTGTTCCACAAACCGGAGCATCTAATAGTGCTCCCCTCGATGCAAGGGTACCCACTGTCATGTGGTCCGAAGGCAAAGTTACAGTTTTCTCAGAGCTGTGTAGGAATTACTCCAATGTGGAAAAACAAAAAAAAAAATGTTTTTTAGACGTGCCACAAGCCTTGCCATAAAGCATGGCGGAAAAAAGTGTTGGCTTGGGAGATTTTAAAGCAAGGGCAGTCGGTCTTCTGTGACATCACAGGATTCTCTCTCAGATGCTGCCATGGGTTATCTGGGTTCTGAGCAGCGTGGCTTCCGGGAACACCAGCCTGAATAAGTGAGCTGCAAAATGCATTCCTAGGCTAGCAAATGAGTTAACTTGCTCTGTGGAGTTAATTAGCAGACGTTAGATTTTAGTGATACGCATTCATCTCACAAATACTTACTGAGCACCGACTCTCAGCCAGACTGGACACTAGGGATGCAACAGTGGAAAAAAGACAATGCCCAGACTTTCTGGATTACTTGCTGCTGGGGAAAGACAGACACGAAATACAACATATAGTATGTCCAGTAGAAAAACACAAAGCAGGGGAAGAAGAGAATGGAGACTTTAAACCAGTGTAACCAGGGAAGGCCTTCCTGAAAAAGTGATGTTTGAGCAGATGTTACCGGAAAGGTGTCCCGATCCGGACCCCAAGAGAAGATTCCTGGAACTCACACAAGAAAGAATTTGAGGTGAGTCCATAGAGTAAACTGAAAGCAAGTTTATTAGAGAAGTAAAGAAGCAAAAGAATGGCTACTCCACAGGCAGAGCAGCGGCATGGGCTGCTTAACTGATAATACAGTTATTTCTTGATTATATGCTAAACAAAGGGTGGATTTTTTCATGAGTTTTCTGGGAAAGGGGTGATTTCCTGGAGCTGAGGGTTCATTTCCTTTTTAGACCATATAGGGTAACCTCTGGGCATGGCCAAGGCATCTAAACTGTCATGGTGCTGGTGGAAGTGTCTTTTAGCATGCTGATGAATTATAATTACCATATAATGAGCAGTGAGGATGACCAGAGGTCACTTTCTTTTTATTTTTTATTTTATTTTATTTTTTTGAGATGGAGTCTTGCTGTGTTGCTCACGCTGGAGTGCAATGGCACTATCTTGGCTCACTGCAACCTCTACCTCCCAGATTTAAGCGATTCTCCTGCCTCAGCCTCCCACGTAGCTGGGATTACAGGCGCGTGCCACCACACCCAGCTAATTTTTTGTATTTTTTAGTAGAGACACCATGTTGGCCAGGCTGGTCTTGAAATCCTGACCTCAGGTGATCCACCTGTCTCAGCCTCCCAAAATGAGGGGATTACAGGTGTGAGCCACTGCACCTGGCCTACCAGAGGTGACTTTCATGCCATCTTGGTTTGGGTGGGTTTGGGCTGGTTTCTTTATGGCAGTCTGTTTCACCAGCAGAGTCTTTGCGACCTGTATCTTGTGCCAATCTCCTATGTCATTCTGTGACTCAGAATGCCCAGCGTCCTGGGAATGCAGCCCAGTAGGTCTCTGCCTTATTTTAACCCAGCCCCTATTCAAGATGGAGTTGCTCTGGTTCAAATGGCTGTGACACAGAGAGCAAGGAAGTCAGTGTTCATGGAGCCTGAACCAGTCTTTCAGTTTAAATTTTAGAGCTCCCTGGCTGGGTGAGGGTCCATTCAAATTGTTGTGGGGCCTTCAA
Organism: Macaca nemestrina; assembly: GCF_043159975.1. Lineage (NCBI taxonomy): Eukaryota > Metazoa > Chordata > Mammalia > Primates > Cercopithecidae > Macaca > Macaca nemestrina. Next base: position 89,750,011 of record NC_092140.1, read on the forward strand.
ATTTTATTTTTGGTTTACAACATGATCTGACTTTACACTTCGAAAAGATTGCCAGGCCGTTCTATTGAGATTAATTAGACTGTGATGGGCAAGGATAGAAGATATCTTTTTTTTTTTTTTTTTTTGGAGATAGGTGTCTTGCTCTGTCACCCAGGCTGGAGTGCAGTGAGACAATCTCAGCTTACTGCAACCTCCGCCTCCAGGGTTCAGGCGATTCTCCTGTCTCAGCCTCCCGAGTAACTGAGATTACAGGCACGCACCACCACACCCAGCTAATTTTTGTATTTTTAGTAGCGACAGGGTTTCTCCATGGTGGCCAGGTTGGTCTCGAACTCCTGACCTCAGGTGATCCCCTGCCTCAGCCTCCCAAAGTGCTGGGATTACGGGTGTAAGCCACCGCACCTGGCCTGAATATATCATTTTTAAAAATTATTTTTAGTGACTGGACATGGTGGCTCACGCCTGTAATCCCAGCACTTTGGGAGGCCAAGGCAGGCAGGTCACCTGAGGTCGGGAGTTCAAACCAGCCTGGCCAACATAGTGAAACTCTGTCTCTACTGAAAATACAAAAAATTAGCCAGGTGTGGTGGTGGATGCCTATATAATCCCAGCTACTCGGGAGGCTGAGGCAGAAGAATCGCTTGAACCCAGGAGGTGGAGGTTGCAGTGAGCCAAGATCGTGCTATTGCACTCCAGCCCGGGCGACAGTGTGAGACTCCATCTCAAAAAAAAAAAAAAAAAAAATTATTTTTATTATAGTTAATGATGAGCCATTCCCCTACCCAGTAGATATCAATTAGCCTTCACGCCACTTCTGGCTTGTATTCCTTGTGACTTAAATTAGCTGAGATGGCTGGCCCTGCTAAAGGAAGGTCATGTTGCCATCCTGTCAGCAGTGCGTGCATTTTGAGTTTTGTTTTCTCTGGTGGTGATGATGGGTGCTGATTTACCCCACTTACCATCTAATGGGTATGTCCCTGAGGTGGAGGGGCTGGTAGAAAGCATTTATTTGTAGCCATGCAGCAGTTAACTGGTACAAAGGGATTGAGGCTATGACTTTGACCTCACTAGCAAGATGCTTTAAATAACTCCTAACAGTTAGCACTAGCATACCAAAAGCTACCACTTAGATGTCAAAGGCAATACCTTGAGCAGCCTGGAACATCGCATTCCAGTGTGGAACTTCTCCATATTCTTCCTTAGAAACTAGGCAGACCACTGGAACTCTCTCCAGTGACATATCAAATAATAATAATATGACGATAGCTACCCCCATTGATGGTCTAATATGTAAGAGACATGCTGGCATGCACTTATATGTATCATTTCTACTCCTTATAGTACCTGTACAAGTTAGGTATATCAGTCCCATTCTACAGATGAGACAGCTAAACCTCTGAGAGTTCAGTAGCTTACACATGGTCACACAGGTGATGCCAGGGACTCGCACCCATGAGGACTCAGGCCCCGTTGCTCCCCTCTGCTAGAGGGGACGGACCCTCCTGCCCTTTCATCTTGGCACCGCTCGTAGTGGTATGTAGAATTGAATCTTTCAGTATGGAGTGAAAATGCCTATCATATGCCACAACCCTTGTGTGCCATGATCACTTCTGCAATGTTGAAAGAAGGCCAAAATAATAATAAAGTGCTGACATTTTACAATATTTTACTTTTAAAAGGTAAACCAGAGGTTTTATGTTCTTTTTGACAAAAATTTTGTGCGAGAAGGAGAGTACTACACAGAGATTTTACATGGAGCTCACGGGTACCTCTGTGGAGGATTGTAAGGATCTTTCCAGTAAAAGGACAGAGAACCACTGACATATAATACTGGTATGACTGATACGTGACAGCGCAAAAGAAAGCAAAGGGCGAGTTCCTGACGATGTGGGAATGATGTAATAGTCAATCTAGATAATTGGAGGATACTGTGTGCCTGCTCTTTTAGACTGGCTTTTAAGATGGCCTCGATTTCCAAATAATTATGCAGACCACAGCTTTGAGTTGACTGCAGGAACATAGAACTTGAGGTAGGATTGTATTTCTTGGAAATTCATGACTTAATATAATCGTAATCAATAGTACAACATTTTTGAGCACTGATAATTTCTGCTGTAATTGAAGTTAGCTCTGGTAACCTTCACAGTGAGCCTGTGCTGGGTTCTTGGTATGCGAGGACACTTTGAGCAAGACTGGCCCGTTTCTCTTTTGCAGATCTCCCTTTGTGGGAGAAAAAAATGATAACCATTAACCCTGGTTATTGAACTTCTGGAGATGAAGCATATCCTGAAAATACTTATCACATATTCCAAATCATTGCATTGTTTTTGGAATTGGATTTTTAAAACCATTTTATGAATCTTTATTTCCCTGTGTATCTCAAATTCTGTAGAATTCTAGTAATTCTTCTTGTTTTATGAAAGGAATTACCCTGACATAAGGGTTTCATCAGTCAGCTCCTTGCAGAGGTGTTACCGGATAGTGGTCCTGACCCAGACCCCAAAAGAGGGTGCTTGGATCTCTCACAAGAAAGAATTTGAGGCGAATCCATAGAGTAAAGTGAAGGCAAGTTTATTAAGATAGGAAACGAATAAAGAATGGCTACTCCAAGGACAGAGCAGCCACGAGGGCTACTGGTTGCCCATTTTTATGGTTATTTCTTTTTTTTTTTTTTTCTTTCTTTTTTTTTGAGACCGAGTTTCCGTCTTGTTGCCCAGGCTGGAATGCCAATGGCGCGATCTTGGCTCACCTCAACCTTCACCTCCCAGGTTCAAGAGATTCTCATGCGGGGGGAGGGATTGCATTGGGAGTTCTACCTGATGTAAATGACGAGTTAATGCGTGCTGATGAGTTGATGGGAGCAGCTCATCAACATGACACAAGTAACAAACCTGCACGTTATGCACATGTACCCTAGAACTTAAAGTATAATAATAATAAAAAAAATAGAGATTCTCTGCCTCAGCCTCCTGAGTAGCTGGGATTACAGTCATGTGCCACCACGCCCTGCTAATTTTGTATTTTCAGTAGAGATGGGGTTTCTCCATGTTGCTCAGGCTGGTCTCAAACTCCCGACCTCAGGTGATCCGCCCGCCTTGGCTTCCCAAAGTTCTGGGATTACAGGCGTGAGCCACCGCGCCCAGCTGGTTATTTCTTGATTATATGCTAAACAATGGGTAGATTATTCATGCCTCCCCTTTTTAGACCATATAGGTTAACTTCCTATGTGGTTGCCATGGCATTCGTAAATTGTCATGGCGCTGGTGGGAGTGTAGTAGTGAGAATGACCAGAGGTCACTGTCATCTCCATCTTGGTTTGGGCCAGCTTCTTTATTGCAACCTGTTTCATCAGCAAGGTCTTTATGACCTGTATCTTGTGCCAACCTCCTATCTCATCCTATGATTTAGAAAGCCTGTCTGTCTGGGAATGCAGCCCAGTAGGTCTTAGCTTATTTTACCCAGCTTCTACTCAAGACGGAGTCACTCTGGTTCAAACGCCTTGGGCAGAGGCTTCTACTCAAGACATAGTCACTCTGGTTGAAACACCTTGGGCCGAGGGTCTGCATGTCCAGGTGGTATTTGGGTTGCCTCCTTTCCCAGTGGGTTTCATTTCCATGTCTCAAAATAGTCCTTTTGTTCTGCCTCTGAACACATGTAAGGCTTCTCATGTTAAAAAAAAGCAAATCCTAAAAAAGCGTTTTAACATAGGATGCGATGTCACACTGTTACAGTCATTAAACTTGATGTTGCAGAATACTTAATATCCTGAGAAAATATTCACAAGATATTATTAACTGAAAACAAGTTTTAAAACATCCTGTAGAGTATGATCCCAATTTTCTTCTTAAAAATGCACATGGCTGAGCACAGTGGCTCACACCTGTAATCCCAGCACTTTGGGAAGTCGAGGTGGGTGGATTGCTTGAGCCTAGGAGTTTACTACCAGGTGGGCAACATGGTGAGACCCTGTCTCTACAAAAAAGTTAGCTGAGTGTGGCGGTGTGCATCTGTAGCCCCAACGAGTCAGGAGGCTGTCTCAAAAACACATAAAAAAGACTGAAAGGTATATAATAGACGTTAGCTTTGATTATTTATGGGCTGTGGATTTGTGGCTGATTTTTCTTTTCTGTTCGTATTTTCTAAATTTTCTATAGTGGGCTTTCTCGATCCTGTGAGGATGGGGTGCGCGTGGTGTGTAAGGATGCTCTGGAAGGCAGCAGCAGTGGTAAGGGAGACACCTCACTGTGCAGTTCAGGCGGAGTGGCCGCGTGTTTGAGTGGCAGTGATGGAACATGCCGTGTAATGCAGTCGGACCCAAACAAGCTGTTCATCGTGTTGTGCCTAGAGACTCAGTCATCAGGGACGGTCTTAGAGGACCAGCCTTGCTGTCAGCCCAGTGATGACTTTGTGTGAGTTAGGAAAAGGTGCCTCTTCCTCAAGAGAAACTACTGCCATCTGCTGGGAAAGGATTGTAATAATTACACAAAGCTCTGAAGACGAGGAGGCAAACCCTGGGTTGCAGTGGTTGTGCAGTGCACAATGGTAGGCACAGTCCTGTGGCGGACCTGCCTCCATCCTCTGACCTAGGCCCTGGTGTGGATCTGGAAGTCTATATTTTTATATTATTAGTTTTTTTTTTTTTACCACCCGTTAAAACTTTTTTTATTGTGGGAAATTTGAAATAGGAAAACGGGGGAATACAATGAGTCTTCATTTTACTATCTCCAGCTTCAATAAAGATTCACATTCTGTGCCATTCTTTTTCATCTATCGCTCTACAGTATTTTTGCTAGACTATTTTAGAGCAAATCTCAGGCTTCATATCCTTTTTCCCATCTGTTGGAGTTTATATCTAACTATATAAGAAATTTTTTAAAATACCATTATTACACTCAGAAATATATATATTTTCTTAAAGCTTCTAAAATCGCTGTGCAGAAGAAAAGGCAACAAAGGCAAGGGAAAGATTCGTTACAAACTCAGGAGGAGGCGTTGTGCTTGTGCTGGGACGTTTAGGTTTTATCCTAAGCGTTGTGGAGAGGCTTCGGCATTCTCTGTGCAGGACACTCTGCTTTTTATGGTGATCTTCCTGCCTCCCTCCCAGCGAGGAGGGTATCCCTGCACCTTCCTTCCACTTTGGGACACCGACTTCCTCCTCTGTGAGTAGAGTCCAGAGATTGGCACACTCTCACCAGCCTGCCCAACCTACCCTCTTCCCAGTCATTTCCTGTCATTCAAGACAACAGAAGAGGATTAAAAGGGGACACCCTTTTGTAGTTCGACCCAGCAGACCCAAATTAAACCCAAGGTTCTTCTGGTCCTCATTAACCACAACACAGGACTCCACACTCCCTGATCTCATAAAAAGTGGGTGGCAGTCACACTCAAGTGAGAAGCTCAGATAAAGAAAGACACAGCCCTTAAAGAAAGACACAGCCCAAGCACATACGTAGTTCAAGATGTGGGTGGAACTTGCTTGAGGGCCGCATTGCCAGGGTTCTCTTTATGATCTCAGGCAGTACTTCTTTTGGGGCATTTATTCCTTATTGCTAGGAGTTAGAACAGGCTGCAGGATTGTGACATTAGCTTTTCCTTCCAGAAGCTTCTAATGCTTCTTAATTACGATAATGAACATATTAATGGCATATTTGATGGCAACAATGATAGGTATGATGTCTCTTTTAAGCATTTCATACAAGAACTGTCAGAATGTAGGCTGCAGTAAAATCTGGACATGTTCGTGCTTTTCCTGTACCATTTAAAGGAATATCACTGGCTGGGTGTGGTGGCTCATGCCTGTAATCCCAGCAGTTTGGGAGGCCGAGGAAGGCAGATCACCTGAGGTCAGGAGTTCGAGACCAGCCTGCCCAACATGGCAAAACCCCATCTCTACTAAAAATACAAAAAATTAGCCAGGCGTGGTGGCGGGTGCCTGTAATCCCAGCTAATCGGGAGGCTGAGGCAGGAGAATCGCTTGAACCCGGGAGGCAGAGGTTGCAATGAGCCGAGATCACGCCACTGCACTCCAGCCTGGGCGACAAGAGGGTAACTCCATCTCAAAAAAAAAAAAAAAAGTGCAAGTCACCCGGCCTCCCCCTGGACCTGCTGAAGTAGTGATCTGTTTTAATAAGCCCTGCAAGTGGTCTTACTGCAAGCTAAGGTTTAAGAACCACTGTTCTACTCTGTGGTGATCTTGAATCTGACACTAGCGTTTAAAGCTACTATTTTGGCCTACCAGATGGATGCAAATAACATCATTGGCCTGCTTGACTCCTCCTCAGATGCTGGTGTCTCTAGCCAGAATCCGGCCTCCTTCACCCTGAGGCTGGGTTCCACCCTTTCCTGGTGTTTCTGGGTGGGCTCCGCGTGCTGGTGCCATTGGCTCTGCTCTTCTCTCTCAGGGTGCTGGATGACTGCCTACCTGCCCAGGCTCTTCTCTGCGTTGGTAGCTTTGCCAGAGTGGACTGTGGTTGCAGATGACCTGAACATGATTGAAAACCAACCCCCAAAGACCAGACTCACATAACAAAAAAATCGTATTTATTTTATGTAATAGGTTTTGAGAGGATTACATGTTTGAAGGTCATTCAGTTCACATATCGACTAAATCCTTAGCAGCTCCACTCTGGCTCCTTTACCTGCTTTCCCTCTTGAAAGAACCTCTGCCCACCCCCACAAGGCAGGCCTTTCCCCTTTGGAGCCCACAGGGGTGGTTGTAGGAGGCGGTGTTTGCATTTTGCCCCAGCCTGGGGTTCTCTTTATGATCGTGAGGGTCCAGCCAAGTAACTCTCCCAGCCAGTTAGGACCATCCTTCTGCCCCCTGGCACCACCGCCTAGGCCCTGGGGTTAGGGCCCAAGGCCATTCAGGAGAGTGGGTAGCAACGATGAGATAGAGGAGGGGGAGGAAGGCTGAGGGAAGCAGAGAAGGGGAGCCAGTCTCTGGCTGAGGAAGAGGAGAGGCAGTGACAGGACAATCGTGGCCTGGATATCCAGGGCTGTGCTTTAGCTCTGCGACCCTGGCTCAGTTGCTTCAGAATGATGTGGTTGGGATACATACTACTCAAAATTGTTCTTTTCTAAAATTGTATTAAGGGAAAAGGAAACAAGAAATATGGTGGGATGTAATCACATATAATGCAGAACTGCGCCAAGTGCTACTTAGGACCTGACAAACACCCAGCAGCTACATCAGTAATGTTTCCTACATTCTCAGTTATGCACACGGGGCCCTGAGCAGCCCTGGAAGCTGTAAGTTCTGTTCTTTAAAACGTTCACAATTTCATTCTGAGGAGACCCCAAATATATAAGTATATTCTGGATTGTTTCTACAAACACCTTTTAACTGCAGTGATCATATGTATAATCACATTGACTTCTAGTGCTGGAGACTTTTTTTTCCCATCAAAAGTTGGAGTAAAATTGTTCTGATATTTAATATTCACTAGACTAGAATTTCTTCATTTTTTTCTAACATCAGTCCCTTGCTATACATTTATATTAAATCTCAAACCCAGACATTTAGAGGGAAAGAATCAACTAAAATTTAATTTGGAATGGAAATTAGCATGAGCAGCAACATTCTCAGGATGCTTTTCTTTCTTTTTTTTTTTGAGGTAGACTCTCACCCAGTCGCCCAGTCTGGAGTGCAGTAGTGCCGTGATCTCAGCTCACTGCAGCAGCCTCCGCCTCCCAAGTAGCTGGGATTACAAGCGTGTGTCACCACGTCCAGCTAATTTTTGTATTTTTTAGCAGAGACATGGTTTCACCATGTTGGCCAGGCTAGACTCGAGCTCCTGATCTCAAGTGATTGACCTACCTTGACGTCCTAAAGTGCTGGGATTGCAGGTGTGAGCGCCTAGCCTCAGGATGCTCTTTTGAACTTTAATTCCAAGAATATTAGATGAAGTGATATAGGCTATATTTTGCTTATGAGTTTTTATATTACTGTATCTGAAAATGTAGAAATTTCACTGTTCACAAAAAATAGACATTATTTATATGAGTGATATTAGTGGATGACAAACTTAAATGAAATAGGTCTCTGAGGTATTTGTTAAGAGAAACAGATTTCTAAGTGTTGGTAAATTTTTAAAGCGTCAGTTTTTGTCTCCACTGAAGTGGGTTTAATATGTGCACTTAAGTAACATTTTCATGATATTAACTGTGTACAGTTTTAAATTTTAAAATTTGTAGGCTGGGCGCGGTGGCTCATGCCTGTAATCCCAGCACTTTGGGAGGCCGAGGCGGGTGGATTACTTGAGGTCGGGAGTTTGAGACCAGCCTGGCCAACATGGTGAAACCCCATCTCTACTAAAAAACAAAAATTAGCCAGCCGTGGTGGCAGGCACCTGTAATCCCAGCTACTTGGGAGGCTGAGGCAGGAGAATCACCTGAACCTGGGAGGCGGAAGTTGCAGTGAGCTGAAATCGTGCCACTGCACTCCAGCCTGGGTGATGAGTGAGACTCTGTCTCAAAAAAAAAAAAAAAAAAATTAAAATTTGTATATGTACATGAAGGATTATTTGATTTTTTCGCATGATATATTCAGTTCATTTCTAATATTACAAAACCTTATTTTTGGAACAAATAAACAGGAGTGATGGGAGGAATAGTATATGAGACCTTACTGACTGGTTCTTGGGGGTGATTGTTAACATGGGTGGCAATCCACTTTTATTTATTTATTTTTTTGCAATGACGTCTTGCTCTGTCACCGGACTGGAGTTCAATGGCGCTACCTTGGCTCACTGCAACGTCTGCCTCCCAGGTTCAAGCAATTATCCTGCCTCAGCCTCCCGAGTAACTGGGATTACAGGTGCCCATCACTATGCCTGGTTAAATTTGTATTTTTAGTAGAGAAGGGGTTTCACCGTGTTGGCCAGTCTGGTCTTGAACTCCCGACCTTGAATGATCTGCCTGCCTCAGCCTTCCAAAGTGCTGGGGTTACAGGCATGAGCCACTGCACCCGGCTGCAATCCACTTTTAAATGGATTTATGGAAAAAGCACAGATTATAATTAAACTAGGTGGTATTTAGGTCACACATCTCATTCATCTGATCAGTGATCTGACAGTGAACCTGACAGGGGAGAGTCACATCTCCCAGGGTTTCAGGCATCAGTGGGAGAGGCACGCTGTGACAGGGAATGTGAAGGAAGGCTGTGTGTTTGTGTCTGCAGGTGTGCACTTGTACTACGTCGGGGGAGAGGTGTATGCCGAGTGTGTGAGTGACAGCAGCATCTTTGTGCAGAGCCGGAACTGCAACTATCAACATGGCTTCCACCCAGCCACCGTCTGCAAGATCCCCAGCGGCTGCAGCCTCAAGGTCTTCAACAACCAGCTCTTCGCTCAGCTCCTGGCCCAGTCAGTTCACCACGGCTTTGAAGTTGTGTATGAACTGACGAAGATGTGCACTATCCGGATGAGTTTTGTTAAGGTAAGGAGTGCTTGCTATCACATTATAAAATGTTCGGTGAAAAACAAAACAAAACAAAAAAGCACCCTGACTGATGTGGCAGTTCTGCGGTCAATTCAGATAGACAAAACAAATTTTTTTTTTTTTTTTTTTTTGAGACGGAGTTTCACTCTGTCACACAGGCTGGAGTGCAGTGGCATAATCTTGGCTCACTGTAACCTCCGCCTCCCGGATTCAAGCGACTCTTCTAACTCAGCTTCCCAACTAGCTGGGAGTACAGGCGTGCATTACCACGCTTGACTAATTTCTGTATTTTTAGTAGAGACAGGGTTTCACCATATTGGCCAGACTGGTCTTGAACTTCTGGCCTTGTGATCCGTCTGCCTCGGCCTCCCAAAGTGCTGGGATTACAGGTGTGAGCCACCGCGCCCAGCCCAAAAGCAATTTTTTTGAATTCTGTTGTTTTTAGGAGGAGTTCCTCTTTGAGTATAAACTGTCTTGTTTAGCAATTATATGAAAATTCTTACACATTACTTTTGAGGAAAAACAAGTAAGGTGGCTCTCTGTTTTTAATGCAGATGATAAAGTAACAACAGTAATTTTACAGGACTAGTGCAACAGAGATTTTTCCATCCTTCAAATTGCCAAGCACTATTATCACTCAGTGAGTGTTGGCGAATTTATCTGAATTCAGTAAGATACTCTCCTTACTCTTAGAAAGCATACAGGCACATGGAGGAGATAATATTTATGAATAAGCTACAAAATAGGCAGGATTGGTTCTAATACAAGACAGCAAATTAAGTAGTGTTATAAAGGTATAAACAATCTGGAATAGAAACATGAGACGGGTGTGATTAATTCTGAGAGTAGTATATGTTCTGTTGATGAGTATTTGTTGAATTTCTCGAATCTTATTAGGGTTGCTATGAAGGCTGGAGAACCAAGGAAGTTTCTTAGTGGGAAGGAAAAACAACTGGGTTTGTATATGGAAGCAAAAGCCTTCAGTTTCATCACCTGCTATTTTATCTGTTGCAAAGTACTCGCAAATCAGTCTAATATTTCAAAATCTGGGCTCATCAAAGTATCCGGGTATGTGTGAGTTTTCATACTGCCATGCCTCCATCCAAGGAATCAGCATGGCTTGTTCCAGGCATTTTTTTCAAAGTAAATTTTATTAGCACTTTAAAATTACCATGACAAAGAATTTTTCTACACTCAAATTTTGTTTTTATTGTTTAGAATTTTAGTAATTATTTAAAAACTAAGAACAATATAGTTTCCAATTTTAAAAAACAGCTGCTTGAAATTATTTCTCTTTCATGGTGACAAAGCAGTTTCATCCAAATTTAGTGTTTTAAAAGCATCTATTATAAAGTTATATTAACAAATAACTTGGAAATCTTTTCAAATGTTCTGTTGCTTTAGAAACGGCAGAGGGCATCATTTGAATCATACAGTTTTTTTTTTTTCCAGGTCTGTGTTTTTAAAATTAGGATGAAATGCCAATATCTCATAGGTAATTATTTCACTCTAATTAAATATAAGCTTATATACAAATCTGATTTTCCTGATAACTAGATACATTTCTCAGATAGGCAATATTTAAATTCATAAAGCTACACAATTGACACAGAAGACAAACCTGTTCCTAATACTGCAGGAACTTTTAAAATAAATACATAGTAAATGTAACTATAGATCATTTTTTTAAACATTTGAGATGAGCAACTGTAGCTACCACTGGGCTAATGGATCAGATCTCTTTAAGGTTTCTTTCAGCTCTGATTTTTACCGATTCTAGGACTCATTCAGTCAGTCAACAAATATTTATTGAGCACCTACCATGTGCAGCCAGGCGTGTGGGACATAGCAATGTTCACTCACAGATCTCTGCCCTCAGGGAACCAATATTCTAGGAAGGAGAGAGAGATAATAAACAACAGCCATAACACAGAAGAAGGATGGAAAGAGAAAGTGTGGGGCAGGGTGAAGGGAATTGGAGCACGGGGGCAGTGGAGTCATCTGCACATCAGGGTGGGCCTCACTGAAAAGGTGACAGGTCAGCAGAGACTGGAAGGAGACATGGAGCTAGGCCCAGGGACTTCTGGAGGAAGAGTAGAAGCAGAGGGAAGAGCAAGGCAACAGCGTACACCTGGAAATTCTGAAGAGCAGGCAGGCCAGTGTGGCTGGGGCCTAATAAGCAGGGGGAGCGAGATGAGAGCAGCTGCAGGGAACCACAGCGAGGCCTCCTGAGCCACTCCTTGGAGTTTATCGGTGGCTCTCAGGAGGTGGCGAGCTTTTGCAGGGATCGGAGCAGAGCATTTTCATGATCTGACTTCTGTTCTTAAAGGATCGCCCTGCCTGCAGTGTGGAGGATAGGTATTACACAGACAAGGTTGCAAGTAGGGAAACCAGTTAGGAGGCTATTGCAATATTCAGATGAGAGTCGCCCTCACCTGGAGGGATCCAGTACAGCTGTGAGAAGTGGAAGGATTCTGAATTGTGAAGGCGGATGAGGCGTGGGGGTGAGAAAAAGAGGAAGATGAAGTTAGTTGCCTTCAATCAAGATGAAGATGCAGGTGTATTGAGATGTCTGTCCACATTCAAGTGGAGTTGCTGAGTAGCCAGTTCGATGTAAGAGTCTGGATTTGGGGAAAGAGATTTGGGCCCGAAATACAAGTTTGGGAATTGTCAGCAAAGGGACAGTATTTAACTCCCTAAGTCTGGATGAGAACACCAAAGGTTTGAGTTTAAACAGAAGGGCCAGGAGTGGTGGCTCACGCCTGTAATCTCAGCACTTTGGGAGGCTAAGGTGGGTGGATTGCTTGAGGTCAGGAGTTCAAGACCAGCCTGGCCATCGTGGCAAAACCGCATCTCTACTAAAAATACAAAAATTATCCAGGTGTGGTGGCACATGCCTGTAATCTCAGCTACTTGGGAGGCTGAGGCAGGAGAATCACTTGAACCTGGGAGGCAGAGGTTGCAGTGAGCCGAGATCGCACCATTGCACTCCAGCCTGTGTGACAGCCAGATTCCGTCTCAAAAGTAATAATAATAATAATAAATAGTAAATAAAAAGAGAAGAAAGGGGGCTCCAGGACCGAGCCCTGGGACACTACAACATTTAAAGATGGGACAGAAGGGACAGAATCAGCAAAGAAAACTGAGAGACCAGCCAGTGAAGTAGTAATAAGACCAAGAAGTGTGGTGCTTTGGAAGCCAAGAAAAAACAGTGCATTGATGAGAGGGTGTGATGAACTAAATCAAATGCTACCCACGTAACACAAAGGCTGAGAGCTAATAATTCATTTTTACAATATGAAGGCCTTTTTTGATCTTGACAAGAAAAGTTTTGTTGGCGGCTGGGGTGAAATGATCAGAATGGATTTAAGAGAGAATGGAAGGAGACAAACTGAGACAGCCAGTGTGGATGACTCTTCTGAGGGTTTTTGCCAGAAAGGGGATAGAGACATAGGGTAGTAGCTGGTGGGGGTGGAGAAGTATCTTTCAGATGGAAGATATTTCAGTGTGTTCATATGTTGACGGGAATGATATAGTAGATGCAAAAGATTGCAGGAGAGGAGGAGAAGATTTGCTGGAATGATGTCTCTGGGAAGGCAGGTCTGAGAGTGCATAAGTGGGTGGATCAGCTTATTTGGAAACGTAGATAATTAATCTGTGGTAAGAGGTAGAAAGGCCAAGTATGTGGGTGCAGGTCCTGTGGAAACTCTTATTTCTGATGTCTTCCTTTTTCTCGTTAAAATACAAAATAAATCCATCAGTTGCAGGTATGGACAGGGGAAAAGGAGTTGGAGGTTTTAGTGGGGAGGAGCAGTCACCTAGGAGGGGGACATGAAAGAGGGGACTGGAGGGTAGGTTGTGACTGCTGGGGACATCACAGGTCCCCTTGAGGTTCTCAGTAGTGAAAGTAAAATGTGATCAGGCAGCATGGTTGTGTTGAAATCCAAGTTGTAAAAAACTCTACAGAGAATCACTCCCAGTCACAAAACTGATTGACTTGGCTGTGATATCCCTTCATTTTGAAATATGTTTTCATTGGTGTATAACATATAGAGAAAAATATGCAAATTATTTTAAAAAATTTTTTTACTGTCTCTCCTTTGAATGGTGATAAAAGGGAAATTGCCAGGTGAACCAGAGAGAGAGAGAGAGAGAGAGAGAGAGAGAGAGAACGAGAGAGAACAAGCAAGCTTTGATAATCAGCCCTGAAAAACCAAGAGCGCCTTCCAGTTCTGTCTTTACGACTTTCAGGTCCAGTCACTGGTCTGCAGTAACCAGCAAAACACTGTCGTGGGCATGAAGGGGTGAACAAAAGGTCAAGTTTCTTCCTTTGTGGAAGGGAAAATGATTTTCCAATGCTTCCCATGTGACTGGAGTGCCAGAACCTCTCTAGATCCGAGTATTCAGTTGTGAGGGAATGCACTGATTTGGATTCATCTGAAGGCATCTGGTTGGTGCGAGAGTTGACCCGTGTTTACAGGAAGGTAGAGGCCATGTTTTCTCTGTCTCAGGTCTCAGGAGCTACCCTGGAGTATGGGCTCTGCCCCTGCTGAGCTGTGCCTGGGGCTCTGGAGGCTGAGTGTAAGTGTAGCACCATCACTCAGCTCCGTTCTTGTTTTTCAGGGTTGGGGCGCTGAGTATCATCGTCAGGATGTCACCAGCACCCCCTGCTGGATTGAGATTCATCTTCATGGGCCGCTGCAGTGGCTGGACAAAGTTCTGACTCAGATGGGCTCTCCACATAACCCCATTTCTTCAGTGTCTTAACAGTCATGTCTTAAGCTGCATTTCCATAGGATGGAGGCTATTGCAGGGAGTGGCTTGTATCATTTCAGGTTTGCAACTAACTGAAGTTTCTAAAAACATGTGTAAATACACAGAATGTATACTGTTCCTATTTTTTTTAATCACCGTTTGTTTTGTGCTTTCTAGTTAACCTGATGCCAGCACAGTGCAATTGGAAAAGCAGGCCTTTGGTGCCTGTGCTATAAGCAGCAGATTTCGTGGGAGGAAACAATTGAGAGGCAGTATTGTCAACAGTATTTGCAGGGTGTTAGCAGAATAAAAGGCAGCTTTAGTCAGCCATGTCATTATAAAGCATGTTGTGTGGCCTCACAGAAACACTGAAACTGTTTATACAGCAAAAGTCAGGTATTAGCAGCACTAGAGCAAATATCACTCAGATGAAACAAAGCAGTGAAACCCCTCCAGTTGAAATGATGTCACTTTTAGTGCTATTGGCAAGAAAAAAAAACAAAAAAAGCTTGTACAATGAATTAATGAGATAATCCGTAGAAACTTTATTTCTAAGGTTGACATACCTGTAGCTGGGCTCCTGTGTTCATATTCAGTGGTACATTTTAAACAAACTGTGATCGGAAAAGAAAAAAAAAAACTGTGAAGCCGAAAGTCATGTTCCCTCAGTCTACCGCTGTAAAAACAGAGTCTAATATGGGAAAATAAATACAAAGATAGCATGAAATGCTGTTTCCCAAATTACAAGATAAGACCAGAACTTGCTCCAAGAGCCACCCAGGGAGACTCCTGCTTTCCACAGAGGAGACCAGGCTCCTGTTGTCCTGGTTGTTCATGTCATGCCGTCCTGCAAACTTCAAGTCTGCGCAGCGTGCCAGAATAGCACTTGTTTCAGTCTGGTGTCAAGAAGCAGGTGAAAGCAAAGGTTGGAGAAAAGTGTCACACGTCGACTTACACTTTCTCATTTCCCACGTTCCAGTCTCCTGGGAAGGACACTCTTTTGCCACGTTTTCTTGCCTCTTGGCAAATATTAACTCTTTGCAGATTACTGAATCAACAGTAAAGACTTTGAGAAGATCTAGACACATTATTGGATCAATGAGTTATTTAACCTAGTGTCTCCAGTGATTATCTGAAGTCTCATAGCTGGAAATAAATTCCCAAGTAAAGTGATAATAATTTCATAATCGTCTATAATTTCTGGGGAACAGTGGTAATGAATAATAATATATCTTTTAAAAATATACACAATATTAAAAACATGTTCTTATTTTACTTTAGATGAGGGAGGAAAATCCCCAAATTTCCAGGTACTTTCATATACATACTTGCCATGCACTAAACACTACATTGCTTGGAAAAATATTTCACACCCTCTTTAAAAATATACAATTTAAGATAGCAGTTATGCTTGTAACAGACAGCACTTCAGTAATCCAAGAAGTTTCTTCATGTATACATTTTAGCTCAACTCTTTCTAGCATTAGTGCACATGGTAGTTTTTCTAATTAAATTGTATTCAAGGTAGAAATGATCATGTGAGAAAGTTATATGATTGAGCTACTACTGTCACCTCTTACAATGACTAGTGTTATCTAATAGAAACTTTCATACATACACAATAGAAAAGAATTATTACACTTTACATTGAAAAACGTAATATGTGGCTCATGTAGTGTTTAGAAAAATCTGTAGTTGATTGGTTCATCAACTATGTATTGTGTACCTACCTATAGGTGTCAGGTACAATGTTAGGAACTGTAGAATCAAATGTAAATAGAAGACAGTCCCAGCCCTCATGGAGCCAAGAATCTAATAGTGAATCTGTTTGTACAGACATCATCATGTTTCAGAACTTTTAAAACAAAACAATGCAATCTGTCTTTAGCTTGAAAGAATGTAATTGATTTCTTATCTCTGTTTTGAAATTTTTATTTCCTTGCTCTTCTGCAGAGTCAGGTAATGGTTCCTTGTATAAATGCTACTTTTCTTCCATTTCTCAAAGTGGGTTTTGTTCCTCTCCTTGCTTCCCTATTTTCCAATAATTCTCTGTCTCCCCTTCTCTTGGAAAAGGCATTAATATGGTGAGTCTCATATGGGAACCATTCCATGGGAGAACTTCAACACAGCTTTTGCTCCAGAGATCAAACATAGCTTTCATGATCTCTCTACCAGCTATCGAACTTATCCTCTGGTAATCTTTTTTTTTTTTGAGACAGAGTCTTGCTCTGTCGCCAGGCCGGAGTGCAGCGGTGCGATCTCGGCTCACTGCAACCTCTGCCTCCCGGGTTCGAGCGATTCTCCTGCCTCAGCCTCCCAAGTAGCTGGGACTACAGGTGTGGGCTTCCACGCCTAGTTAATTTTTGTATTTTTAGTGGAGATGGGGTTTCACCATGTTAGCCAGAATGGTCTTTATCTCTTGACCTCATGATCCACCTGCCTCAGCCTCCCAAAGTGCTGGGATTACAGGCGTGAGCCACCGCGCCCGGCCTCCTCTGGTAATCTTATACCTTTACAGAATTAATCTAACCTGGTGGCTCATAAATGACATTAAAAACAAAAAACAATCTGGATGCAGTGGCTCATTCCTGTAGTCCCAGCACTGTGGGAGGCCAAGGTGGGAGGATCACCTGAGCCCAGGAGTTTGAGGCTGTAGTGAACTATGATCACATGACTGCATTCTAGCCTGGGTGACAAAGTGACACCCTGCCTCTAAACAAAAATCAAGCAACAAAAAACTTGTTATTTCCCTGCAGCTTTGGGAAGCCAGAACACAATTTTGCAGTGAACCTGAATTTTCTGTGACAAATAAATTACTAAATTGGCACATATGATCATCACCAGTCATGTCTCATCAAAAGCCTTTATTAAGATGCTTGTAAAATTTGAAGAATTTAGAAGTGATGAGAAGTTAACCCCTTAGTCATGTAACATAATCATATTTTAATCAGCTTTTTCTTTTGCTACCAAGAGTTTCAAAAAATGAATGCAGTATTTGATTTCAGGCTTCTAAATGTGCTCATTTAGCACTCATTCCTTGATGTAGACAATAAAAGAAAAAACCGAATAGCATTCTTTCCAGGATAACTATTGAAGCAGACAGCTAAGCCTCTAAACATGAGCACTGTGGCACATATTTAAGGTTGCCACGGACAAGGATCACACAACAGAGAACACTGTAGTAACATTTTGGTCTGCTCAACAACACCCAGAACATTTACCAGTTTTTGTTGTTGGTTTATTATTTTTCTGTTAAAAAATTGTGAAAAGTTTGTTTTAGCTGGATGATATTTTAATAGTTGCCACTGTTTTGGAACTATAAAGATGTCACTACTTAACACATATACCTTATGTTTTGTTTTGTTTTGTTTTACACTCAGTATAAATCAGGAAAAGTTAGCCAACCATCTAGTATTTAGAATCCTCTTTTTTATTGTCTTCTGAGGATATGGATGTTCCCATAACAGCAACAAAACAGCAACAAAAACATTTCATAAATATCACTTGATAGACTCTAAGCACCTGCTTAACTTTGAATGTGTCCCAAATATTTAGTGTGTGTGTATATATATATATATATATATTCAACAAATAAAGCAAACTATAACATGCATTTCACATTTTGTCTTTCCCTGTTAGGATTTTAATAGCAGAACTGTATGACAAGTTTAGGTGATCCTAGCATATGTTAAATTCAAATTAATGTAAAACAGGTCAACAACAACAAAGAAACTTTCTATTTGAGTGAAGTCATGCTTTCTATTATAACTTGGCTTCAGTTATCCATCAAATGCACACTTACACTGTTACCTGATTGTTTATAATAAAGAATACCGTACCTATATGTCTTTTGGCTCATTTTTCCTGTAAACCTCATAGAAGAGTCACTGTATGTGGGTCTGCAGCATCTTAAGTCAATTAATTTTAAACCATTCTATTTTGAAAATGGGATGTTAAATTCCACATGCTATAGAGAAATTAGGTAGTGGTTTTGATTAAACACCTTAGAATAACCATCGTGAAGTATAGATCCTGAAGATACTTCACAGTAACTTTAGAAAGGATATATGTAGAACCTTTTTCTGGATGGTAGCAAATATGTGATATTGCAGTGTATAGGGAAGAATGAGCACTTCTATTATTGTATAACATCTGTACATTGCTACAGATTGCCTATTAGGTGCTAAAAGGCAACTGGTGAGGGAGAACTAAAATGAAATCCAAAGAAATAGGAACACATCTAAAAATGTAAATTCTCAATTCCTTGCATCTAAATTTCCTTCTAATCTTAAAAAGGGGAAACTCTACACCTAGAAAACAGCTTTCTTATTTACTTGATCAGAGTTGTCAATTTTTTTTTTTTTTAACAAAATGGAGCCCTTTATTCAAAAAGTGTTTTGTGGGACTCCAAAATATAAACACATGAAAGATGTGCCAGTTTAGATCCAGGTGGGGACCATGAAGCCTCCAGTTTACACTGTAAGTTTCTGGAGAGCAGTGATTGTGTCTTGTTTGTCTGCGTCTCCCATGGTTCCTGACCCTGTGCTTGCACCTAATATTTGGCATTGGCATTTCAAACACGAATACACATTCTTTAAACATATCGTGGTATAGACATAAAAATACTGTCTTCAAACATCAGCCTGTCTTAGAGAAGTATTTTCATCATAGACTGCTTATATTTACTTATCAGATAGTTCTTATGTATCAGCAGGCACTGTAGATGCAATGACAAAGTCCTTGCTTTTGAGGAGCTTACCGTTTTGTGGAGAAAGATGAACAAGTAAACCAATAAGCAGTGTGCTGTCAGCTGTGACAAGCTGCTGGGACCACCGAGTGACATCTACATCAGACCCTGGGTAAGTACCAGGGAAGGCTTCTGGGCCGATCGAAGTTGCCATCCTTCATGTCGGTTCTCTTAGTAAATCATCCTGGGCATTCGAAAGCAGGTTAGTGCCTCCTCTCTGTGTTCCCATAATACTTTGTGCCCATCGATGGTCCGTATCAGTTCCTGCACCACCCTGTTTACTTATCCTTCTCTCTGCCAGCCTGGGACGTGTTTAAGGACAGGGATTCTATTTATTCATTTTCAGCATTTGCCAGCTACTGTTTGTTTAGAAAGGCTTTTGGGGATCACATTGTAAAGGCAGAAATGGTGGTTGTTTTTAACTCTTCCTTTAAAAATATCAGTAAGTATTTAGCTTCTCCCTTTCAAAATAAAATGCATTGCAAGCCTCCAATTGCATATCATGTGACCATGCACAGCAGATAGGGATCAGAAAAGCGCACTTGTGTTTCAGTTTGGAAATAGTTATCCAGCTGCATAGCAGTAGCATGGAAAAGTAGCTTTAGCAGTTAAACAGTTAAAATTGCTTTTATTCTAAGCATTTAATTTGTTTTCATAATGTGAATTTGAGTATGACAAGCATAAAGAATTTTGATGTTATAAGACCAAGTTAACAAAAAGACACTAATTCTGAAAGTTTACCTCTGCATGATGACTGATGGTTCCATTATTTGCATGCATCTGATAAAAATGTTAGGTATGGCCTCAGAATGACTCTTCATCTAAATGCCAATGTTAAATGGAGTAAATATAAGGAAAATTATATTCAGTTTGGTTTTTAAGCCAAACAGAATTCACACCTGCAATGTGTTATTTGGAGAGAACGCTTGCAAGTGGCAGGCTAACTTCTCTCTAGTCTCATCATTTAGGAAGGAAAAGCCTAAAAATTATCAAAATAGGCCAGGAGCGGTGGTTCATGCCTGTAATCCCAGCACTTTGGGAGGCCAAGGTGAGTAGATCACCTGAGGTCAGGAGTTCAAGACCAGCCTGGCCAACATGGTGAAACCCTGTCTCTGCTAAAAATACAAAAATTAGCCGGGCATGGCGGAGGGCACCTGTAATCCCAGCTACTCAGGAGGCTGAGGGAGGAGAATCGTTTGAAACTCGGAGGTTGAGGTGGCAGTGAGACGAGATCTTGCCATTGCACTCCAGCCTGGGCGACAGAGCGAGACTCCATCTCAAAAAATAAATACATAAATATTATCAAAATGATCCACTGATGTTTAATTTCAAATATTCCAAACATCATACTGTAAAAGTGTTTTGTCTTTTCGGATGCCATAATAGTATATACTTTCTTATACATTCAGTCTTCAAGCTAAATATTATACCATTTTACAGTTCATTGTTCACACACTTGCTTTTCTTGACTCAGTTATTTTAAAACAAATTAAATATAGCCCATCACTACATGACTGTGGAAAGTGAAATTTGTCTTAATAAAATATTTAAAGGTATACTGAAATGATTATAGTACAATGTTTAAAACATGTTGATATACAATAAAATATTTTAAACTTAAAATCATTTCTTTCATACATGATGGAAAAAATGTTACATTGATGATTGTTTTCTAAAGGAGTTGGTGAGATTATAGATTACTATGAAAGGCGTTTGCAAACAAAAGTTGGCAAAGTTACTATTTGTTTTTCCTGGTTTGGCATAAAAAGGAAATAGAAAGCTCAGTGCTGAAGGACAAGAGAGAGCTCTTCATCTTGCTGAAGGAGTGGAAAAGAACTAAAAGGATGGAAAGAACTTCTGTGAAACAGTGATCCATTAGCATTATACCATGTAAATCATGATGGCTTGAAGTAAAGGAGAGAGGCAGAAATAGGCAGGAGCTTGGAGGTAAAGGGTTTTACATACTAAACTGAGACATTTGGACCACAGGTTCTTAAATCTACAATGACAGTTTAAAGCATTGCTACTGGTTACTTTAAAAAGCAACAGTCTATGATAGACCCTCCTTGGGGACCCCTGAATCATGATCCCCCCATCCTTGCTCCAGACACGCTACAGATTGCTGTGGAAAATCGTGTCGGAAGACATTTCAGAATTTGGGAGTTTAAGGCTCCAAATTGTCCCACTGCTTATAAGCTTTACGAGTTTGGTTAAGGTTTAGAAAGCTTTGGGTAAGCAGCAGAGGGCACTCAATGTACAATAAATATCACATATTCTAACTTGAGGGAAATGGTTTTTTGATCCGGGGTATGCAATTGGCTGGGTGCGGTGGCTCATGCCTATAATCCCAGCACTTCGCGAGGCCGAGGTGGGTGGATCAGCTGAGGTCAGGAGCTCGAGACTAGTCTGGCCAAAATGGCAAAACCCTGTCTCTACTAAAAACGCAAAAATTAGCTGGGTGTGGTGGTGTGTGCCTGTAGTCCCAGCTACTCAGGAGGCTGAGGCACAAGAAGAGCTTGAACCGGAGAGGTGGAGGTTGCAGTGAGCCAAGATTGTGCCACTGCACTCTAGCCTGGGCAACAGAGTGAGACTCTGTCTCAAAACAAACAAGAAAACAAAGAGTGTGCAATCATTTTTCTTACATTTAGTTACAAGTATTATAGCATACAATCTAGTTGGTCACTATTGTTTATACTAGCTAAGTTTATCTTTTAAATAAGCAAGATACTAAGCAGTGCTTGCCTTAGAAATGTGATGAGATTCAACCCCTAGCACTGGAAGATTTTTATTAATTTCCTGTTGCTGCTGTAAAAAAGTGCCACAAATTTTGTGGCTTAAAACAGCATAAATTTATTTTACAGTTCTTACCCTTACAGTTCTTGAGTCCAGAAGTTTGAAATCTGTCTCACTGGGATAATGACAAGGTGGTGGCATGGCTAGTTCCTTCTGGAAGCTCTAGGGGGAATCGTTCTCTTGCTTTTTTTTATTTTTATTTTTATTTTTTTAGCTTCTGGAGGCTGCCTGCATTCCCTTGGCTGGCTGTGCTTTTCTTGAATCTCTCTAACCTGTTGCTTCCATCATCACATCTCCTATTTCTTCTTCTGTAAGCAAGCGTTCCTCTTGTAAGGACACCTGTGATTACATTCTGAGCCCATCCAGGTAATTCAGGTTGATCTCTCCATCTCAGAATGCTCAACTTAAGCACCCCTGCAAAGTTCCTTTCGCCACATAAGACAACATCAACAAATCCTGGGAATTAGCACATGGATATCTTGGGGGGCCATTATCCAGCCTATCACAAGACTCTACTACTGACTGATACTGGAGGGAGGCAGGGAAGTGCTGGGTAGAGAAGAGTGGGGTCCCAGGCGAGGGCTCCACCCTTGGGCCTGTGCCCACAGACCTAAGTGAGAACAGGGATTCTTGTTTTTGCACCCAAATGTTGCATTTCCCAAGACCACTCTGGCCTGCCATGCCCCCATCCCATGGCCATATAAACCTGAGACCTTAGCAGGCACAGACACAAGTGGCTGAACATTGAGAGGAACAGAGAAAGAGAGTGGCAGAGAGTGACAAAGAGTGGGAGTGGCAGGGCGGCACGGCAGAGAAGGGAAGAGGCATCTCAATGTCAAACAAGAACGGCAGGACTCCAGAGGAAGAGCACCTTCTCATTCTGTGCCCCACTTCTGGTTCTGCATCCGTCTTGCTGAGAGCCTCCACCGCTCAATAAAACCTTGCACTCATCCTTCAAGTCCACGTGTCATCCGACTCTTCTGGTATGCTGGGCAAGAACGTGGGGTACAGAAACCCGTCACACTGGACACTGCCCTTACGATAAGGCACAGGGTCTATCGAGCTGATTAACATAATCCATCTGCAGACGGCAGAGCTGAAAGAGCACACTGTAACACACGGCCACCTGGGATTCAGGAGTCACAGCCAGCCATCCCTAGATGCTGCCGTTAGGCCGAAGCCCAAAAGCGCTCCCCAAGGCCTCTGCACCTGCCTGTCTGCATGCTCCTCCTATGGGTTTGAGCAACAGGGAGACGAAAGGAGAGAGCCATACCCTTGTGGCATGCCCTGCAAGGGGGCTAAGGGAACTCTCATTTCACTAGTTATCTTGTGCTCTAATCAGAACCATCATCAATGGAAGTTAATGGTTAAAAACCATTATCTGTTGTTCATGTTATTAGGTTGTATCCATTTCCATTAACATAGGGTCCTTCTTACAGCTGTCAGCTGTCCAATAAACCAAGAATTTGACTAACTTACTGTGTAACTATGGGAGGTTTTACTTCAATGACCTCCAATGAGCCACACACATCCCAGTGTTGATGGCCACCCGCATGACTTTGGGTTAGCTGTGTGACCTAATTTGGCCAATGGCATGTTAGCAAGTATCGAGGGAAATTCTCCCCCAGTAATTCAACGTGAGTCCTTTTCTATTTTCCCAAAGTGTCGGCTGGTCTGAGAAATAAAGGGAAAGAGTACAAAAGAGAGAAATTTTAAAGCTGAGTGTCCAGGGGAGATACCACATGTCGGCAGGTTCCGTGATGCTACCTGAGCCGTAAAACCAAAAGGTTTTTATCAGCAATTTTCAAAGGGTAGGGAGTGCATGAATAGGGTGTGGGTCACAGAGATCACATGCTTCAAGGACGACAAAAGATCACAAGGCAGGAGGTCAGGGCGAAACTAGAATCACTAATGAACGTCCATGTCCAGCTGTGCATGCATTGTCATTGATAAACAAGGTTCAAGAGCAGAGAACCGGTCTGACTAGAATTTGCCAGGCTGGAATTTCCTAATCCTAGCAAGCCTGGGGGCGCTGCAGGACCCTAGGGCGTGTTTCATCCCTATTTACATCTGTGTAAGGCAGACACTCCCAAGGCGGCCATTTTAGTGGCCCCACCCTGGGAATGCATTCTTTTCCCAGGGCAGTTAATTATTAATATTCCTTACTGGGGAAAGAATTCAGTGATACTTATCTTACCCGTTTTCGGTAATAAGAGAAATATGGCTCTTTTCCACCCAGCCCACAGTCAGACTTTAAAGTTATCTCCCTTATTCCCTGAAAATTGCTGTTATCATGTTCTTAAGGTGCCAGATTTCATATTCAAATACACATGCTCTACAAACAATCTGTGCAGTTAACGCAATCATCACAGGGTCCTGAGGCGACATTCATCCTCAGTTTACAAAGATGATGGGATTAAGACATTAAAGACAGGCATAAAAAATTATAAAAGTATTAATTTGGGGAACTAATGAATGTCCATGAAATCATCACGATTTATATTCTTCTGCTGTGGCTTCAGCCGGTCCCTCCGTTCAGGGTCCCTGACTTCCCGCAACAAGCAAGCATTATGCAAGCAGAGGTTTGAATGAGTACTTGCACTTTGGCGCATATCTTCTTGGAACGTTACTCTTGGGAGCAAGCCCCCATGCTAGACTACTGAATGAAGAGATGTCTGTGGGCCAGGTGCAGTGGCTCACGCCTGTAATCCCAGCACTTTGGGATGCCAAGGCAGGTAGATCACCTGAGGTCAGGAGTTTGATACCAGTCTGGCTAACATGGTGAAACCCAGTCTCTCTAAAAATTCAAAAAAAAAAAAAAATTAGCCAGGTGTGGTGGCACATACCTCTAATCCTTGCTACTCAAGAGGCTGAGTTGGAGAATTTCTTGAATTCAGGAGGCAGAGTTTGCAGTGAGCCGAGATCGCAACATTCTTTTCCAGCCTGGGCGACGAGCAAAACTCCATCTCAAAAAAAAAAAAAAGAGATGACTATGATGGACAGAGGCTCTGGAGAAGGGGCCAGCAGAATTTCTAAAGGCCCAGATAGTAAATATTTTTGGCTTTGTGGGCCATGTGGTCTCTGTGATTGTCACAACCACTCAGCACTGCCACTGTAGTGCAAAAGGAGCTGTAAATTATACATAAGTGAATAAGCGTGGTTGTGGTTATGTTCCAGTAAAACTTTGTGGACACTGAAATTTGGATTTCATATAATTTTCACGTATCACAAAATATTTTTGTTTTGAATTATTTTTCAACTATTACAAAATGGAAAAGCAATTTAATTACTGAAAGTGTAAAAATGACAAAAACTGAGCATGGGTTGGACCGGCACAGGGGCCTTTGGTTTGAAGCCTCCAGCTGTGGAGGATGGGAGGTCATCTTGACTGTCCAGTCACAGCCATGCTGCCATCTGACTGTGGCCTCATGAGATGCCCCAAGCAAGACTACCAGAAGAAACTCTCAGCTCAGCTCAGCCAACCCACAACACTGTGAGGAAAAAGAAAAAAAAATAAGTTGTTATTTGAGCCACTGCGCTGTGGGGCTTTTCAGTTATCTAACACACTGAAACAGTAGGAAAGCTGTAGTTGTGCCCATCATTCAGGTGTTTGGCATGTTGATAAAACTTTGCCTGCTGTTCATCAAGAGGTCTCAGATAAGCAGCTTATCACAAAATACAGGCAGTACCTGCAGTTTATGATACGGTTGCTACTCTGGTTCTGATCAATATCTTGTTCAACTTGCTATGCCTGTACGTCAGCTATTTAAGAGATTTCTGTTCTTGATTTTCCAAGAACACGTGAGAAGCCTTGCCATTTTGGTTGCTAGAAGTAAACCCATCAATTCCTGCCTCCTGTTGATAGAGGTAGGAGATAGCCAAATGCCTAGGCAGATAGGGAAGGGTACCAGAGAACCTCTGACCTGTCCATATCATTGCGCTCAGGGGGCTTACCTAAACACGCCCACAGTGAAAAATTCTTTCCCTTAACACGTGCATCATATGGGAAATAAGTCAATATGGAATGGTTCAGACTAAGGGCCCATATGTGCACTGAGGGAATGGGGCAGAGTCACCAGGAATTCATGCCTTATCCAGGGGAGGGGCCTGGTCTCTTCAGCTTGTTTGTGGTGACCTGGTATTCAATTTGTGAGGTGGGAGCCTACTGGTGGTACCCCGCCCCCACCTTTTTTGGTGAGAGCTTTCTTTTTGCTTAGTAAATTCTGCCCTCCTCACCCTTCAATGTGCCCTCGCACCTAATTTTTCCTGGCTGTGAGACAAGAACCCAGATTTAGCTGAACTAAGGAGCAAAAAATCTTGCATCACCATTACTAACACTAAGGGTGAGCTATTACATTCCCAGCAAGGGCACAGTGTAGGCAGTCAGGCAGCACTGGCCTCTGAGGACACTGCCATTCCTGCCACTGCTGTGCTTGGCATAGTCACCACAGTGGCCCCAGCATCTGACCTTCAGCACATAGCCGGAGAGACACTCAGGGACTGGTGAGCTGCTGCTCAGAAAGCATTCAGCACTCAGCCTTCCTCTCCAAACTGGGTACCTGAGAATTGCTCTGAATGTCTCAGTTCTAAGTTGTTCTTGCCCTTCAGAATGGGCAGTGCCTGGCCTGGGCAGGGGCTAGAGTCACTTTCAATTGCTAACAAAGCAGGACATGTTGAGGAAAGTGAGATACTGGGTGGACTGTATAACTCATTAAAGGTAGCAAATGTCTGGGACTAATTGCAAAAGGCAATTGATTCTTTGTTGTTGGCATTAAAGAGGTGAACAAGAAATAGAGACACAGTAACATATCATTTGGGCATGTTATCCAGAGAAGGGCACCCAGACAAGAGATCAATGTTTGTTTTTTCTTGGACAAGCATTTCCCTGGCCAAAAGGGTCCACCTAATTACCCCAAGAGGCAGGGTGTACATGTCATGATGGACAGTTTAAAAAGAAAAGGCCGGCTCTGCAAGTACAAGAGAAACTCAAAACTAAGAGTCTCAGCACACCCTGCTATGAAGCAAACTTGAGTTTCCATACTAGCAGACAATTTTAGGTTTTCTTAGAAAAATATTGATGTCTCTAATACTCAGTTTCCCTCATTTTTTTTTTTGTTTGTTTGTTTATGGAGACAGAGTCTTGCTGTGTCACCCAGGCTGGAGTGCAGTGGCAGGATCAGGGCTCACTGCAGCCTCAACCTCCTGGACTCAAGCAATCCTCCCACCTCAGCCTTCTGAGTAGCTGGGGGCACCACCATGCCCAGATAATTTTTATATTTTTGTAGAGACAGGGTTTCACCATGTTACCCAGGCTGGTCTCAAACTCCCGGGCTCAAGTGATCTGCCTGCCTTGGCCCCCTAAAGTGCTGGGATTACAGGTGTGAGCCACCGTATTGGCTGGTTTCCTTCATTTTCTGAAAAGGACTGCTGTCAAAATTACCCTCACTGTGCCCCCACGTTTCTGCAGATGATTTTAATCAGCATGATGAAGTACAGGTATGCATGTATAGTTTAATGATATAACCATATTGCCATAATAAACACTAACAATTTTAATGCTAATATGTAATGTTAATTAATATATTACTATTAACATATCCTGCTGCTTATTAGATTTTCAAAGGCAACCGGTATAAAATCTGATTAGTGCTGACTATGGTCTCCAATTTAAGAAAAGTAAATCGTTCGAGGTGTAATTATAGGAGGAACACAAACAAACTCCCGCTAGTCATAGCTTGTCTTCTGGCTTCTTCCTCAGCTTTCCATTTGGGTTTTCATGCTGCACACACTCTCGGGTCCTCTAAAGCCCAAGCTACAAATAGCTCATAAAAATCGGCGTCTGTGCTTATGGAATACATCTTAAGACAGGCTACATCCTTTTCTGCTACTAGGGTAAAGCTCTGAAGAGGAAAGATTTATTTTGCTGCAGTAGATGATTTTTTAGAAAGTTCATCTCCAGTGGTTTAGAATAATCCAAACAACCAATGGAAGATGGAGTACTATATGTCAGGGGTAATCAGGGAAATAGCTTATCTTTTGATTGAAAGGTGAGATCAACTCACCTGATTATTAAACATGTCAAGTATTTTCATTAAAATGTTTTAAAAACAACTGTTACCTTCAAACTCAATAAAAGAGGTATTTAAATCAGATTTTTTTTTTTTCTATAGTGAGGGAAGTCAGTCCATTTTCAAATAAACTGCTATCTGAACACAGGCCCTAATCTATGGACCTTCAGCAGTATCTGTGGTCATGAGTAGAACATTAATTTTTCTAGCTAAGGAAGTTAGAAACTAAAGACAGTTACAAACTGAGGGTGTAATAATGATTTTTTAAAATACTAAAATTTCCATTTCAATGAGTTATACAAAAGCAATTAGAACTATTTGACAATATTCATATTAATCATATTTTCTAATTCTAGAAAAAGAAATGGGACATTATAAATCAGTAAACATTTGAAAGATTCCAACTTGAGACTTTTAAAACCAAGACTAGAATTCCTCTGCGTCTAGTAAGAATAAACTAAAGAACAGAATAAAGACATCAGCCAACTCAAAGGTCAACAACTGGACTTTAATGAATTAATTTTGTTAAAAGCAAACAGATATGCAAGTAAAAACACACACATTAAAAAATGAACAAAAACATTCTTGCTTTCCATAAGTACTTCTCAGAACAGCCATGATTAAGTTTAACTATATATAGAGTTTAAAAAACAAGTAACAAATTTTTGTATAGTTAAACTTGAGACACATACATTTATATCCTAATATTGGATATATTCTCTTGACATTTAATTTGTTATTCCTATTGGTAGGTTTGTCTTTTTAAAAGTTTTAAAGTTTTCCTAGGAGAAAGTATAAGGAAAAAGTATCCAGATTACCCATCATTTTTGAACATTACTTAGGAATAGCAGTTTTGAGATAGCTCAATTGTGAAAAACAATGACAAAATGCTGGACTGTTAGTTTTATTTTCAGGATCTCCTTTTTGAAAAGGATCTTTTTCATTTTGTTTAATAAAAATAAGTATAAGAAAAATAATTTTGTCTTGGCATTGGTGGGCTGAGATCTATACTGTTCACAAATTCAACAAACAAGAAATATCTGCTTTAAGAGATCAACACTAACAGGTAACATGAAAGACAGAAGCCAACTGTAAGAGACACATCCCAGTGTGCTTAGTTAATCCCTCAGGTTTTACTAGCACACCTCTGAAAAGAGATGCACATCCTAAATTCACAGATATTAAACAATAATCACTTTCCTTACATCTATATAAAATGTGCTTACCTCTCTGACAGCTTCAGTCTTAACTGAAAAGAAAGGTTATTAAGAGAACCCAATTATAGGTGCCCCAACTACATGTTAGCACCACAAAATAGCCATCAACATTTCTTAGGAGTGTTTTTGGCACTGTGGGTGAGACAATCCTTAGTATGTGGGACTACCCCTGATACTGCAGAACATTTAGTATTCCTGACCACTCACTAAAAACCAATGGTTTTCAAGGTCACTATGACAATCAAATGGATCCTTGATGAGAACCACTGAGCTAGATGAGTCAAGATTAATATCTATTAACTTTATGACTTCCACAGAAAGTAACTGCTTCATTACCTTCAGTAACAATGACTGAAGAGGAATATATTTTTAAAAAACATTATAATTAAATGTTATTTTGGAAAGATAAGCTGACTTCTTCAAACTCATAGTAATCTGAAAGATTAGATGCACAAAGTGCAATACTTATTTATCCCCAAATGCACACATACATTTACAGGAAAATGTTTATGTTCTACAGGCATATATTATTACCCCATTTATATTTGGTAAAAAAATATGCTCATCTATTACAGTAAGATAAAAACCATGTAGATGTTCTTGATAAGTTCCCTCACATTGATGCTCCTGGAAACTGCTGCTGTCTTTGCTCCAAAACTTGCTGATTTAATAGTTGTTGCTGTTTCTGTAAAAATTGCACTACTTCTGGACTTCTTAGTAACGACTTAGAAAGAAAAGAAAAAAATTATTAATAGCATTAATCTATGTGATTAGACTGTTTTCATGCTATGAAATTACTCTGATGTGTCCCTACACGACACAATATTTCACAAAAATATGCCTGAATCAAAATCACTTTTACATCTGATGCACTGCAACTAAGCTGCAAACTGAAAATAATGTGATGTCACACATCAAAATACTAAAACCTAAAAATAACAGGTGAAGTCTGTTATTGGTGACTTTGTACACAAAGGAAACGCCTTCTATAATATGCCAGCAAATATATCTCTTGAAATACGTAAGAACAAAGAGCACTGACCCAGGATTATAGCAAGAAAAAAAATGGAGATGAAAGGGAGCCACATGTGAAAATAGCAGCTAAATGCCAGTTTGTACATACATATAAACCAGTGCTAGAAGTCAAGTTTCTCATTAGCCAACTAAGTCTTCATAAAGAAATTTAAAATTGTGTATATAGGTGTGCATTTATATATGTGTATATATATAGGTATATACCAAAATTTCAGGAAAAAAACTAATAGAACTGCTCCAAAACATCCAATACCTTTTTGTACACTCATCATTTTAAAATATAGTTGTAATAATATAACAAATATAACAGACTATGATTAACATATGATTATTAGAGACAGGGTCTGTGTTCCCCACGCTAGAGTGCAGTGGCGGGAGCATAGCTCACTCGGTCTTGAACTCCTAGGCTCAAGCAATCATCCTGCCAGTCTCCCGTAATATGTTTTTATAATAAAATACATAAATTTATAAAGAAAAAATCTTTGGCCCCAATAAGTTGCAAAAAGATAAACTGAATAAAGTGAACATACTATCATTAAATCCTGATTTCAACATTATATGTATTATATCTTGGTACGTTTTCTATTTATTAAATAGTTTTGTTTAAAAATCATCTTAGCTGTTATGACACCGTTGGACATTTAGGTTGCTTCAATTACCTTTTTACTATTTATGATAAATATATTCCTGGCAATATCTTTATGTTTAACTCCATCCATATTTAGGATTTACGTCCTGTAAATGCCTTCATATTAAATGTGATGTCTGAGTCAAAAGGGATGGCTCCTGGTACATAATGCCCACTGCTTTCTGAAAGTGCTATACCAATATATAATGCCATTAACTGCAGGAGGATGCCCATTTCATGAAAGTCTCAACATCATACATCATTGTGGTAATCGTTTAAACAATTTTCACTTTTTGTTTATTTTTAATGATGTTGAATACCTTTCCATATCATTTAATGGTATTCCACCTATTTTTTTCTGTTTGTATCTTTTGCAATGTATTGAAGTCAAAGGTTTTCCTCATCAAATTATAGGAATTGTTGTAATAACCTTTCTTTGCAGTTAAGACTGAAGCTGTCAAAGAGGGAAACATATTTTATATATATATATAAGGAAACTGATCATGTTTAGTGATTCATAGGGTGCTCTGTTGCCTAGGCTGGAGTACAGTGGTATGATCACAGCTCATTGCAGCCTCAAACTCCTGGGCTCAAGCCATCCTCCTGTTTCAGCCTCTTGACTACAGCTACATACCATCACACTCAGCTACTTTTTAAATTTTTTTGTAGATGGGGTCTCGCTATGTTGCCCAGAATGGTCTTAAATTCCCAGCCTCAAGTGATCCTCCCACCTGGCCTCCCAAAGTGCTAGGATTACAGGCATGAACCACCATGCCCAACCAGGAATATTTTATGTGATAAAATATCAGCCACAATAACCACAGTCTTTTATACTTGTTGTACATATTTTTGCTCTAGGTTATTGTGCATTTTGCCACTAGTTTTGACTATAGCATTCATTTTTATGTAGTCAAGTTTATAATCTTCTCCCTGTGATTTTGTCTATATAAGCTAAAAAAAATCTCGTTACAGATTTTTGAGGTAAAGTTTTGATTCTTTTTTTAAAACTTTGACTCCTTATTAGGAATTCATTTTGATGTATAGTGTGATGTCATGAGTTAAAATCTCAAAAATCTCAATAATTCAATTTATAACAAAAAAGTTTGTTAACACATTTATAACTGATTTACAAACAGATATTTACCAGTCTTTTTTGATTTAACACTTGTTCTAAAAGAGTAGGTCTTGCAGGACGATCCCCAAAAGATCCTGTTCTTTGTTTAACAATGGAGAGTATGTTATCTGCACTTTCCTGGGATAAATGATAAAAATGGAAATAGATAAACAGTTAATGTAATAAGTCATGATTACAGGTATTTCAAAGAGGTAATGAACAGGTCTTTGCGTTTCTTCCTTCTTCTTGCCCAGTCTCTGTAACACTGGAAAGTTCTTCATTATAGGCAAGATACCGGCAGTTAATTTGATGTAACATTCCTTCTCACTCCCTCTCCCACCTGATTTTCAACCTGGGTTCTTTAGTCTCTTGACAGGTCTCAAAATTAATAGTGTGTGATACAGTGTGATAGAGTAACAGTGTGAGAGGTGGGCCACTAAGATTGAGGCAGAGTTACTTGTGAGCTATTTTCAACATTACAAAAAATGCCAAGTGGAATTGACCATTCTCTTTTTATAATGCTATCCAGGCCAAAACATAATCTGCTTGCCTTTGGATGAAATATATGAACTCAGAGGCAAATTATGCACTGCTCAATAAGATATCTGATAGCTTTTACCCAGTTAACAACCAAAACAAATGGGGGAGTAGTAAAATATTGTTTAAAGAAGCAATTGATAACCAAATCTTTCAAAATTTAGATAAACTTGCTTGAAAAAGCACTAGTATAGTCTCCTGCCACCTGTATGAACAAAACAGGCAAGTCCTAAAACGATACCATTACCCTGAGATTTAACTGCCCAAAAACAAAATCAGCCGCACTTATTACCAGTTAGGTACTCCCAGTTACCTGACTGCATTTTAAATACTTGCAATTTTGCCGGCATAACAAAATATTGTTTAGCTGACTGAAATATTCTGACTCTTACAAAACTATGCTACAATACCACATCCAAAATTCTTACTAAGTAAATATAAAACTATAAATGTTTTACCAGAAAGCCATACTTTACATGAATTTAACCTCTTTGTTCTTTACTTAGAATATTATCTATGCTGTTTTTTTCTCTTGGCCTTCTTTCTACCGGCCTCTGAGTTATCTATGAGAATATCCTCTTAATCTCTTTCATTATGAGAAGTTTACCAACCTTATATTACGAAAACATTTCATCCCTAAATATTTTAGGCCTCAACACGTAACAACTGTAAAAAGAAAATTCTAATACCCAGAGGAAACAAAAATAACTTCTTCCTCCCCCACCGACCCCCGAGTTGATTTTATTTATGAGATTCTTTAATTTTTATGTGCAAGATAATGGAATGCTGAAATTGACTTGACGGTACAGTACCCTCCGCCCTCACAACCTCACTATGCAAATTCAAAAGGTTAATATCACAAAATATTAGATACTGAATTAGATAGAGAAGCTTGTAGTGAAAATAACCTTTACTCATCTAGTCCAAACTTGTACAGATGTTGGAATTCTTTTTCAAAAACTTTCAATGCTCTTTGTCCTACAGAGTTTACCAACTTTTGCCACACTTCATTTGGTTTTGAATAGCTCTGATATTTCGGTAGAATGTTAGGTAGCTTTACTTAAGCTGAGCTGAAATACATACTCCTTGTGATTTATGCCTAAGAGTCCCAGTCACCTCAGAACTATGCCATATAAGTCTACTCCTTCTCTTAAATGATAGCTTTTCAGGTATTTAATAACAACAATCCCACCAACAGAAGTCAATTCATTTATCCCTAGTCCCTTTATGTGTCTCTCATATAGCACAGTTCTTAGATTGGTGGAGTAGACATTATACACACTTGTTCCTCACTTAACCTCGGCTTGTGTAAGAAATAATTTTAGATACCTTAATTTCTTTAATTTTTTTACCTTAATAAATCCTTCATTGGAATAGAGACCTTAATTTCTAATCTTGCTGCTCATAGCATAGCAGAAGATACCGTCATCACCTGTCAGTCCTACTATAATGATCTTCGAAATAGTCTCAAAATCTATAGGCTCTCAACTTTAACCCACTCCATCAGGGTAGGAGCCTCTGCTCCTTCCTAATTATCACTTCATTTAAAGACTCCAAACCCAAATCCCATAGGCTGGCATTCAATACTAGAAAAAACTAGCTTCAACCTATCTTTCCAAATGTTTCTCTCATAAATTTTCCACTCAACTATTACATTTTAGCCAGAATAGTCCACTTGCTATCTTCACAAAAGTGTTTTCTGTATTCCTACTTCTCTCTCTTTACTAAAATGTGCTTCTCTTTCATCTACCAGAATTCTAGGGAAGCAGTACAGTAAGGGGGTGAAAGTGAAGGCTCTAGAATAAGACTGCTTGTGCTTGAGTACACTACTTGCTGGCTGTATGACCTAGGCCAAATCCTTTAGCCTCTCTGTGCCTCAGTTTCCATGTATGTAAAACATAGTACCTATCCCATTGCTGAAGGGCTGTGAGACTCCATTTATAGCTTAACACAGTGCTTGACACATAAGAAACTCAGCTCATTAAGCGTAAACTATTACCCATCCTTTCTGGTTTATCCTGAGTCACATTTCCTCTGCAAAGCCTTTCTGGAGTATCTCAGCCTACAATGATCTATCCTCCTCTGAACTACTAAAACCGGACTATATAGTTGGCTCTTATTATATCCCGACTGGCACTGTTGTTTTCTTTACACTCACTCAGTTTAACAAAGATAAAGACTTACAGATCTTGTTACCTCCTCAGAACTGATAAAGTATCCCACAATATAAGACAAATTGGATAGTAAGCTATTATTTGTTGCTTATAGCAATTAATTCCCTTCCCTAAAAAGTCATGCAAATTATTTCAAAATAGTGAAGCTGGGTGCAATGGTGGGGTAATCCCAGCTACTCGGAAGGCTGAGGCGGGAGGGTCACTTGAGCCCAGGATTTTGAGGCCAGCCTGGGCAACAGTGTGAGACCCATCTCTAAAAATTAGATAAGTAAATAAATAACAAAATAGTCAATTATGAGGTTCTTTTTGTGGGAGGTGCAGAGAGAGACTCTCAGTATCAATTTGCCTTTTACACATTTTCCTTACTGTAGATGTAAATGCTAGGTAGTTAAAAAAAAAAAAAAAAAGTAAGCAGCCATAGGTTAACTACTTCTTTTTTGAAAATAAGTATTATTAAGCTGGGTGTGGTGGGTCACACCTGTAATCCCAGCACTTTGGGAGGCTGAGGTGGGAGGATCGGGAGTTCGAGACCAGACTGGCCGACATGGCGAAACCCGGTCTCTACTAAAAATAC
The DNA here is from genome assembly GCF_043159975.1 of Macaca nemestrina. Classification (NCBI taxonomy): domain Eukaryota; kingdom Metazoa; phylum Chordata; class Mammalia; order Primates; family Cercopithecidae; genus Macaca; species Macaca nemestrina. Next base: position 89,785,091 of record NC_092140.1, read on the forward strand.
AAAAATTAGCTGGGGGTGGTGGTGCATGCCTATAATCCCAGCTACTTAGGAGGCTGAGGCACAAGAACTGCTTGAACCCAGGAGGTGGAGGTTCTAGTTGGCCGAGATCGCACCACTGTACTCCAGCCTGAGCAACAACAGAGTGAGACTCTGTTTCAAAAAAAAGAAAGAAAAAAAGTATTATTTTTCTCCCTCTCCAAAGAATTCTGAAGCGAATGAGCATCTGTGGAACATAATGAGGAAGAAACTTGATCACTTTTACTAACTTTCATTCTTTTCCAGGTGTTTATTTCTCTAATTCCCCATAATCAGAGATTTGGTAAAACATATAACAAGAATACGGATTGAGGGGGTTTTTAAACTAAGATTACAGAAGTTCTGAGCCCATTAATTAGTAGGCAAAATTAAAGTTACACAGTGGATTTTTCCAGGAAGAGTCTTCATTAAGTCACCAGATACTCAAAGGAGTCCTCTTACTCCAAAAGATTAAAACTTAAGGGAAAGAGAAGTCACTCAGTCCTAACCAGTGTGAATTAAGTATGACACACTGGCAACTGTAGATTTTGGAAATATTTAGAATATTATACTTTTTGTTTTTGAGACAAAGTCTTGCTCTGTCACCCAGGCTGGAGTGAAGCGGCACAATCATGGCTCATTGCAGCCTCAATCTCCTGGGCTCAATGATCTTTCCACCTCAGCCTCCTGAATAGCTAGGACCACAGGCATGTGCCAACATACCCAGCTAATTTTAAAATTTTTTGTTGAGATAGGGGTCTCCTATGTTACCTAGGCTGGTCTCGAACTCCTGGGCTCAAGCGATCCTCCCTCCTAGGCCTCCCCAAGTTCTGGGCTTACAGGTATCAGCCACTGTGCCTGGCCTAGAACATTACATTTGTAAACAATTACAAGGTCTAATATTTTAGTAATGGAGCACTTCAAGTTCAGCCTGAAACCAAGAAATTTAAAGACTTAGAATACATCCTAAGACCCTAAGACAGCTTGCAGTTAAAGAAAAAAATTTTTTGACCACTTTTTTTTTTTTTTTTTAAGGAGATAGGGTCTCGCTATGTCATCCAGGCTGGAGTGCAGTGATGCAAACAAGGCTCACCGCAGCCTTGAACCCCTGGTCTCAAGCAATCCTCCCACCTCACCCTCCCGAGTACAGCTGGGTATACAGGCACTTGCCACCATACTTGGCTTGGATCACTTGTAACAAAATTACATTTTTCTCTACACTGAGGGATTACATAGCTCTCACAAGAAGAAATATCTGCTTATCTGTGACAGCCTCAAAGTATACCACTAACAATGACAATAATAACAGCAAAGGTTTGCAAACTTGAACCAGTTGCTGGACACTGTGTGAACACTCAGTATGGAATGGCTCACATATTCACAGCAACACTGTGAATGACATACCATTTTAATGCTCATTTTACAGCGTTTCATAACCTATTCAAGCCACACAGCCAGCAAATGATGGAACAGGGATTTGCACCCAGAAGTCCAACTCCAGAACACTGGTTTTACCTTTGACTCAGTTCAAATCAAACAATCCAAAAGTTTTTTGAGACTTATACCCCATTATCATCCTTTTTTTCCCCCCCTCAGGGGTACTAAGAAAAGGGATAGTGAAAACAGGGTACTAAGAACAAGGATACTGAGAACAAGGTATATTAAGTATTGGGATAGTGAGAACATGAGAACAAGGGACTAAACATAGGGGTACTGGGAACAGAGTTGTAAGAAAAGGGTACTAAGTACAGGGGTACTACAGACAGGCAACTGAGTATAGTAGTACTAAAAATAGGGTACTAGGAAGAGGGTTAACAGAACAGGGCACTAAAAACAAAGTACTAAATAAAGGAGAATTACGAATAGAGGTACTGAGAACTGGATACTGAGAAAAGAGTAGTGAAAACCGAAAGAGATGACTTTCTCAGAGGACCAACTTCATCTAGGTTCCTAAGTCTCTAGCGATGAACCAGACCGAACATTTACTCTATGTCCTTCCAGCCATATCCCAGATCTATGACAGCTCTGCCGATGTCACACTATTTTTACTGAAATTTCAGCACCTATCATATGGGTGCAACAGAACTGTTACTGCTTCGCACATGTTGGTATAAACTTTAATTTAGGGCAAACATTCTAATTCTCAACCACTAACCCAGTCACTGCAACCCGGCCCATTTGGAAGCGGATGGGCCGGCCCTGGAGATGCGGTTTGCGTTAAGATTGGGTTTCTTCTTCCACCGCCCACCCCTAGGCCTCAGCTAAGTCTGATACCTCGAGTTTGACGTTTCCCGCGCTGCCAGTCGAGGCAGTCCCACCGCAGTTCAGGGCCTGGTCGCTCTTCTTCTTTTTATACTTGTCCTTGTACATCTTGTTGCGGTGTTTCTTGCACATCCACGGCTTGCGCTGCTTGGCCACCTGGCTCGTGGTCTCGCTGCAGCCTTCGTAGGTGCAGGTCTTGCTCATGCTGCCCCCGCCGCTGCCCCGCCTCCGGGCGCCCCCGCTGCTGCCCTCGCCCCCCGAGTGGGTCTCCTCGTCCTCCAGATCCTCCAAACTAGCCGCGCTCTCGCCTCCCCCTGGAGGGTCCGAAGTGTCTAGCAGGTCCGCTTCGTCCTCCCCAGCCTCCTCTTCGCCATCCCCGGCCCCTTCGCACAGGTACCTAACGGGCTTGCCCGCCCCAACGCTGCCCCCGGGGACCGCGGCCTCGTCCTGCCCAGCACAGGGTTGCATCACCAGCAGGGTGAACTGCGAGGCCGCGGTCGCCACCGGGGCTGGCGCCAGGGCGGGAGCCGCAGCCGGGGCTAGGGCCGCGGGGTGGGGCACGCCGCTGGCGGCGCCCGGCCCCGCGCCCTCCGCGACACCCTGCGCCTCCATGCTGCTGAGACCTGGCCGGGGTCCACGACTCCGGGGTTTTAGCACCTGCCTGGCCTAGCGGCACTTCGCAAAATAAAGACTCAGGACACGCTACGGGAAAGCGCGGCGGTGCCCCGAAGGCGCCCCGACTGCGCCTGCGCCTCCGCAGCCTGAGCGTCAGCGTGTGTACGCCCGCTGGCTGTCATGGAGCGCGGCGCCTCTGGGGGCGGGACTGAGCGCACGGCTGAGCGCACAGCCGACGGGACTGACTGCGCATGTGTGGATCCGGCCCCTTCGGCCAGCTGAGGGATTTGCAGACCCGGTCTGCGGAGCTGTGGTTGGCAAGGCAGCGCCGTTTTACCTGAACCTATTGTATCTAAAGCGGTTCAAAGCATCTTCTACAGGAGTTCCAGTAAGCAAATTAAGATTGTTCCTGAGCAGTCTCACAACTTGTAGTGTTAGGATGCTAATTTTATTAGTTACCCCCAAACTGCCTGCAAGGGGAGATTTGAAGCTGGGATATAGTGGTGTCACAGCCTGGAGCCACTAGCTCGCAGTCCATGAGGGCAGAAATGGCTTATTTGAAAATAATGGAGCGGAGAGGGGTGGGCCACACCTTTGGCCGAGTTGTATTTGTATTGAGGGTTAACTTTGTTTTCTTCTCCTGGAAACTCACTTGATTTTTAATACTTGCTCTTTGCTGTGGCTGCTGAGATAAGTCTTAACGTTTCATTTCACACAGTGAAAATGTGTGAAAAGGAATACTGAATGGCAAAAGTTTAAAAAAAACAATGAATGTTCTATCAGTTCTATCAGTTGCTGGGTAATTGCTGGTTGTTAAATCTTGGCTTGCCCAAATCCCAGGAGAGAAAATATCCTGCCGTATCCTGAACTGTTAAGTAGATGTTCTTTTTCCCTTCATCCTGTTCTTTCGCCTGGTCAGATTTCCCATCCCACCTACCGGAAAGCAATGACTTTATTCAACAAACTATAAATCCATTCACACCAAGACGTTTGGGTGCTGACATGTAGGTAGATCAGTTATGTTTTAAAAAGAGGCAAGTGGAAGGGAGAAGGTTTGGAATTAGAGCAACCTAAGTAGTACTGTCCTGTGTGACTACAGCAAGTTGGTTACAGCCTCTCTGAGCCTCAGTTTCCTCATTAGTAAAACTTGGCAGTCGGTGGTGTGCTAGGGCCAACTGATGATACCTGGTTGCCAACATTTCAGAAATATAAATAGCAGAAAAATTAAACACTGCTATTATTAAAAATCTTACTACATGAACTTACAATAAGATTATATTAAAAACAAAGGTTACGGCCGGGCGCGGTGGCTCAGCCTGTAATCCCAGCACTTTTTGGGAGGCCGAGGAGGGTGGATCACGAGGTCAGGAGATCGAGACCATCCTGGCTAACACGGTGAAACCCTATCTCTACTAAAAATATAAAAAATTATCCGGGCGAGGTGGCGGGCGCCTGTAGTCCCAGCTACTCCGGAGGCTGAGGCAGGAGAATGGCGTGAACCCGGGAGGCGGAGCTTGCAGTGAGCCGAGATCGCACCACTGCACTCCAGCCTGGGTGACAGACCGAGATTCCGCCTCAATAAATAAACAAACAAAACAAAACCAAAAAACAAAGGTTACAAATCTCAAAACTCTTCACTTTCTAATTATTTTATTATGTTTTATCATTATCTGTGCTCTTAAGGTTATTTATGTCGTATCTGTATACGGAAATATTATTTAGTGGTGTGTTACTGCACATTTTCCCAACTCTGCCTTCAGTATGGCATGTTGATTGCTTGAAATCAGCCACTATTGCAGTATTTACACCAGGGACATTATCAAATGCTACAAAGCAGGTTTACACTTATTGTTGATTGTCTCTGCACTTAAGAAACTGATAGTGAAAATGTTAATGAAGATTAAATTTAAGGCCGGGCTCAGTGGCTCCCATCTGTAATCCCAGCGCTTTGGGAGGCTGAGGCAGGCGGATCACGAGGTCAGGAGTTCGAAACCAGCCTGACCAACATGGTGAAATCTCTACTAAAAATACAAAAATCGGCCAGGTGTGGTGGCCCACACCTACAATCCCAGCTACTCAGGAGGCTGAGGCATGAGAATCGCTTGAACCCGGGAGGAAGAGATTGCCACCATGCCCTGCCAGGAGTAGTCTCTTTAAGTGGGAACCAGTGAGATGAAGAAGTGCTTATTCTTTTTTGATAATCTGGCTTATTTGGGCTTTTTTCATGACAAGGAAGCAAGGCCTATTAAAGGGGCCTCAAACTCTGGGGGTCAGGGTGCGGCAATGCTGTCAGTAGACAAAACTAGGACAGAATGGCATCAGAATTGAGGCAGGGCTAGGGACCAGCTGCTCTCCCCAGCTGTCTTTCTCTCAGGTCTCCTACTTTTTTCTGGACAGTTTTCCTTTGTCTACCAGCTTTCTTCAGATCCTTCATAACTTGGGCTTGTACGTGGCTTTCTGGTTGGTCTCTGTTTGCAACATACTTTGCTTGCTGTCCCCTGTTCTTTTCTTGTGGTGGAGACGGGCAGGACTGAACCATACCAGAATTCCCATGGTCTCTGGATTCCGACTGGGTGTGACTAATGAGTGGGCCACTAGAGCAAGGGGAAAGTGAGCGATGAGGATACTGCCTGCACTCTGCTTCTCTCCTGCACTCTGCTTCTCTCCACCACTTTGCCTCTCTGGCAGTCTCTGTATCCCTCCGAGGCTACAGCTCCTGCTGAGGAGCGCTCTTGCACATTACTCGGTCTCGCTGAGCTCCAGTAACACTATTTCTTCCCCCTGCTCCTTCATGCCCAGGTAGTAATGGCTTCCTGCTGCTGCTACTTTCTGGATGGCTTTACCATCCTTTGCATGTTCTCTTAACCCTGTTTACATTCCTGCAAACAGTCTTGGTTAAAGTCTCTTTCTTTGAACCATCTGTATCTTCTGTTTCCTGCTGGGACTTTAAGACATAGTGGCCCTCAATGGGATTCATGTTCTTCAGTTCCTGAGTACCTTTCCATCTTAATTCTCACTGCTCGCTGGTGCCATTTCTCCAAGATTTCCATTTCAGACTCCAGATATTGAGACTTTGTTTTGCCTCATTTGTTCTTCTTATTACTGGGTTGGTTGGAGCTCATGGGAAAGCCATGGATGGTCTATACCTGGGTAAGGTGCCCATTCTTGATCCAGTCGGTGGTTGGAGGAGGAATCCTTTCACATAGAACAGGGGCTGTGGCTGTGTGGTTTCCCTTAAAGGGGGATGCAGGCTGGTAGGGACCAACTGATTTCAATCTACTACTTTGATTCTACCTTCCCAACATTCGTGTAATTTAACCCTGACTTGGACTTCTGCCTTTGGTAAAGAAAATGATATATGGTGAATTTTTATTTAACTTTAATAAAAGTTAAGAATTATTTTCTAGAACCAAAGGGCTATATCCTTTCTCCTCTATTTCCAACTCTATGCTCCATTTCCCCTTTTCTAGCTTATTTTTCTTTTATTTCTTGTCTCCATAAAACAGTGTCATGTTTTCCTGAGAAGTAATTTATGCTGTGAGTTGGGGGCTGAGGAAAGGAACCATTCTGATTTTCTTTTGCCAATCACCTTTTTTTTCAATCCTTTTTCAATCACCTGTGAAGCTTGGTGTCCACAGAGTACCAATTCTCACCAAAACAGAACTTTACCATTGTTATTATAGCATAGGAATCACAATGAAGAATTCTGATATGAGAAATTTATGACAATCTGTATTACACATTATATCATATATCACTATTTTATTTAATTAAAATTTATTTTTTAAGAAAACCTCATCTTTTGCTGCCAGGAAACTGAGAAGAATATTAGGAAAATAAAAATGAACATAAGAGTTCATTTTTAAGCCTCTGTATTTCTTGCATTCCTCAGTTCATAGATAATACATGAACAAAAAAGAGACTGTGCTCAGAATTTCAGAAATACTGTTCTGATTTTGTTTAGAATAGCCAGGAGATGACCTCCTTTGAAAGAAGATTCTAAAGAATTGTTGGATACATAACACTTTTATGTTTATCTCATCGTGCAAGCGTGAAGCAGTTTTAGGGGCTTACATATTCTTAGATAGTCATGCCTCATATGTTCACTTCAGTCAGAGGCTGAGTGCCTATGTTTTTTATCTTTTACATCCCAAATCATTCTTGAATCTGGCCTAACACAGATGTCACAAGATGTATTGCTCATATGTTAATACAACATAGGATAGCAGAGAAATATCCCCAAGCATGACCTTCTGTGGTTCCTTTACAAGAGCAGTTCTTTTATCAACACATGTGTGTTAGTCTGTTTTGTGATGCTATAATAGAATACCCGAGGCTGGCTAATTTATAAAGAAAAGAGATTTATTTGGCTCACAAGAAGCATGGCACCAGCATCTGCTTGACTTCAGGTGAGGGCCAGACGTGGTGGAGGTCAAAACATAGTGGAGAAGGTCACAGGGAAAGTGGTCATTTGTGAAGAGAGGACAAAACAGGAGGAGGAGCCTCACGTTATTACAGCTCGCTTTCATGGGAACTAATCCATTCCTAAGAGAACTACTCCAGTCCTGACAGAGCAAAAACGAACTGCCTTGAGAATGGCACCAAGCCATTCATGAAGGATCTGCTCCCATGACCCAAACACCTCCCACTAATCCCCATCATCCTACATTGCCACACTGGGGCTGAAGTTTCCACGAATTTTGGTGGGGACAAACCGCGTCTAAGCCATAGCAACATGACATATATTCACAATAGTTGTGATGTTATCAGATACTCACACACCAAGCTGATTCCTCATTTGAACATGAGTAGGGAAATTTATTTTAAAAACTATTTTTTAGTAATCTAGGTAAGTCTGGTCCCAGACAAATAGTGTGACTAGAAGGGCAATGAGAAGCAGTCCTTGATTCATATATAAACATAGAGCTGGCAACCGGATCCATTTGCCATGGCAGCCAAAGTCTGGGTCTGGATGTGAAATAGGTGATGTTCTCATCCATCTTGCTATATGTAGGGATGGTGGGGGGTAGCTTTTTTTTTTTTTTTTTTTTTTTTGAGAGGGAGTTTCGCTCTTGTTGCCCGGGCTCGAGTGCAATGGCTCAATCTCGGCTCATCACAACCTCTGCCTCTTGGGTTCAAGCAATACTCCTGCCTCAGCCTCTCAAGTAGCTGGGATTACAGGCACCCGCCACCACGCCCAGCTAATTTTTGTATTTTTAGTAGAGATGGGTTTCACCGTTTTGGCCAGGCTGGTCTCGAATTCCTGACCTCGTGATCTGCCCGCCTCGGTCTCCCAAAGTGCTAGGATTACAGGCGTGAGCCACCGTGCTCGGCCAGGGGTGACATTTTTTTTTAAACTTGTTAAAATTTTGGTTTAACTAAGTTGCTTATTTATTAAGATGCTATTGTTTTGATTAAGATGAACTGTAATGAGGCATTAAACCCCATCAGTTTATAGCAACATTAATTTTTCCAAAGATGGGAGATTTACAGAAATGTGAGTAGGTTACTTTACCAAAGGTCCATTCTAGTTAGGCAAAAAAGACTTCTAGTGACAAGAGTAAAGATGATGACTTTGGTAGCCCAATATGTGAAGTAGTATTTGTTCTGGGCCAGTCCAATCTGGGAAGACCAGTGCCCCAACTATATTTTAGACCACCCTTGCCATTATACCTTCATCAAGGGACTCTGAGAAGATCTCAAAGGACAGAGATATAGGACAGGGAGCCAGGGAAAGAAGCCTAATCATATGATACATAAAACATGCAATTCACCTACAGATGTACTTCCGGCTTGTAGTACTGCTATATTTGTGTTTAAAAGCACAAACATTCTGGTAAATTCTATTTTGTACAATTTCCATCAAAAAAGGAAAGAAATACATGGTACATTGTGTATTTACATATTTCCAGTGTATGTGCTATATTCCTAACAGAAGAAGACTTTTTTTTGAGTAAGCATTGATGAGAAACAAACTTTGTACTTACTTACAATTTTACACATTCAATGACTAGAATGATTTTCTTTTTTTCTTTTCCTTTTTTTTTTTTTTTTTTTTTGAGACAGGGTCTAGCTCTGTTGCCCAGGCTGGAGTGCAGTGGTGGAATCTCAGCTCAATGCAGCCTTGACCTCTAGGACTCAAGTGATCTGGTACCTCAGCCTCCCAAGTAACTGGGACCACGGGCACACACCATCATGCCCAGCTAATTTTTTTTTTTTTTTGGTGAGGTGGAGTCTTGCTCTGTTGTCCAGGCTGGAGTGCAATAGCACAATCTCAGCTCACTGCAACCTCTGTCTTCTGGGTTCAAATGATTCTCCTGCCTCAGCCTCCCTAGTAGCTGGGATTACAGGTGGGGGCCACCACACCCAGCTAGATTTTGTATTTTTAGTAGAGATGGGGTTTCACCATATTTGCCCGGCTGATCTCAAACTCCTGACCTCAAGTGATCCTCCCACCTTGGCTTCCCAAAGTGCTGGGATTACAGGTGTGAGTCACTGCACCCAGTCAAATTTTTGTATCTTTTTAAAGGACGGGGTTTCACCATGTTGCCCAGGCTGGTCTCAAACTCCTGAGCTCAAGGGATCCACCTGCCTCAGCCTCCCAAAGTACTGGGATTACAGATGTGAGCCCCTGCACCCCGCCAAATAATTTTCCGTAGATCGGTTTCTGGCTCTATACATTTCAAACTCTTTTTCTCCTCCACTAGCTCATGCTGAGAGCTGTAGGACACATTTATATTGTGATTTGACCTCTGGCCCTACATTTTCTTGTCATGATGTCCAATGAGTCAGCACTGTAGGAAGTGGGAATATTCCTGAAAGCCACTGGGAGAGCCATTGAGCAATCCCTGAACCATTAACAGAAGAGACTGTGAATGACATGAATACATCCCACTAAGCCCAAGATAACTGTCTTACAACCTCACTCGCTCAGCCAGACCCCTGAAGGCCCAGTGCCTCTTCAACACCACCCAATGTGAGATGAAATGTGACAGAAGGAGAGTTCCAGTGGAAAGACACTGTGAGTGGGCGCAACTGATTAAGGTTAATTACTTTCTTTTACAAATTTTACACAAATGCAGGACCATGTGAACACATTGCTGGCCTCTCCCAGCCTTGGAGGGGAAAGTGGAGGATCAGGAACTTAAGTTTCATCTTTGCATAAACCTACCTCTTGTTATAAGTACTCTGTCCAGATAAGGGGTGAACTGAAGGTTTGTGTTTCCATGGCCCCTCAGAAATGACATATTTCATTTAAATTTAAAGGCCTACTTAGGGCGATTATGGTTTGGAATTGTCTTAGGTAAAGGATTTCCTTTTTTCTTTATATTTAAAAACGATTGTGCAGGGTCCTTATCATCGGGACTCATTTTCACCCTTCCTTCCTTCCTTCCTTCCTTCCTTCCTTCCTTCCTTCCTTCCTTCCTTCCTTCCTTCCTTCCTTCCTTCCTTCCTTCCTTCCTCCCTCCCTCTCTCTCTTTCTCTCTCTCTCTCTCTCTCTCTCTCTCTCTCTTTCTCTCTTTCTCTCTTTCTCTCTTTCTCTCTTTCTCTCTTTCTCTCTTTCTCTCTTTCTTTCTTTCTTTCTTTCTTTCTTTCTTTCTTTCTTTCTCCCTTCTTTTCCATGTTTGTTTGTTTGTTTATTGGAGATGGAGTCTTGCTCTTGTTGCTCAGGCTGGAGTGCAGTGGTGCCATCTTGGCTCACTGCAACCTCTGCTCCCCGGGTTCCAGCACTTCTGCTTCAGCCTCCTGAGTAGCTGGGATTACAGGTACACACCACCACACCTGGCTAATCTTTTGTATATTAGTAGAGATGGGGTTTCACCAGGTTGCCCAGGCTGGTCTCGAACTCGAGCTCAGGCAATCTGCCCGCCTTGGTCTCCCAAAGTTCTGGGATTACAGGCATGAGCCACTGTGCTCGGCCTCAACGTTTATTTTTAATAAGCCCCAAGGAAATCTTATTCCTAAATTAGCAAGAAACTGTGAGAACTGGCCTACCTTAGAGATTTGCTGTTATTATTGATGGGGTCCAAGACACGCTACCCCAAATATGGAAACATGGAGGCCACTGTCTGACCTTCTCCTATCTTTATGTGTGAGAGCTGGCTGTAAAAGAATTCTTTGACATACCTCTCCTGAAAGTAGGTCATAAGAACCTCATGTGACAGGTGTCCTGCCCTAAACCCAGAGGAAAGGAATAAAGACATAGTGATGCTAAGAAGAGTCTGATCAAACAGGCCTTGCTAAGTTCCCCCAGTTTATTACTGCTAGATCATATCCCCTTTGTCCAATTATACTTTTACGTGACTATCCACTCTTTATCAAACCTAGGCATGAAAACACAGTTTTCTCTATTTCTTTGGGTATTTATTTCTGAAGGCTCTCGTTTCAAGTAAAACTTGTGTTAAATAAATTTGTTAAGCTTTTCTCTCATTAATCTGTCTTTTGTTACAGGAGTATTAGCCATGACCCTTGTGATGGGTGAGGCAAAGAAGTTACTTTTCCCCTCTACAGTATTAAATGAGATAATATGCCAGCACTTAAAAAGGGCTCAATTAAGGGTAATGGCAGGGTAAGCAGTTTATTGAATGAGCTGGATTGGTAGGATTTAGGAAATAACTGTTTTCTTCTACCACTTTCTTCAGACCTGATGTATCTGCTTTTCCTTTCCCAACTCTGGAGAATATTTTGGGACGATCCCTTAGTGTCTCTATTCACTTTCATGAATTAATAAGCAATCTCATTTTCAGGCTACAAAAAGCCTTGGAAAATAATAATATCAAACTTCATATTTTTTTCATGTACTTTGGAGCTTCTCTCTTTTATAATTCGAGTCTGAAAATTAACTAGGGGGTGGCGGGCAGACAACATGCCCAGTTTCTTCATTCTCCTGTTCTCCACTTTCTCCCCACTTACTGTTGTGATTTGTTTTTTCTTTTTGGACGGAGTTTTGCTCTTGTTGCCCAGGCCAGAGTGCAATGGCACGATCTCACCTCACTGCAACCTCTGCCTCCTGGGTTCAAGTGATTCTCCTGCCTCAGCCTCCTGAGTAGCTGGGATTACAGGTGCATGCTATCACCACGCCTGACCATGTTGCTGTTTTTGACTCCTTCAATTAAGGCACAGGGATGGGGAGAGCTACAGTTGAAGAGTGATGGTGGGTGCTACTGGAATCTGTAGTTGGGGCTTTTCATGTGACAGATGTCCTAATGATGGCTTCCTTTCTGGGGGCTTCTATGACTTCTGTTTCCCTGATTTAGATGATACCCATTACTTAGAATCTTTCTGCTGGTGGATCGCCATACTGCCACATGTGGTCCTCCTGGACAAAGTCCTTTTGGGATAACTTAAGCCCAACCATCTTGGCCTACCAGAGATAAAAGAGAAGCTGACTCCTATAGCTCCTGGTGTCCCTAGCCTTTTACATTTTTATCAAGACAGTGTTAGCTAGTCCCTTGCTTTTAGATGTATTTTAGAAAGGTTCAGGCAACATTCCTTGTCACCCTCCAAACTATACAGTATATGTGTGCAATTATCATGTTTTTTCTAAGTCCTACTCATTTATCTTGAAAGGAAGAAGGGTGTTAAATTTATGAGAGTCCATTGATTTAGATTGAGCCCCTGCACCAGGTTCCAGCAGACCAAAAAAGAATGCAGTCACTCATGCTCGAGTTCCACATCCCCAAACTGAAAATAGGTTGTTTAATCTGACCTTCTGAGAAATCAGAAGATGATAGCCAAATCTCTGATCAGCCCAGTTTTAGCCCACATAATAAGGAAGTTCCCTCTGCTCTAACCCTTACAAGGAAAGTAATCTGACACTAACCAATCTGCTTTTTTGTATTATACTATTTCCTTGTTCCTGCTCAAGCTGCCTTTTAAAAAAGGACTGTTTTTCCATGTCCAGCAGAACACCTGTCCAAATCTTTAGATGGGGTGCTGCTTGATTCATGAATTGCTAATAAAATCCAATTAAATTTTAGATTGAATTTGTTGAGATTTTGTTTTTTGACAAAGGAAACACACAGTTCGCTTGCCACTCTCTTAGAAGAAATCCTCTCTTTGCATTTTATTTGGTTTTGCCACTGTCAGCTTTTCCTAGAAGAAGATGTGGGCTGAAGAGGGGGAATGAGTTTCAGAGTACAGAACCAGCTTGGGACCACACTGGTGCCCTGGGAGCTGGTACCTAAGTGTGGGCACCTAAAACCTGGTGTTCTCTTCTTTGGCGACCTACTCAGAACTATGAGACAACAGGAAGAAAAGTAGTTATTGTTATAATTTGTGTAGTCATGGTTTGGGCCACTTAGATCTTCAACTTTTTTCCTAATGTATTGTTGTTTTCTCATTCAGCCTTGCAATTTTTCATGCAGAAGAGCTCTAATGCTAAGGTACCTCGATTGCAAAGTTACCCCACCATCAATTGAGGTGGCACATCAATGTGTACCCCCACAACCACATGCCCAGTCTCTTCAGTTTATGTTACTATCACTGTTATCATGGGATCTATGCAGTCAATTGTTCACGATAGGCACTAAAGCAGGGAGGTCATAGTTTGGGATAATACTGAATTTCCATGTAATAACAATATACAAACAAAGTCTTAGGTTCCTCATTGCTATCAGTGAGAGTCCTCACCTGCTGAGCCTGGAAACCACACCAAAAGAAGACTCATTTCCTCACTAGGTTACATGTTGGAGAAATTCGGGAAGAGGGACTTCATCTCAGAAGAGGACCCTACCTTTTCGAGAGATCTGCTATAACATATAAGCAGAATGCAGTGATAGGGGGAAAGATAGGAATATAAAGTTGGATTGGAAAAACAGCTAGAACAAATTAAACTGGGAACAGGTACCTTCTGACTAAAAGTACCAGACTCTATATGGAGATATACATGGCCAAGGAAAATTCACAATGCAACATTCTAAAGGCTCCCCGGAGATCTGAGCGTTAGAGGATGGTCTAGCATAGGCTAAAGTGATTAAAGATCAATTACAGAAATCTGTCAGGGAACTGAGTACAAACAAGTTATGCTCTGGAAAGAGCATAAATGCCATAATCATTACCTTGGGAGACAGAGAAGCTCTGAATCAAGCCATCAAAAGAAATGTCTTCCTGGAGAGCAAACTTAATTAAACAGAAGGCGAGGCTCCTGGAATCTGTCCGGCATCAGAAAAGAACTGGTCCTGCATTATCCAAGCCGAGAGGATGGACACTGACTTCACGCCATCCATGGATCCGGTTCCAATCCAAATACACCTCGTGTTGGGTGTGGTGGCTCATGCCTGTAATCTCAACACTTTGGGAGGCCAAGGCGGGCAGATCACTTGAGCTCAGGAGTTCAAGACCAGCCTGGGCAACATAATGAGACCTCATCTCTACAAAAAAGTCAACAAAAAGTAAGCTGGGTGTGGTAGCGCACACCTGTAGTCCCAGGCTGAGGTGGGAAGGTCATTTGAGCCCAAGGAGGTCAAGGCTGTGGTGAACTGAGATTATGCCGCTGCATTCCAGCCTGGGTGAGAGAGCGAGACCTTCTCTCCAAATAAATAAATCATTAAATAAATAAATAAAAGAAGAACCGAAACACAAATACAACTCACATGTTCTTGTGAGGTATTGAAAATCTTTTCATCCTGTGAACCAAACAGTCTGCCTTCAAAATTAAAGGGAACTTGCTGCAAAAAGTAGGGCAATGGGAAGCAAGCTGACATCCTTTTGAATATTTGCATAGGCTCAGTTCCCAAGCTAAGCAAATGCCACAGACTCCCTGGGGGAGGTGGCAAGAACAGAGATGACAGTGCTAAGGTACCTCGATTGCTAAGTTCCAGAGACACAGGGCTAAGCAGCACTAAGTGTACTTTTAGATGACAAAGGGCTGGTAGATGGCTAAAATTAGGGAAACCACATTTAAATATTTGCTCACCATTGTTGTGGTCATCGGGGGGTAGAGTATAGATGCTGCTTGTTTTGCATCATTAACTGTTTCCTCTTGTTACACTAGTGTTTTTGAATTAATGTGAGCAAAATAACAGTAAGATGTCACCATCATTAGTTCTTTGTTTTGTGGGCCAAGCCAATTTTTGGTGGCTATCCTCCATGGCCTTTGATGTTTGTCCTCTTGAAGAGTATTTTGGTACCTGCTATGATGTGTGCACCAAGACAAGCCATGCATTTTGGGTGGGAATGGCTCTAAAGTTTGAATGTAATCAATCATGTGGCCAGAGTCTGGGTCATCCCAAGAGTTCTGATGAGTGTGAAGGGCTCCTGGATATCCAGTGACTCCTTAAATATGTGTCAGCCTGTTTTATTGGCTTACTATGTCCTTTAAAGTGCTCAGAATGTGTGCCAGTCATGGTGGCTCACACTTGTAATCCCAACACTTTGGGAGGCTGAGGCAGGAGGATCACTTGAGCCCAGGAGTTTGAGACCAGCCTGGGCAGCATGGTGAGGATCCCATCTCTACAAAAAAAAAAAAAAAAAAAAATTTAGCCAAGTGTTGTGGCGCATGCCTGTAGTTCCAACAACTTGGGAGGCTGAGGCAGGAGCATCACTTGAGCCCAGGAGATTGAGGCTGCATTGAGCTGTGATTATGCCACTGCACTCCAGCCTGGGTGACAGAGTGAGACCCTATCTAAAAAAAGAAAAAAAAATTAATAAAAAAATCAAGTGTTCAGAATACAACAGACAGATGACAGTTTGTCATTGTCTTTCTATAACAAAAATATCTAGAGCTTTATCGACACCTTATGGATCAGGATGCTTACTTCATTTTTAGAACTATAGTTACAACTTCCAACTACCTTTTACAAAATTGTGGCCAGTTGTTACCTGCCTTGACATGAAGTTATTTTAGATTTGCTAGTATGAGCCTGGTGGACTCTTAGGGAAGGTTTTGTTTTGATCAAAGTCTGTGGAAGTCTACTTATTCTATAGGACAATTTGGCTCCCCTGGTGTGGGGTTAATTTCCACTTAATGGGAGCTATGTAGACAGCTTGTAATGCAGTCCCAGGAAACAGGACTTTTCTGAAAATCATGTTGAATCAATCAAGGAGTCATGAAAATAAAGTTGAAAAGCAAGAATTGTTATTGGAACTGCTTTTTCTTTTTTCTTTCTCTTTTCTTTTTTTTTTTAATTTTATTTTATTTGAGACCGTGTCTTGCTCTTGTTGCCCAGGCTGGAGTGCAGTGGCCCGAATTTGGCTCACTGCAACCTCCACCTCCCAGGTTCAAGCGATTCTCCTGCATCAGCCTCCCAAGTAGCTGGGATTACAGGCATGCGCCATCACACCCAGTTAATTTTTGTATTTTTAGTAGAGACAGGGTTTTGCCATGTTGGCCAGGCTGGTCTTGAACTCCTGACTTCAGGTGATTTGCTTGCCTCGGCCTCCCAAAGTGCTAAGATTACAGGCATGAGCCAACATATCTGGCCTGGAAATGATTTTTCAAACAAGGTAAAAAACAGAGCTTTCATACCCTCTCTATTATGTATACTTATCACTGTTTTGTTATGAATTACAGTTCGTCCTTGAAAAACAGGGGTTTGAACCATGCAGGTCCACTTATGTGTGGATTTTCTTCTGACTCTGCCACTCCTAAGACAGCAAGACCAACCTCTTCTCTTTGTTCTCCTCACCCTACTGAACATGGAGACAACAAGGATGAAAACCTTTATAATGATCCACTTAATGAATAGTAAATATATTTTATATTCCTTATGATTCTCTTAATACAATTTTCTTTTCTCTAGCTTACTTTATTGTAAGAATACAGTATGTGACATGTATAACATACAAAATATACTGTTTATGTTCTCAGTAAGGCTTCCAGTTGAGAGTAGACTATTAATATTGAAGTTTTTTGGGAGTCAAAAGTTATATGAGGATTTTCAATTGCACAGGGGTCAGTGCCTCTAACCCCTGTGTTGTTCAAGGGGTCAACTGCACTGTCTCACATTGTCAGCCAAGAGAAAAAGAATATGTTAACATCAGGGCTATATCCTCTGGAAGAACAACAAAAATGCTTTTTGAGTTGAGAAAATAACTTCAGATACTACTACAATTCCTCAGAAGAATTAAGCCAGAGTGCCAGGTATATTAATCAAGTATCAATGAAAGGAGTACTGAAGTTTTCTAAAAGGAAAAAAAAAAAAAAAAAGATCAAGTAGTTTTTAGTTGGCAGTTGGGTAAACACTCAACTGCCACTGGGTTGGCCATGTTTAACACTAAATATTGGAGGGAGACCTAATCTAGGCCCTGGTGCAGTGGGGCTTTAATGTGCAAGCACAGGAAAGAATCAGTCCCTCCCTGGCATAGGAAGGAACATAATCTAAGACCCAAAGGTTAACTCGACAGGCTGGGCACTGTGGCTCACGCCTGTAATCGCAGCACTTTGGGATGCCAAGGTGGATGAATCACGTGAGGTCAGGAGTTTGAGACCAGCCTGGCCAACATAGTGAAACCCTGTCTCTGCTGAAAATACAAAAATTAGCCGGGCGTGGTGGCACATGCCTGTAGTCCCAGCTACTCGGGAGGCTGAGGGAGAAGAATCGCTTGAACCCAGGAGGTGTAGGTTGCAGTAAGCCAAGATCGCACCATTGCACTCCAGCCTGGGTGACAGAGCGAGACTCTATCTCAAAAAATAAAAATAAAATAAAAAAAAAAAGATTACCTCGACAGAACCTTGACTCCAGCCCTATTCTGCCAGCTCAGCACCATGGGTAGGGAAGCACCCACTTCTCCCCAGGTGAGATCGAGGGTATAATCCTCATGACCAGGATTTATTCCTCATACACTTGGCTGTAAGAGGTTTCTATGGCACTCTGCCCACAGGGCATCCACCATGGATGAGTTATTCCTTACTTCTTAAGTGTCATTTGCTTGTTTAATTTTGTTTAATCTGTTACCAATACAGAAGAAAACAATTCCATAGTTCCCTTCCCTTGAGTTTACACTATACTGCTGAGTTGGTTGAATACAATTTATTCTGAATGATTTCATAAAACAAAATAATAATTTGTATTTTACTTTGGACATAAGATGTAATTTGTACATCTGATATTCTGAGAATGCTTAGCATTTCAAATGAAAGCATAAAATCATAACTGGTTGAACTTTTGGCGAAGTCCTAAAGGACTTGTTAAGGATGGTGACTATAGGTTTTTAGGATGTATTCAATCAATTCTTTAAAAGAATTTATTGAGATATAATTTATGTGCCATAAAGTTTACCCATTTTAAGTGTACATTTCAATTTTTTTTTTCAGTATGCTTCCAGAGTTGCATAACCTTAACCTAACTTTGGATTTTCTTCAACTCAGAAAGAAACCCTGTACCATCAGCAGTCATTCCCATTCTTTCTCCCCGCTCTTTTCCTTTTCCACTCCTAGGCAACCAGGAATCTACTTTCTCTCTCTGTCTTGATAGATTTGCCTATCCTGGACATTTCATTAACTGACATCATACAACATGTGATCTTTGTGAGTGACAGTGGTTTCTCTTATTTAACTTTTCTTTTTCTCCTTTCTTTCCCTTCCTTCCTTCCTTCCTTCTTTTCTTCCTTTCACTTTCTTTTCTTTTCTTTTTTCTTTTCCCTCCCTCCCTCCCTCCCTCTCTCTCTCTCTCTTTCTTTCTTTCTTTCTCTTTCTTTTCTTTCTTCTTCTTCTTTTTTTTTTTTTGACAGGGTCTTGCTCTGTCACCCAGGCTGGATGCAGTGGTGCAATCATAGCTCACTGCAGCTTCAAACTCCTGGTCTCAAGTGATCTTCCTGCCTCAGCTTCCCTTGTAGCCGGGACTATATGTCAGTGCCACCACACCCAGCTAATTTAATTAATTAATTAATTAATTAATTTATTTATTTATTTATTTTTGTAGAGATGGGGTTTTGCCATGTTGCCCAGGTTGGTCTTGAACTCCTGGCCTCAAGTAATCCTCTTACCTCGGCCTCCCAAAGAACTGGGATTGTAGGTATGAGCCACAATGCCTGGCTTCGCTTAGCTTTCCAATCACTCATTCTTTCCGTATATATTCATTGAGCTTCTATTATTTACGCCGTGGTAGAGGTAAATAAAACTCTCTTCCTTAAAGGAGCTTAGAGTGGTGGTTCTTGACTCTGTTAGACCCAAAGGTCCCTCATTTTTTTAAACAAATATTTTGTAAAATTTCTTTCACAATCTCAAAATAAAATTCGCATTTAAAATGACACGCTTATGCAGAGAATTTAAAAATGAACATTATCCTCGGGGGCTGGGAGAAGGGAAAAATGGAGAGTTGTTTAAGGGGTGTAGAGTTGCAGTTTAACTAGATGAAAAGTTCTGGAGATTGGTTGCACAACAATGTAAATATACTTAGCACTATTGAGCTGTATATTTCAAAATGATCAATATGGTAGATTTGGAGATGTTTATTTTTATCACAATTTAAAATATTCCACATTGTCCTAAATGTAATATAAAGGAGACATAAAGAAGAAAGTAATTTGTAATGTAATAATATGTGTATCTCATGTGTTAATTTCCAGGCTCAATTAGGCAGAACTATAATGATGTAGTCAAATGCACTCATCCGATAAAATAAATAAGAAATAGAGGTCATTTCAAAATAAGAGGTACAGGAAAAGGAAAGAACAGAGGCATATGTGAACACTAGAATAGAAATAGTTTAGGAGAAACTAAAACAAACCACACTAGTTTGTAGATGATAAGAGAACAAGATGAAAACCTTTAATGTAGGGAAAATGTCCAAGACAAATTATGGGCATTGAAGGGAGAAAATGAGTTGGGCATTATTTAAAAATGAAGGATAAAATAATTCTATTGTAACACATGGTATGGATAACAGTATCTCACATAATGTCTTAAAATCCCACAATTTATTTGGTTATAAGACCAGTCTCTAGAGCTTAAAAATACATGGGTGACCATTCTCTGATAAGCAATGGTGAATAGAGTAGACTGGAAAAAGAAACCATCAGACAAGAGGCTCTAAGAGATTGTGCTCTGGGGACTCCAAATGGTAGAGAAAAAACAAGTAGCCAAAAAATAAGTAGCCAAAATATAGTTGATATGGTTTGGCTGTGTCCCAACCCAAATCTTATGTTGACTTGTAGCTCCCATAATTCCCACATGTTATGAGAGGGACACAGTGGGAGCTAATTGAATTATGGGGATGGTTTCCCCCATGTTCTCTTGGTTTTCCCCCTTGTTCTCTTGGTAGTGAATAAGTCTCATGAGATCTGATGATTTTATAAGGGATTTCCCCTTTCATTTGGCTCTCATTCTCTCTTGCCTGCTGTAAGATGTGGCTTTCGCCTTCGGCCATGATTGTGAGGCCTCCCCAGCCACGTGGAATTGTGAGTCCATTAAACCTCTTTCCTTTATAAATTACCCAGTCTCGGGTATGTCTTTATTAGTAGCATGAGAACACACTAATAACAACAGTTTCAAAATGTAATTATCATAGCATATATATCTTATCATAGTACTTTCAACTTAAACAAATATATGCTAATAATATTAAATATTTGAAAACAATATCTTGTATTAAAATTCAGTGACATGTCTGTTTCCTAGGTCTATGCTTCAATATTTTGTACAGAGCCTATGAAAGTTAGCTTAAAATCTCCTGTCACCGGTTTGCAATTGATTTTCATGACATTTGCAGTAAGCATTTTGAAACCATCCTCAGCTATATGTGTAGTAGGAATGCTGTCATATGGCCATACCACTCTGAACCCACCTGATCTCATCTGATCTCAGAAACTGAGCAGAGTCAGGCCTGGTTAGTACTTGGATGGGAGGAATGCTGCCATAATTTAGATTATTTTCAAACAAGTGGGTGAGAAAGTCTTAGCTGGATCCCAGATCTTTTTATAACGACTGATTAAATCATACGTTGTCCTCAAAGTTCAATTTTTCTCTTTTTATAGGAGAGGCACCATACTGAAATCAATGAACTTTTCTTGAAAATGCTGGCAAAGATATTCCACATCTGTTTGAAACCACCCAATCTGGTATTGTAAAATGTTAATGGATCTTTAAACCTAATCATCACAGCATCCAAATGAGAGCAATGTATTTCTGAGTCAGTATCTTTTAATCTACCCTTATGTCAGATTATGCGGCAAAGCTGAAAACTATAAAAATTATCATTGAGCAAGTGCAATGGATTGAATGTTTATGTGCCCTTAAAATTTAAATGTTAAAATCTTAACAGCCCTGGTGATGGTATTAGGAGGTGGGTCCTTTGGGGGTGATTAGACTATGAGGGCAGAGCCCTTATGAATGTGATTAGTGCCCTTATAAAAGAGACTCCAGGGAGATTCTTCACCCCTTCTGCCATGAGAGGCCACAGCAAAAAGGCGACTATGAATTCAGAATAGGCCCTCATCAGACACAGAATCTGTTGGCACCTTGATCTTGGACTTCCCGCTCTCTGGAACGGTGAGAAATAAATATTTGTTGTTTTTATGAGTCACCCAGTCTGTGGTATTCTCTTAGTAGTCTGAAAAAACTAATCTGGCAAGCTTATTTTAAAAATATTCTATTTATTGATTAAGTCATGAGAATTCCCTATACTATAATGAGATTGAGCTCCTTTCCTTAAAATGTAAGAAGGACCTCATTTGCGCTGTAGCTCTACCTTTGCAGTGGATGGGACCGTGCCCTCCTTAGCATTAGTTATAGGAGGAAACCTGACATCTGCTACCTCCTGATGTGAGGAAATATGAAGTGTAAGCATCACATGTGATTCTTGCCAAAAACGTTTGATGTGAATCTAATGAAGTCTATAGAGCTCATTCCGTATTTATGGGGAAGAGAGGGAGGAATAAGTTAAATGGCCGTGAAGAGACAGTCCGAAAAATTCAGAATTTGGGAATTCGAAAGGACAACTGGCTTAGTAAAAAAAGGTCAATTTTATAAAAATGATATTAAAAAATAGGGTCAAGAAATTTTCTAGCTTAAAATAGAGTCATGAGGCACAAATGCAATTGATTTTTGTTATTGTCAAAAGGTATTTTGGGGACAGTTGGAGACATTTGAAAAATGAACTGGGTGTTAGATGACATTAAATAATGATTCTGAATTTTTTTTTACTCATGGTACGAAAGCATTTAATAAGTGATGCATCAGTGTAGAAAAACACATCACTTGTAGCTTGTCCTTTAAAAGCAAGATAACCAAGTGAAAAGTCAGTACAGATTCTTATTGTTATGTTTCGAAAATCAAAGGTACACATTAAGAATTGAACTGCTGTGATTTTTCTTCTTTCCAGAGATGACATACATGTTTTCTGGTAAGTAATATTCTACCACACATTGCACTGAGCCAAAGCAGACAGATGACTGGTAAGGGCGTTTACGATTTCCTACTCATACTGAGCTAGACCAGCAGTGGAGCACTGTCTCTGTAGGAGAGATTTTGACAGTAAGAAATGGCAGAGTCCCTACCTAACCCTGAGAACTCAGCAAACTTGTTTATACAGAAAGTATTTTCAGTTAACATGCAAACACACAAACATGCTATAAGAACAGGATACCTTTTAGTGTATTTCTAGCACACAGCATGCATTCATAGGTGCCCAGTAAAATAGGAATGAACGCCAACATAGAAAGCATTTTTGCCTTCATAACATTCACTAAAAAGCACACGGTATATAATACTTTAATCTTTAAGTGGGTAATCGTGGAAGTTCCAAAATCATATCCGGGGAAACGAGACATTTAATGGCGGTCTTGCAAGATCGGGTGTCTGATAGGCAGGCACACCCAGGGCAGTCACAGCAGGTAATTTATCTCCTAGCATGCAAGTCCCTCCCCAAGTTCCTCATTGGTTGAGTATTATGGGACTACAGTCTTTCTGGATATTGCCTAAATTGCATTATCCCCTTATAAGGTCATACCCCACCCCCTTCTCTGCTTAAGTTTTGAATTCCCTTACTGCAAGGCTACTCGGGCTACTAGTTTAGCCTGAGAATTCATCTATACAAATATTTTCCAAAAATAACACTTCAAAGAGACTTCTGAAAATAGTGGGACTACATCAGGACCAGCAGAAGACATAGTCACACAAGGACTTCAAATGTTAAGACCAGGAGTTTTCACATGTAGCTTTTAGGTAAAGGACATCTCTTTCAGTTGATTCCTCCAGCCAGGACAAGCTGTGATCACAGGAGATTCAAAAATCTCAAGATGGACAGCTGGCTGGAGTAACACCCCAGATACACATAAAAAACCTCCCTGAGGCTGAAGAACTGAAACTCTGACTGATGTCAAAAATGAGATGCAAGTGCATCTCATTTTTTATGCAAAGCCTGCTGGGATAAAGAGGGTTCATGATGGTGGGTTTTGATACACAAACATGGATGCTGGGTTGAGGAAGGGCCCCCCACGGGGTGGAATGCTTGACATGGGCTTACTTACAAGGTGCCTGAGTCAGAAGCACCTGAGAGAGGTGCCTACTTGGGGAGGGGAGGAGTATTAGAGTTAATGAATACAAGAAGGTGATTAGGTCGGGGTGGTGGGGGTCGGGGGGTGGGGGCGGCTCACGCCTGTAATCCTAGCACTTTAGGAGGCCGAGGCAGGCGGATCACTTGAGGTCAGGAGTTCAAAACCAGCCTGGCCAACATGGTGAAACTGAGTCTCTACTAAAAATACAAACAAATTAGCTGGGCATGGTGGTGGGTGCCTGTAATTCCAGCTACTTGGAAGGCTGAGGCAGGAGAATCACTTGAACCAGGGAGGTGGAAGCTGCAGTAAGTTGAGATTGGGCCACTGCAGTACAGCCTGGGTGACAGAGCAAGACCCTGTCTCAAAAAACAAACAAACAAACAAACAAAACAAACAAGAAAAACCGAATAAGATGTTTCAGGATAAATAGGTCCAGGAGGGTTAGGTCATGTTGGCTTTTACTTATCAATGCTTAATGCGAATGAAGAGTTGTAGAACAGAATCAGTTTTTCCGGGATATGTTCTGTCATCATGAGCCGAGCCTATTGAACTACTGAGCCTGTGACATTGAGAATGATCCCATTCATTGTCTGGAGGTAGGTCCCAGTGCTGCAGATTGTTCTGGGAAGCTGGCATAGAAGATGATTTGCACAATGAACTCTCCACTAAACCACGGCTTAAGTCCAGTCTCTGGCCTTCTTTTTCTGCTCTGCAGTCCAGAAACATTTCTTTAAAAGCTGGAGAATCTGTAAATGTGAGCCGCATTTGGAGTACGTCACCAACCACTTCATCTTTGTGGTGCTGTAACGTTGTGAAAGCTGCCATGTGAAAGCCAAGAATTTGCTCCAGCAACTCTTCTTCTATATACTTTTCTGCCAAAGAAATATATTCGTTAAAAATAGGTATGTAGGTGAGTTTATTCTCTTCGGTGTCCTCAAACTCCTGGTAGTAGTTGTTGATGAAATTTCTCTGTAATAACTGGAAGTCTTCATCCATGATAACGTCCTCTAAATATCCAACCACAGCATCAAAATGTGCATCAGAGTCAGAGAAGAAGGGCACAATGAAGCCTTCTTCTAAAGTACCCATGGTTGGTGCCACCACACCCACCCAAGTGAGCTGGCCCATTGGGTCCCTATGTTTTCTAGGGCACAGAGGTCGGCTGGGGGAAGGCTTGCCCAGGCTGAGGCCCACTCTTGAATTTTTTAAGGTATAGTAATAACATTGTGATTATGCAAGAGAATATCCTTATATTTAGGAGATTCATGGTTAAGAACTCAGAGATGAAATAGCATGGCACTGCATTTTACTTAGAAATGTTTTAGTCAATTATACAAACATACAGGAAGCAATTATAGCAAAATACTTGAAACTGCTGAATGTAGGTGGCAGGCCTATGGGTGTTCCTTGCTCTGATCCAAGGGTGTCCAATCTTTTGGCTTCCCTGGGCCACATTGGAAGAAGAACTATCTTGGGCCACACATAAAATACACAAACACTAATTGTAGCTGATGAGCTAAAAAGAAAATCACAAAAAAATCTCATAATATTTTAAGAAAGTTTACGAATTTGTGTTGGGCCGCATTCAAAGCATTCAAAGCTGTCCTCGTCCACATGTGACCCATGGGCTGTGGGTTGGACAAGCTTGCCCTAGTCTTTCAACTTTTCTGAATATTTGAAAATAAATATATTAATATACAAAATATAAATTTAAAAATTATAATTTGAATAATGAAGATCTTTTCAAATAAGCTTGAAGGCTATACCTCATCAATTTGCAGTATTTCCAATTATATATTTTTTTTATTGATCATGTTAAAGATCCATAAAGGTCCACAATGTGAGCCAAACCTTTTAAAAATATTTGCTTGGTGAACCATCTTATTTAAACATGACATTCAAACACTTAAATGACATTTGAAAGATGATGAATAATCTGTCAGTGAAGGGATTATTTTAAAACATTCATTGATGATTATCTCTTTCTCCGAGACTTGGTAATTAAGTTGTTGATGAATAATAAAATGATTTGTTAAAGTATCTGGTACCTGTTTTTAAAGTTGGCTCTAAACTTACATTATTGGTGCTCCATCTGTTAAATAAGCAATGATGTTGGAAAAGGAATTTTTTTTCCCTTTAATTAATTTCAGGGTTGCAAATATTGACAATTTTTTTGCATTCATGGTTAGTAATTTTGAAAATAATCTTTTCTGCATAGTTTTTCTGTCCTTGCACACTTTATAGATGCAAATATTACAGTCTTATGATTATCCAGGTTACTTTTGCCCACTCATAATCAAGATTATTTGCATTATGCAATTGATTTCAATATCTTTTACCATCTTCTTAAAGCAGTATTACAATGGGATAGAGAAATTATTTGGTTTGGATTTCTTTTTATCCTCTTTGTACTAATCTCTTATATAGCTTATAAAACTAATTTTCTTAGAATATTGTACGATGTACCATATTGCATGATCTTTTATGTTGTTCTGTAAGAACCAGTGAGACTTACCTCCTTTTGCACAGAACATTCTTGAACATTCCAGTGACACTATAGCAATTTTCAGTTTTCCTTAAATATCATAAATAAATAAATATATACACACACACACACACACACACACACACACACATAGCTTTGCCAATGTGATCAACATGTTCCTTTGTAAAATGTTCACTTACTCTTGATGGGTTCGTTGGCTTAACTAGAAAAAAATGTGTTGGCGGAATAGACATATCGGTGACTGTTCATTTCTGCATAAAAGCTGTAAAACCCAATTTAATATATTCGACTGAATATTTGCCCACATTTAAAATTTATATTTGACATTTTGAAATAAGAGCTAAATGAGGAAATCTGTACATCTACTTGCAGTCACCATGAATGCCTCATCGACAAATGCAGATGGATACAGGAGTGTTGTGTTGGTGACTCAAATACCACCCTCAGTGGTGCCCATAGTGATGTGATTTCTGAAATGGGAAACAACTCTTGATAAAGTTCTGAACATAAACCAAGTACATTCTTTCCTCAGTTTATGGTAGTTATATTCCTGTGAAATTCAATATATAACATCATGCAAAAATACTTTTGATTTGATATAAAACAGAGTATGAATCTTTTTTTTTTTTTTTTTTGACAGAGTTTTCACTCTTGTTACCCAGGCTGGAGTGCAGTGGCGTGATCTCGGCTCACTGCAACCCCTGCCTCCTGGGTTCAAGCAATTCTCCTGCCCAGCCTCCTGAGTAGCTGAGATTACAGGCAAGCGCCACTATGCCTGGCTAAGTCTTTTTTTTGTATTTTTAGTAGAGATGGGGTTTCATCATGTTGGCCAGGCTGGTCTTGAACTCCTGACCTCAGGTGATCTGCCCGCCTCAACCTTCCAAAGTGCTGGGATTACAGGTGTGAGCCACTGCACCTGGCTCAGAGTTTGAATCTTAACTCAGATAATTATAAACAAGTTTTTCACCTACAGAAAGTCCAGTGGAACATTCCAAAGTTGAACATGATGCATATAGTTTATATTTTTTTGTACTGAACTATATGGATATTGCAAGGTATCTAGCTTCCTGGCTTGTCCACTGAATATCTGTTGTGTTCTCCCAACCCCTAAACTTATTACAACTAAAAATACCCCTTACATTTTTGAAATGTCTCCTAGGAGCTGTATCTCCTCTTTTGAGAACCACTGGCTTAGAGTTGAAAAAGAGTCAATAAATACATAAGAAAAATAAAACATTTTAAGTGCTCTGCATTCACTAGTAATTCTAATGTAGAAAGGCTCCTAGGAGAAGTTGATATGTAAGCTGAGTCTTGTAAAATCCATGTGGACTAGGATAAAAGGACATGGTAGGCAGAATGAATATGTTATCAAGTTTATAATACTCAAGGCTTGCAAATAGTTTGGTACAACTGGAATCTAGGATGTGGAGGTGGAGTTTATCAGGAAACAGTTCAGGGAGGTACATAGAATCCAGGTCATGGAAAGACTGTCTCTTATGCTAAGGTGCAAAGGTGCATGGGCTGTGTGTGTGTGTTTGTGTGTGTGTGTGCTGTGTGTGTGTGTGCTCTGTGTGTGTGTGTGTGCTGTGTGTGTGTGTGCGCAGTGTGCTGTGTGTGTGTGTGCTGTGTGTGTGTGCGCTGTGTGTGTGTGTGTGCTGTGTGTGTGCGCTGTGTGCTGTGTGCGGTGTGCGCTGTGTGTGTGTGTGCGCTGTGTGTGCGTGCTGTGTGTGCGCGCTGTGTGTGTGTGCTGTGTGTGTGCGCGCTGTGTGTGTGTGCTGTGTGTGTGTGCTGTATGTGTGTGTGCTGTGTGTGTGCTGTGTGTGTGTGCTATGTGCTGTGTGTGTGGTGTGTGTGTGTGCTGTGTGTTTGTGTGTGTGTGCTGTGTGTGTGTGTGCTGTGTGTGTGCTGTGTGTGTGTGTGCTATGTGCTGTGTGTGGTGTGCATGTGTGTGTACTGTGTGTTTGTGTGTGTGTGCTGTGTGTGTGTGCTGTGTGTGTGTGCTATGTGCTGTGTGTGTGGTGTGTGTGTGCTGTGTGTTTGTGTGTGTGTGCTGTGTGTGTGTGTGCTGTGTGTGTGCTGTGTGTGTGTGTGCTATGTGCTGTGTGTGGTGTGCATGTGTGTGTACTGTGTGTTTGTGTGTGTGTGCTGTGTGTGTGTGCTGTGTGTTGTGTGTGTGCGTGTGTGCTGTGTGTGTGTGTGCTGTGTGTGCGTGCTGTGTGTGTGCGTTTGTGAGTGTGCTGTGTGTGTGTGTGCTGTGTGTTTGTGCTGTGTGTGTGCTGTGTGTGCTGTGTGTGTGTGCTGTGTGTGTGCTGTGTGTGTGTGTTGTGTGCTGTGTGTGTGGTGTGTGTGTGTGTGCTGTGTGTTGTGTGTGTGTGCTGTGTGTGTGTGGTGTGTGTGTACTGTGTGTGTGTGGTGTATGTGTGTGTGCTGTGTGTGCTGTGTGTGTGTGCTCTGTGTGTGTGTGTGCATGTGTAGTTTGTGGCAAGGGACTGACATGATCAGGTGTGCTTCTTAGAAATGAATGGATTACCAGGGTGCAGGATGGAAGGCAAGAAAATCAGTTGCATTTACTATAGACTTTCCATTAATAATTTTAAGAATCTAACATTTAATAGTTTCCTGGATCTTAGACCTCTTGAATGTCATTTTAGTGTACTCTTGTTTTTACACTCCTTTAAAAAAAAACTCTGAAACTTCTGGAATCACTGTTTCTGTTCCAGTAATAACTACACACTTTCCCTGCATCTAACACCCTCCTTCATACAAGTTAGACCTTGCTGCATTTTCCTTTCCCTTTTATTTGTTTATTTGTATTTATATATTTTAAAGACGGAGTCTTGCTCTGGTCACCCAGGCTGGAGTGCAATGGCGCATTCTCAGCTCACCACAACCTCCGCCTCCCGGGAGGTGGAGCAATTCTCTGCCTCAGCCTCCTGAGTAGCTGGGATTACAGGCACCTGCCACCATGCCCGGCTAATGTTTTGTATTTTAGTAGAGACGGAGTTTCACCGTGTTGCCTGGGCTGGTCTCGAACTCCTGAGCTCAGGCAATCCACCCACTTCCGCCTCCCAAAGTGCTAGGATTACAGGTGTGAGCCACTGCGTCCGGCCACCTTCCTTTCCCTTTTATATATACTGGCTTTTGAGATCTCATTTTAGTTTAATTTCTCTTTAATATATTCTCTAATATCTCAACCTTACTCCTAAGGAAATTTTCCTTTAGCTTGATCTGTCTCTTTATTTTCAATTTTCCTCTGCTTATGTTCTGATATTAAGACTGACATGTTTTTCATATGACTACAGTTTTTCTGTGACATTTTAAGCAATGATGTTCCTCAGAGTCCCCATTGAAAAATTATCTGTCTTTTTATTGGGACAGTGATAGTTTCTTTCAGTTATTTCTCTACTGTTATCTAAGAAGATAGCATATTTTTCAATGAGGGTGCCTATTTATTCCTATTGTTTTATTAATAAAATGTACCTCCCTTTTAGGTTGAATGCATAATTTTAGTCTGAAATCCAAAGCCTTGGTTTAAATTCATGAAATTAACAAATTCAGGGCCAACTTGAGTTTACATGGTTGGGGGTGACTCAACACTGTTTATCAGTCACATGAATTAAAGATTAATTAAGGATTAATTCCGCTACAGTTTCCACCTTGGCTCTACATGTAGAATAGAATTTGGGTCTACTCAAAGTGAGATCGTCTACAACCTATTTGAACCTAACACTAATAAGTTAAAGCTAGAATCTCACATGCTATTGCTCTGTGACCCATGTGGAACCTACCTTCTTTATAGACCTGGGTGAAAATCGTGGTAAACGCCAAGCAGTGTGCTGAAACTCTGCCTCTTTCAAGGCAAAACCTCAGTGGGACTCTAAAGACCATCTCTGGATTTATTTATTCCTCTGTCAGTCCTGGCTGCAATCACAGGCCTATTTGTGCTTGTGTTATTCAAGGCCATCTGCAGCTGCCCACAGACTAAGCTATTTTTCAATTTAAACTCAAGTTTGCTTGCTAAAGCCTTTGCGGCTAGTTTTGCTAACACCACCGAGATCACTGAAGTGGTCAGTGCCTGCAGCCCAGGCAATCTAGAAAGAGCCTCTTGGTTGTGTATTCAACCACTAGGTCAGAATCTTCCAGGAGCCTGAGACTTCAACTCACTTGTCCAGGCTGAAGCAGCTGAAAGCCATCTTCGTAAAAATCAGGCATAAGGTGCAATATTGGCTGCAGAAAACTCAATGTTTAAAATTCCTGCGTGGCCCGAGCTTGGTGTAGTTTCCCCAAAGGTTGTATCACCCCAATCAATTCCTCTATCCTCCAGAAGCCTTCATCTCTATGTGTTCTGCTTTTTGTTCCCAAATTCACTCAGGTATGTGGCACCAGTGGAATTCTTGATACTAAACCCCAGAACTAGATAGGTTTTTCCCATCAGGTGTAAATCCAGCACTCCCCTGGCCCTCTTTCCTCCCAGAAGCAGAGCTTCTTCACTAAGCCTACACCAAGGCTAAGAGAGGCTCACACTGCTAAGCAGGCAGGCTGACCCCAGAAAGAAGAGGACGGGAAAAGGATGGGCTAGAGCTGCCAAGGCCCAAGAGTGAAGTTTGGACTCTTCCCTCCTATTCCTCCATGAATGAGAAGCAAGGGTCATGGTTGAATAAGTCCTCCAAAGTGTACGTGCTGGAAACTTCATCCCCAGTGCAGCAGTGTTGAGGGGGTGGGGCCTTTAAAAAGTGATTAGGTCATGGGGACTCCACCCTCATGGGTGGATTAATGCCCTTGTCACTGCAGTAGGTTAGTTACAAAGGCACATTCACTCTCTTGCTCTCTGTTGCATGCACTCTCTTGCCCTTCCACCTAGTTTCCATGCTGTGATGCAGCAAGAAGGCCCTTGCCAGACGTGGCCCCTGGATTGTGGACTTTTCAGCCTCCAGAACTGTGAGCCAAACAAACTTCTTTTGTTCATAATTTCCCCAGTCTGTGATATCCTGTTACAGCAGCAGAAAAAGGAATGAGACACCCAGCGATGTACCTGGAACCTGGAAAAAGGGATGAAGCAAAGAAAAGTAGACCTGATATGTGTACTCAATTTAGGGGATTCTGAAAGTGTTCCTAGCTTTTTCATATTATAATCTTCTGAGAGAAAATCTTTAACACAGAAGGAAGGGTTTATGCTTTATTTATTTATGTATTTATTTATTTATTTTGAGATGGAGTTTCACTCTTTACACCCAGCTGCAGTGCAGTAGCATGATCTAGGCTCACTGCAACCTCCGCCTCCTGGGTTCAAGCGATTCTCTTGCCTTGGCCTCCGAGTAGCTGGGATTACAGGAGTGTGCCGCCACACCTGGCTAATTTTTGTAGTTTTAGTAGAGACGGGGTTTCGCCATGTTGGCCACGTTAGTCTCAAACTCCTGACCTCAGTTGATCCACCCACCTTGCCCTCCCAAAGTACTGGGATTACAGGCGTGTGTCACTGGCCAATGCCTTATTTATTTGCACTGGTGAATCATCGGAGTTTTAAAGCAGAAAAGTAATATAATTGGAATTTAACTTTGCAGTGGTGCATAGTCAGAGGGCAAGGAGAGACTGTTAGGAAGTTGATGGAAGGTTTAAGCAAGAGGAAAAGGGAGGATTTCACTCGAAGCAAGGAGAGATGAAAAGTAAGGCACTGATTCAAACACTTTTTCATGTACAGAAGATCTAAATGTGGGCAACGGAGGACAGGCAAGAAGGAGTGGTTCTGATACTTGAGGTTTCCAGGCTCCAGGTATAGGGGAAATGGTGGAGCCATTAGCAAATTATGAAGACAGGAAAGTGGTTTTGATTGAGGATATGGGCATGATGAGTTTTTGTTTGTTTATTTTGTAGTTTTGAGGTCTTTTAGGACACTTTACCAAAAAAGCATACGTACACAGTGTACCAGTAAAACAAGTACAGATGGAAAAAGTCAGGTTCAAGGAATAAAAGATCACAGAAGACAGGAGTGCACACTGCTGATGTGAATCAGATGCAAATTTGGTTGTGAGCCAACTGATGTTTTACGTAGTTCTCATTAATGAATCGCACATAGCACATCAATTATTTGGAGGGGGGGAACAAAGCTTTCCATTATCAAATTGTTTCTTATTTGTTGTTTACTGTTATTACGTTATTATTGCTTATGATGATGATGATGATGAATAATCTAATCATAATAAGATTGGTAACTCAGTTACCAAAATCTGTTGGTTCTATGTTGCTTTACTCTCTCTAGACACACTGTATGTGTTTCTCTGCAGCCCATAGTTAATAAGCTGGGCCACATCCTGTTCTACCTGGATTACTGCAACAGTCTCCAGTTAGTCCCCCTCCTGTTCCTCTTCACATTGCTGCCAGAGCCATCTTTCTTTCTAAAATGGAAATCAAATCTATTACTTTCCTGCTCCAAACCTTTCTTCTATTCCCCATTTTCATTTGGAAAAACATCCACATTTCTTAGCATGACTTAAAGGCCCTGGTGATAGGTTTCTGCTGCCCTCCCCAGCCTCAGTCCTCCTGGAGTGAGCATTGACTATTTTGGAGTTGCCTAGCAGCCATTCTTCTCCTATGGGTAACGGCATCTCAGTTTCCTTCCTGTGGCTCCTGCGGACTGTGAGCTGTCTCTGTGGGGCCATCAGGGACCGTCTTGCCTTCCTCTGGCCAGCAACAGGCGTGAGCTCGTTCAATCTGGCTCTCTCTTCAGGGACTTTGAGTCTTAGGAGGAATGACGCACAGGCAGAAACATGGTTAGGGCTCATTATCTCGGAGGCAGTGCCCTGACAAGCTTACTGCATCTCCTGTGTCACTGTGTCTGTCTCGGTCTAAATCTAACCTTCCTGCCCTTTAACTGCATCTGCGAACTTCTGACATTTTGCCCATAAACTGATTTCTATTTTCCTCAGCCAGAGTGGGCTTCTGCTGTTGCCACTAGAATATCCCCCATTCTCCTAGCCAACTCCGACTGTTCTTTCAGGTCTTAGCTTACATATAATTTTTGTGCCAGCTTGTGCGGGAGGCAGATTTCTGCCTTGACTTCTATTACTTTCTTCCCTGACATCCTAGGCTTCCTGTGGTTAAACAAAGGCATGGACCCATGTTACTTACATGTAATTATTCATTTTCTTTACCCTGTGTTCCCTTATGTTCAATGGGTTTGTTTTTATATTGAGTTTTGTGATTATATTTACAGCAGTTATTTATATGTAAGCTTCTGTACCTAATTTATTTTGGTTTTCCTACTTTTTAGTTCTTTATTTTGAATTCCTTCAGTCAGCCACGTATCCATGAGTAGTTTCCCTTCTCAGTCTTTGCCTTCACATGTGAACACCACTTTGGCTGGGAATGAAATTCTTGATTATGTTTCCCCTCTCAAAATCTTTACAAATTTTTCATTATCTTTAGGAACTCAGTGTTGTAAAGAAGTCTGAGGAAGCAGGCCAAGTGTGGTGGCTCCCATCTATAATTGGAGCACTTTGGGAGGCTGAGGCAGGAGGATTGCTTGAGCCCAGGAGTTCGAGGCCAGCCTGGGCAACATAGCAAGACCCTGTCTCTACAAAAAAATTTTTAAAAATTAGCTGGGTGTGATGGTGCACACCTGTAGGCCCAGTTACTCAGGAGGCTGAGGTGGGAGGATTGCTTGAACACAGGAGGTCAAGGCTAGAGTGAGCTGTGATTGCACTGCTGCACTCCAGCCTGGGTGACAGGGCAAGACCCTGTCTCTAAAAAAAAAAAAAGAGAGATTTTACTGCTTTTTAAGGAAAGTTGTTTTTCCTCCTCCCTATTTGGATATTTGCAGAAATTTATAAATATTCTTGAAATGTTAATTTTTGACAAGGTATGCCTAGTATGAATATTATTTAGATTAATTTAGAATTTGCTTGGAATATAATAAAACATTTTTCCAAATTCACTGTCTTTTTGGCATATTAAAATGTCTACTATTATAGCTCCAGTACCAGTCAGGATATGATCAGAGACATAAAACCAGTAGGAATATTATTTATTTTAGGGAATTAAATATGGAAGCCAGTCTTCAAGACCGCTCACCCAATTATCCCTACCTCCATGTATCTACACCCTGTGTGAACCCCTATCACAATATAGCACTCTTGGCCTGTGTGACCAATAGAAGTAATCAAAGGGATAGTATGCTCACTCCAGGAGGAGCCAGCCACCATGCTGTGGGGACACTCTCGCAAAAGAGATGAGGAATGCAGACTTCTGCCAGTTGCCTGCACTGGATTTTAGTAACGTTAACTCCAGCCGCCATTAAACTTTTAGATCAGGAATCAGCAATCTATGACCCCCTCTTGGCCAACCAGTCTGCTGTTTCTGTAAAGAAAGCTTGTTGGAGCATGGCCAAGACCATTTCCTTACATCTTGCCTGTGGCTGCTCTTAAACTATAAAGGCAGAGTTGAATGATTGCAACAGAGACTGTATGACCCACAAAGCCTGAAATATGACATTGGGGTAGAGCTACCTGAGGCCTTGGGAGCCCACACCCCATACCAGTGTGCCCAGAATGCAGGACATAGAGTCAAATGCATCTTTTCTTTATAAAGTATCTAGTTCAGGTATTCCTTTATAGCAATGGAAAAGGACTAACACAGAAGGTGTTTTTAAATATATTTACATTTTGTGACAATTTTTGTGTTTGTGTTTTTGCACCTGTGACTCACAAGTATGGGTGAGGAGTGCCATAAGAATCCACATAAAATGGCTTTCTTGGACTGGAATCAGTATTCCTTTGCAATTTTGTTCAGATTATAAAATAATAATGGAGTTGATTCTTAGTTAGAAGTGTTAAAAACTTGCTGCAATTAAGAATTTATTCATGTATAAATATTTTTTAGAGTTGGAAAGGATTTTATACAATGCTTAAAGGAGTCTTAGGATAGTCATAAATGAACAAAGAGCAACTCTCACTCATACTTATATGTATTATCATTGTCTTCTTTGTTCTTTGAGGTCTAAAGTTCTTTAAAGCTAAAGATTTATATAAGAGTTAGGAATACATGACCCTGGGGCCGGGTGCGGTGGCTCACACCTGTCATCCTAGCGCTTTGGGAGGCCGAGGCAGGAGGATCACAAGGTCAGGAGATCGAGACCATCCTGGCTAAAACAGTGAAACCCCATCTCTACTAAAAATACAAAAAATTAGCCAAGTGTGGAAGCGGGCGCCTGTAGTCCCACCTATCGGGAGGCTGAGGCAGGAGAATGGCGTGAAACCGGGAGGTGGAGCTTGCAGTGAGCCGAGATGACGCCACTGCACCCCAGCCTGGGTGACAGAGCGAGACTCTGTCTCAACTACAACAACAAAAAGAATACATGACCCAGGTAGAACTGTATGCAAAACTTTATCTGGGTATATGATTTGGCAGAAAAATGATTCATGTTTTATCAGATCACTTAAATACTTGATGGCCATGAAAAGGTCCCTCCCTTTTTCCTTCCCACACCCTAGAGCTTTTGAGGTTGAAGGCATCCTCTGCTTCTAGTCTATACTCCCATAACTGCCTGTAAAATACTCACATGGATACTGTCTCCCTATTCTTTCTGTAAACCGTGCAAACTTGTCACAGAGTAGCTTTAATATGCCATACTCATTAAGGTAGGAAAACGACTAAAACAGTGTAGAAATAAGTAAAATAACAAGCATTTAAACAGATGCTTTTCTGCTAAATCTTCATTTAGCCAGAAAATACAAAAACCAAAAAATTCATCACCCAAGTAGTTTCTTTTAACCATTTTATTAATTTGACCCATAATGTTTCCTGCCCCTCACTCTCAGGAGGAATCCTTCATTCCCAGGCGATACAGCTAAACGTTTTGGGACTTGGCCTGACCCTCACCTGAGTCTACAAATGTGTGAAATAGAAGCTTGAGAACTGATCTCAGCATCCCGTTGATTTCATAAATGAATATGCACACCTGGGTTGTTGATTGTCTTTCGTTTCAAAGGGTAAAAAATCTTATCTGCTTTTTAATGCCAGGCAATCAATGGGATATGCTTAAACTTAAGTTCTTCAGGGTGAAATCTCAACGGATAATGCAATGCTATTCGGCGTCTCCTCATCTTTGTGCAGGAGAAAATGGGCCATCATTTTGTGAAAGAAATGTAATGGGGAATAAGGCTATATTTCCACTTTGGTGTTTGCCTAGAGCTTGCTATGTCATTATACATAACATTTAATGAAAAAGACTAAAACCTGAACTTCCTGGGCCTCTTGAGTGGCCATTCTATTTCTCAGCATGCTTTATACTCTATCCTCTTTCTGTCCAGCATTATAAGATTGAAATCTGAGGTCTAGAAATAGCTTGATTAAGGAGTGTGCTCATTTGGAACCTTCAGATCTTTGATAAAAGTTTCTTCTGTGGTAAGGAGGATGAAGCCTCTTTATTCTATGATTGCTGTATTATTCCTCCTATATTAGATCTTACTGAGGAAGGACACACAATCTGTGTGACATATCTCATAGATCTCTGAAGCAATGTTTGCCAAATTACATTCCCCCCGACTCATTCCCAGCCCACAACTGTACAGCTACATGTGATTTGTTGAGATTCTCAACAAGGGGTAACATTCCAGGAATGAAACAATGGAACAGTCTGTTTTGAAATGTAAAATTTAAACCTTCGCTGGAGAAGACCCAAAGGAGACAGAGAGAGAGAGAGAGACAAGAAAATTTCTAGGAATTAATCATAATGAACATCATTTCAGTACATTTCCTCGGAATCTGGAACTAACATTTCCACATGTGCATGAGAGGAAGTGTGATTACTTATAAATTTATATTAGATGTGACAATTAGCTTAAATTTCTCTCGTGTTACTAAGAGAAGAGGAGAGAGTGTGATGATGTGGAAGGAACAGTGGACCAAAGTGATGGGTTCAAATTGGATCCTTCTAGCAATTCAAGCATGGGCAAGTCACTTAAAATAAATTGTGATCGATTCGTTGATTCACTCAGTTGTACGTATCCATTTTGCATCAGCACCGTGCTATGAGCCTGATTTCTCATCTCTAATAAGGGACAGTAATCTGACAATCAAATGAGATAATAAATGGGGTGACTCTATTTGTAATTGAATAACATTTATTTTGAGTCATACAGTGAACATGAAATTGAGTCAAATAAAATACTTTCAATAAAAATGGACAATTATAATGTGCATGGTGATTAAAGGAACTTCGAGAGTTAAGAATATATGACCTAGGTAGAATTGCATGCAAAAACTTTATCTTGGCATATGATTTGGCAGGAAAAGGATTCATGTTTTATCAGATCACTTAAAGACTGTGGTGTCATCAAATGATGTCATTTTATTTATAAGAAAATATTAATAGAATACATTTTTTAAAACGTTGCTTTCTGAGGTGATAATTCCTTCTTTAGAGGCTGGACGTATTTGACATATTTACAGCAGAGCAATTCACTTTGGTGATCCTGGATACTGTTTTTTGAAGTTGTGTTAATTCAGCTTTTTTACTCCAGTGATAGATTATACAGTCAGAGCCAATCTCGGATAACACGAAAAATGTATATCTATTATTAGAATCATCATTTGACTAAAAGGATAACTATGTAATCCCAGAATATTTGAAAACTTAATTCAGGGGTTTCAATTGAAGCTTATTAGGTTTTACAAGGGGTCTTCAAAGATTCAGGAATAATGCATATTATGAAAAAACTATGCATGGATTTCAAAATTTTTTTGCACCAAAACAC
Organism: Macaca nemestrina; assembly: GCF_043159975.1. Classification (NCBI taxonomy): domain Eukaryota; kingdom Metazoa; phylum Chordata; class Mammalia; order Primates; family Cercopithecidae; genus Macaca; species Macaca nemestrina. The sequence continues at coordinate 89,822,675 of NC_092140.1, forward strand.
ACTTATACCAACTTGTTATGACATATCTGAGCAGGATCTAGTTTAAGGCACTAAGAAGGATAAGACATCAGTTTGAAAAGATCCTCTATCAGAGCAACATGAATTTTGCTAAAATTTAAGAACAAGCATCAAATTTATGGTAAAGCTTGGGTGGAAGAATAGTGAAATCATTATTGCTTTATGAAAAGTTTATGGGACAACGCCTCAAAAGATAAAAATGGATAACTCACTTTAAGAAGGGATGAGATGGTTGGGCGTGGTGTCTCACACCTGTAATCTCAGCACTTTGGGAGGCTGAGATGGGGGAATCACCTGAGGTCAGGAGTTCAAAACCAGCCTGGCCAACATGGTGAAACTCTGTCTCTACTAAAAATACAAAAATTAGCCGAGGATGGTGTTGGGAGCCGGTAATTCCCGCTACTTGGGAGGCTGAGGCAGGAGAATTGCTTGAACCCAGGAGGCGGAGGTTGCAGTGAGTGGAGATCACGCCATTGCACTCCAGCCTGGGCTACAAGAGGGAAACTGTCTCAAAAAAGGATGAGTTCATGTCCTTTGCGGGGACATGGATGAAGCTGGAAACCATCATTCTCAGCAAACTAACACAGGAACAGAAAACCAAACACTGCATGTTCTCGCTCATAAGTGGGAGTTGAACAATGAGAACATATGAACATGGGAAGGGGAACATCACAACACTGGAGCCTGTCGGGGGAATGGGGGGCTAGGGGAGGGGTAGCATTAGGAGAAAATATAGATGATGGGTTGATGGGTGCAGCAAACCACCATGGCACGTATATACCTATGTAACAAACCTGCACATTCTGCACATGTATCCCAGAACTTAAAGTACAATTAAAAGAAAGAAAGAAATAAATATATAAATAAGAAGGGATGAGATGATGTTGAAGATGAAACCCACAGCGGCAGGCCATTTACATCAATGTGTGAGGAAAAAAATTCATCTCGTGTGTGCACTAATTGAAAAGGACTGAGGATTAATAGCACAAAAAATAGTCAACACTATAGACATCTGAACTGATTCAGCTTATAAAATTTTGCCTGAAAATTTAAAGTTGAGCAAGCTTTCCACTCGCTGGGCGCCAGAACTGATGCCTCCAGATCAGCTGCAGACAAGGGCGGAGCTTTCCGTGAAAATTCCCAACAAGTGAGATCACAATCCTGAAGCATTTTTTTTTCCAAAGAATTGTAACAGGAAATGGAACATGGCTTCACCAGTGTAATCCTCAAGACAAAGCACAGTCAGAGCCATGGCTACCAAAGGATGGAACTGGTTCAGTTAAAGCAAAAGTGAATCAATCCATCAAGAGCAGAGGTCCTGGCAACAATTTTTTGAGATGCTCAAGGCATTTTGTTTGTTGACTTTCTGGAGGGCCAAAAAATGACAACATGTGCTTATGATAAGAGTATTTAGAGAAAGCCAAAGCTTTAGCAGAAAAATGCCTGGAAAAACTTTACCACAGAATCCTTCTCCACCATGACAATGTTCCTGCTCATTCCTCTCATCAAACAAGGACACTTTTGCTGAAGTTTTGATGGGAAATGAGTAGGCATCCACCTTACAGTCCTGATTTAGCTTCTTCTGATTTTTTGTTTCCAACCCTTAAAAAACCTGTGAGGGGCATCCATTTATTCAGTTAATAATATAAAAAAGACTTCATTGACATGGTTAAATCCCCAGGCCCCTCGGTTCTTTATGGTTGAACTAAATGACTGGCGTCATTGCTTACAAAAGCATTTTGAACTTGATGGAGCTTATGTTGAAAAATACAATTTGTATATTTTTCTTTCATGTTTTAATCTCATTTTTCCATGAACTTTTTGAAGTCCTCTCAAACAGGGGTAACAGCAGTGACCTTTTTTGGGAGAAAAAAATTCCAGAATATACTCTGTACTGCTCCACTACTCTTGAACTGGGATTGGCATCATATCAGGTCCCATAATGGGGTGGAGGTGTGCACTGACTTAATAAGTACATTAGACACAATTAGGAGTCCTTTGATCATTTAAGGAGATGGTAAAATGTCATATTTTTTTTGACTTGATTATTTCTTTTGTCGAACAGGAATCAGTCTATGATTCCTTGTTAAATAGTATCTGCTTTGTTATATACAGGATAAAAATATGCTTAAAATGACCACCGTTACAATTTTGGCAATTCTGAAAAATAAGGCTCCAGAATAGTCACTTGAAACTACCCCAGCAAGCTAGCCCAACTGCCAGCAAGCCTGGCCCGGAGATACCAGAATGTCAGGACAGGCTTGCAGGAGATAGGGCTGGCACCTGCCTCCATGCACCTGTGTTCTTTCACAGACCCAGCAGAGCAGCAGTGGTGACAGCTCCATGGCAGGTGAGGACCTGGGTCAGAGGAAAAGTTTTGCATGTTTTGAGAGGACAGCACTGAGGTTGCTCAGCTTCGTCTTCTCTCTCAGAGCAAGTTATAGGTCATAGAGTGGTTTGCAAAGTGCTCTTCTGTCGACTATTTCTTTTCCTTCTTCACAGCAACCCAACATCACACATTGATCACTCAGGTTTTATTAACTTTTACAGAGGAATACATTTGGCTTCTGATGAGGTGACAGCTAAACATCACACAGCAATAAATGGAAGGAGAAGGACTTGCAGCCAGGTCTCCTGAACCCTAAATCCCACAGTTCATTGGCTGCCCAATCACCTCTCCTACAACACAATCATGTGTGGGAAGTGAACGAAGGAAGTGACTCCAACCTCTTAGGGGGCAGCTCAGAGCTGTTAGAGGAGAAGCAGGGGCTTTTAGGAGGAGGGGCAGCAAGTGCCACCTACAAATTTACCACAGTGGACAACTAGTTACTGATGGTGGGTGGTTTGGTTTTGATAACAATGGATTGGAATGGTGTTGACACACCTCTGGAGTAATCCACATTCTAACATACCTCTGTTGTTTTAGGAGCACCTTCAATCTAATCAGAGCTAAGCATCCTTTGGAGTATTCAAAAGGAGTGACAAGTTACTAAAGACTTGGAGCTGAACAAATTAACCATGTGAGCATTTTTATGAAAATCCAAGCAATAGAAATGTCCTCCTCCTCATACTGCATCGTTTTAGAGTATATGAGGATGCTTGTCAATGTTTCTAAGCTTTGTGGTGGGAGGTGTAAAATCAATGTAGAGACAACTAGAAATTCTGAATAGGGCAGAATAAAAGAACACATTATAATGAACATGTTGACAGGAAGATGTATCAGACAACATAATACGTCTTTTAATATCAAATTTCTACAGTCCTCATTATGTGTGCTTGTATTTTCTGTTCCTTTAGTTCAAGAATTGGCAGAAGTTATTTTGTCTCAAAATATATAATGTGCAATCACAACTTTCCATCTAGTGCATTGTGCTAAACATCCCAAGGGGCCCAAGCAGATATTCAAATTAATACTCAGTTTGCTCACTAGGTAAATTCCCTCAATTATGGCTCATTCTTTTCTCACATTTCTCATATTGAGAAATAACTTTATCAAGTAGTGAAAAGTCTTGACATTTTCAGGCTGCTTGGCACTGAGGAATTTTTAAAAATCATGTTAGAAATTGGTCACATTTTTTTCTCTTGAAATAGAAATTTCAATGCTTTCTCTCTGACAGCAGACCTTGACTCAGAAAAGAACACTGCGGGATGACTTTTTATTAGGAATTATTTGTTTTTAGAGACTCTGATGTCCTTGAAGGTCCAAATCCCCGCCTCTCATTGGATCTTTAAATTTCATACCATGACCAGCCTTGTGCCTTGAACATAGTATTAGAACAGATACACAAAGTAAGTGTTGGACATGACCTTAGCCGTCATTTCATCCAACTTCTTCATTTTGGGGGAATAAGTGCCCCAAATGGTGCCTTCATTATGAAGAGCTAATGTGGTAAAGAGTTAAATCTGGACTCCAAGTCTCCTGTCTTGGGAGGTTGAAACCATCCCTATAAATTATAAAATTAATCAAGGAAGAAGGGAGAGGCAGAATGAAAATAAATCAAGCTGCAAGGCATTCAGCATTAATCATTAGGTCAGCTTGCTCTCTGACCTGCTTCCTCATAGTTGTTTACTTATTGCCCCAGAATCAGTAGATCCTGTTACAAGATTCTATGTAACATGAACATTGTAAAATGTTAAGTTTTCCCTTTGAGATATTCTTTCAGGTCCTGCAAACCAGTGAAACTACCAACATCAGCTGGTCTGAAGGACCCTGTGAGTAACTGACTCACTAAAGAATGTAGTTTCCACATCCTGAGGATTTCATCCCTCTTACCCTGATCAATCAACGGCCCAATTTTTTCAGCCTCTTGTCCCCTACAATATCCTTAAAAACTCCAACCCAGAACTTCTCAGGAGATGATTGGGGGAGGTCTCCTCGCATCTCCTCATTCAGCTGCCCTTCAATCAGTAACCTCTTTCTCTGCTGCAAACCCTGCTGTCTTAGTATATTGGTCTGTTACTGTGCAGCAGGCATATGAACCTGTTGGTCCTATTACAAGGTCCTGTCTAGTGCTCCATTCACCAGGATGATAAATATTTGTTGGCTGAAGGAAGCACTAAACCTGCCCTTGCAAAGGTCACAAATGACCTTCCAATTGCCAAATCCAATGACCTTTTCTCATTTCTAATATTCCTCAGTTTATATTCCTTGGAAACAAAGAGAAGAGGTATCCCAGGCAGAGCCACATTCAACTTCCTGAATTCTAATTGGTAAAATTGTTTGTCACATCCTTACTGCTTTTTTAGCCAGTGGACATCTGTCCAAGACCAATCCTTTTCCCTGAGCACAATCTCACTCCTTCCAGGTTCTTTAAAAACTTTATTTAATGTATGCCTTTGTCTGCCATTGTCAATATCTGCACCTTTAAAGTCTCCTTCTGGACTTACTATTTACTTTCAAGGTAGAAACACAAGTCTGACACCTCACAAAAAGCCTCCCTCCACCTTCCACTATTTACTTTCATCACTGTCAACAATAATCTTCTGAAATAACAGAATCTTCTTTCTCCTTAAAGAATCTTCTTTCTGTGTACACCTCCCCTCCCCCGATGCGTGCCTCAACTCTCTGCTTTGTGGCCTTTTCCTGTCAGTCCACTGATCTTACTGGTTCCTGTTTTTTGTTTGTTTGTTTGTTTTTGTTTTTTTTTTTGTCAGAGTCTCTCCATTTCCCAGGCTGGAGTGTAGTGGTATAATCATGACTCACTACATTCCTGACCTCCTGGACTCAAGTGATCCTTCCACCTCAGCCTCCTGAGTACCTGGGACCACAGGCATGCATCACCATGTCTGGTAATTTAAAAAAAATTATTGTAGAGGTAGGATCTCCCTATATTGCCCTGGCTGGTCTTGAACTTCTGGGCTCAAGCAATCCTCTTGCCTTCGTCTCTCAAAGTGCTGGGTTTATAGACATGTGCCACCATACTTGGCCTGTAGTGCTTTCTAATTACCAAATTCAGTGGATGTTTTTCAGCTGTACTTCATCTTTCAGTGGCATTTGACATTATCGACCTATTGTGGACAGCTGTCATCTGTTTTGGCAGCCCAGCTCTAAATGTTTCCTTCAGGGAATTTTCCACCTTATGAGGAGGAGTCTGTCTCCCAAACGCTGGATAGCTGCTCTCTCTCTCTTCTTCATCAACCCCTCTCTTGCAAGGTAGATATTCCATAAGGACTTATTTTTGGCCTACTTATCTCTCTGTATCAGGGCTTCTCCATCTTTTAAAAAAATATCATGGCACACACAGGAAACATAATAATATGGCACTGAAGGTAAACTGGAGGAAATTTGGGGGTGATTATATGACAGGTTTGGTGAAAAAAAACTCAATATTTTCTTAATATTATATCAAATATTCTTCTGCAAAATAGGTAGAATTAATTGGAATTGAATGGGTCAAAAATGTTGACTGTGTCTTAGAAAGATGGCCCCACGGTAATAAAGTGAGCAATTCCTGATCCTGGGATAATGCAGACAAATTGCACTGAAAGAAGCAAATTGGGTTTGATTTTGCTTTGAACATAAAGACAGTGCTCAGGGCTGGTTTGTCAGACGCCATATCTCCATACCAGGTACTGAACTGAATATTGAATTAGGTATAATCTTTGCCTTGTATGCATTGATTAAACCCTAATCCTCTCTTTCTATATTGCCAAACCTGAGGCAAACCAAAGTATTCCTCACTGAAAACATCACTCATGACTCTTAAGGAAATACTCAGATATTATCGTAGGCCGAAAAATGCCCCCTTCTCCCCAAAATATTCATGTGCTGATCTCCAGAACCTGTGAATGTTACCTTATTTGGAGAAAGGGTCTTTGTAGGTGTGATTAATTTAAGGATCTGAAGATGAGGAGGTTATCTTGGATTAATCAGCTGGGCCCTAAATGCAATCACATGTATCTTAGAAAGAGAGAGGCCGAGGGAGATTAAAGACTGACACAGGAGGAGATAATGATGTGAAGATGGAGGCAGAGATTGGAGGAATGCAGCCATGAGCCAAAGAATGCCGACTGCCACTAGAAGTTAGAGGATGCAAGCGAGAATTCTTCCCTAAGAGCCTGCAGAGGGAGCATGGTCCTACCAATATTTTGATTTCAGACGTCTGGCCTCCAGAATGGTGAGAGAATAAATTTATGTTGTTTTTAGCCACCAAGTTTGTGGAAATTTGTTACAGCAGCCACAAGAAATGAATATAGATGCCTTTATACATTTCTTTAGTATTTATTGATTGCAACTTCATGAAGTCAAGATAATTTCAAGGCTAAGTTTTATGGCTGTATTATCCAAAGCAGTTCTATCACTAACCAAATTATGATGTTTTGAGTGGGGCACGGTCTTCTTTTTACAAAATAATTCGACTGTTTAGGTACTTAGTGCCTTCATGCATATGCGACTCTGTGTATATACAGGGGAGTTATGTCAAATGTAATTTTAGTATGAATGCTTTACGTTGCACAAGGCCAAACCCAATAGAACTTTCCAAGAAGACAAATCTTAACTTAGATTCTGTTTCTCAACTTTTCAGGTTAGATGACAGTGGTAATCTTTTTGAGAAGGAAAGCATAACTTATAGGTGGTCTTACAAGATAGTTAGTTACCTTCTCCATACAGTCCTGATTCTCATGAACATAAATCATATAAAGAGTAAGTTAGGACATGTCTTAACTTTGAAGTTGGGTTTATATTAAACTCAAGGGGGACACAAAAACGATTGGATGAGCAAGTGAAAAGCAGACCTCCTGGTGTGTGATTTCAGAAAATTATTGCAGTCCTTGTTTCTTGCCTCTTACTGATTGGAAGTTTTAGCACACAATCTTTCAGTTGTACTTGAGCAGAGGAGCAGGAAAAATTCATTAGCCGTTCAGTATTGGTGATGGCAGCCCTGAGGGACTGCAGTACAGGATAAAGTGAAGTGACAGAGCCTGTGAGGATTTAGAAGCTTTATCTAGGCATGGAGACACAGATTATTGGTGATATGGGTTCATTTGTGTACAGCAATTTTCCAGTTCCTAAATCCTGAACGCAGAATACCCATTTGGACCTGTATGCCCTGCTTGGTAAGCATACAATTTCCACTCTACCATGGGCTGACATTTTATTGGAATCATTTTTCCCCTTCCCCTTAAAACAAATTTCTATGGTACTGAAAAAAAATCAGCTTCTCATTAATTAGAGTGCTCATGTGTCAAGAAAGAGAATCTAGTAGTAACAGAAAAGTTGATTCATAGAAGAATGAGTCACAGGTGGGAGGAAGAATATATTCGTATAGATTTTATGCTGTAGGGTATTTACATGTCTAATAGAGTTAAAAATAAAAGTAAATTTTTCTCTTTGCCGTAAGGAGGTAGGGTTTGGCCTGTTCCTTCGTGATTTAATCAGGATGCATAATGTATCACATGAAAAACCAAGAGCTGAAGAGCATAGTTAAGAGTTTTTCTTTAATATTCCATTGATATTAAGCCCCTGCCTTCCTCGTCCCCATCCTTCTGTTCGGTGAAAGGCTTCATTCATTCATCCATTTCTTCAGCAAACATTTCTCTAATAGTTGTGTGAGGCATGTGAGGGACAGAAGTGAAGAGTCAGGAGAACTGAGCTATGGTGGAAGCACAGACATGCGGAACCTGGGTGGGACTTGGCAGAGTGATAGCAGCCAGGCCAGCGTGCAGGGAGGTGCCACTCAAAGGTGCTGAGAGCTGATGGGTTCTGGAAGTTTAAATGGGAGGAATTCAGGGACAGGCTACAGATTCAGGCAGCAGCCAGATTATAAACCCAAATCAGGATTTCATGTTATAACCTTGAAGTACCCTAAAGTGTTTCACGTTTTTCTTTAAGACTCTCAAGCTTTTTAATAACAAGTTTTGTTTTTCTAGTAGCATCTATTAACATTCTTTGTAATTCTCAAGGGGTATAACTTGGAAATGATTGGGCAGTGTAACAGTCTTTGCTGTAAAAAGAGAGTAAGATCACACCTGTAAACCCAGCACTTTGGGAGGCTGAGGCAGGCAGATCACTGGAGGTCAGGAGTTCGATACCAGCCTGGCCAGCATGGTGAAACCCCATCTCTACTAAAACTACAAAAATTAGCCAGGCATGGTGGTGCACGCCTGTAGTTCCAGCTACTTGGGCAGGAGACTAAGGCAGGAGAATCACTTGAACTCAGGAGGTGGAGGTTGCAGTGAGTCGAGATTGCACCACTGCACTCCAGCCTGGGTGACAGAGTGAGACTCTGTCTCCAAAAAAAAAAGAGAGTTAAGAGCCATCTACCCCAGGTGGAGAAAACACCGATAAACATTGGTGCATAGATGTTGAGAGAGGGGCACTGCATTTTCTACTGAGTGTGCAACAAGCCATTTCCCTGGAAGTAAGTCTCATTTTTCACTTTGTAAACCAAAAATAAATTCTAAGTCCTCTAACCAACTGAATGAATCTCTCCTATTGATATATAGGAGTTAAAAAGAAATTACTTAGGCAAATAGGGAGGCTATGGAAGTCCTCGGAAAGGTTTTCCTTTTAATGAAAAGCAGCCCCAAAACATTTTCCTCTCTAACCAAGAGCAGCCTGTAAAATTCAGCTGCAGACATAGATGCTGGCAGTTGTGCCAATCATATTCAAAATGGCGGCTCCATCTTCCCTTCTCTTTGTCAGCCACAGGTATAGTAAGGAGCCGACAAGGCGGCACTGGTCGGGGGAAGCAATTTGCCTAATAAGATTAGGGTGGTGTGGCCAGCCTTTTCCACGTGCTATGTAAATGTCACACCTGATTGAACCAATCTGTGGGTCCTATGTAAATAAGACACTGCCTCCTCAAGCCTGCCTATAAAATCTGGTGAACTCCTTGGCTGGCAGCCTTTTCCTCTCAGAAACCTGTCTCTCACTAGAGAGAGCGAGCTGTTTTCCTTTCTCTTCTGCCTGTTAAACCTCTGCTCCTAAATTCCTTGTGTGCCCTAAATTTTCTTGTTGTGAAGCTATGAACCCCGGGTATTTACCCCAGACAACAAAGCTGCTTCACTTGGCCAAGGGGATTCCAAAGAAACCTGAAAATCTAGTTCAAGACATGACAGGAAGAGGAGGTGGACTTGCCTCACTCTGCCCTCCTCCCTTTGGAATTCAGGCACAACTGACCAGCATTAACATAAAAATAGAGATCTTGGCAGGGCACAGTGGCTCATGCCTGTTATACCAGAACTTTGGGAGGCTAAGGCAGGTGGATTACTTGAGGTCAGGAGTTTGAGACCAGCCTGGCTATCGTGGTGAAACCCTGTTTTTACTAAAAATACAAATAATTAGCCAGGTGTGGTGGTGTGCGTCTGTAATCCTAGCTACTTCGGAGACTGAGGCAGGAGAATCGCTTGAACCCAGAAGGTGGAGGTTGCAGTGAGCCGAGATAGTGTCACTGCACTCCAGCCTGGGCAACAGAGCATGACTCTGTCTCCAAAAAAAAAAAAAAAAAAAAGCGATCTTAAGACTGACAAAACAGACTCTTTGTAGCAACAAGATACCAAACAGATACCAAATTCCAACCTGACTCTAGCATAGCATCACAGGACAGATAGCAGGCTCTGAAAGAAATCAAAGTGTTTTATCCCAAATATAATCCTTTGACATATTTTGAAAGGGCCTTGCAAAGCTGTCTCTTGTGGGGAAAACTTACATTCTGTAGAGAATCCATTTTTCTTTATAGGTCTTTTTCTGATCCCAAAGAGAGTAGCTGGACAGTCTAATATCTTTTACGGGTCTGAATAGGAAACATTTGCCATCTATTGTCTCTAAGGGTGGCCATCTATCAGATTTTATCTACATAATAAGAACTTTGGTCTCCACAACCCCTTATCTTAACCCAGACACTTCTTTGTATTGATTACAGGTCTTTAGACAATAACTTATTCAACCAATTGCTAATCAGAAAAACTTTGAAACTACCTATGACCTGGAAGCCCCCACCATGAGTTGTCTTGCCTTTCTGGACCAAACTAATATATACCTGTATACTTTACGTGTATTGACTGATGCCTTATGTCTCCCTAAAATACATAAAACCAAGTTGTAAGCCAACCACCTTGGGCACATGTTTTCAGGACCTCCTGAGGCTGTGTCATGGGTCATGGACTCACATTTGACTCAGAAAAAATCTCTCTAAGTATTTTACAGAGTTTGGCTTTTTTGTCAACAACGTACAGCCCTTCCACGTCCCCCAGCCCATAAAGATTACTATGAAGAATAAACTGTGATATAAAAGGGCAATGCTCCTACATTCTTCCCTGATGCCTGAACCCTGCTTATTTTCATGACTGAGCTAGGAAATCCTACACCTCTGGGTTTGGGTAATCTGCTGATGACAATCACATCATTACCTCTACTAAAGCTAAAGAACGTATTGCTTTCCTACCGTGTGTACTAACAACTGCTTTCTCATTAAATCATCTCTTTTTATAATTTATTGAAAAACAAAACGTTCCAATTTTCTTTAAGATTTAAATATTATCCGTGTTTTACAATTGGTTTTCCTTCCTCCCTCCCATGCCTTTGAATAAAAATGGAGACTTTCCTTTAATTTTTTTCCAGTAAAGTAAAAATCATCTAGTCTTTTCAGTAAGCTGTGGAATGTACTATATCTGTTAGCCAAGAAGTATGTAGCTGGGAAAATGAAAAACACCTAATTAATGTGGGATGTTATTTTCAGCTTGGTGTTTAAGCTGTGCATCTCTTTTAGGCTCAGTCATATGACAGACATTGTAGAAAAAAAGAATTAGTTTTGTGTTGACATTTAGGATTTTATTTAGTTCTTTGGTATTGAAAGTTAGTACTGAGGAGGGTCTCAGAGAATATTAATTCAAAGGAAATGAAGCAAATTGTGAAACTTGTATCCAATCCTCTCGTCACATTAGAATGATTGTTCTTGGATCCCTCTCCTCCTCTTCTTTCCTCTTCCAAGATCCGCTCCCTCTCCCATTTAAGCTTTGCCCTCCTCTTGTCTTCCTGGTGGGCCGAAGAAGCTTGGGGTGTTCAACCTTGGCTTTCCTATTTCCTATCGCAGCTGTTGGAAGGCAGCTAGAGAAGAGCTCGTCATAGCAGTATAATGACAATCTCTGCTCTTGTAAGCTCAGGTAATTTTGTTTGTTTTTGTTTTGAGATAATCTTGCTCTGTTGCCTGGGCTGAAATGCAGTGGTGTGATCTTGGCTCACTGTCAAGCAATTCTTATGCCTCAGCCTCCCAAGTAGCTGGGATTACAGGTGTGTACCACCATGCCCAGCTACTTTTTTAAAATTTTTATTTTTAGTAGAGACGGGGTTTTGCCATGTTGGCCAGGCTGGTCTTGAACTCCTGACCTCAAGTGATCCACCCACCTCGGCCTCCCAAAGTACTGAGATTGCAGGCATGAGTCACTTCACCCGGCCAGCTCAGGTAATTTTAGTACAAATTCCAGAGGAATTTAGTACAAATTTAGTACAAATTCTAGAGGACAGAAATGAAGAGATTAGACTAAACTTAAACTCTGCTACTAACTAGCCATATGCCAAGCAAGTCATTCCATTGAAATGGAGTTTGAGCTCTGTCACTAAACAATTGTGTGGCCTGCTTTTGGTAATTTCCCTTTGAAATAAATTTAATGGCTGCCTAACTTCATTTCTTTATCCATTGAACAAGTATAAAATATCTATTATGTCCCAGGCATGTTTGAAAAGTTCTGGGGATGCAAAAATGAGTAAAAACAAAATATTTCCTGCCTCCAAGAAGTTACTTTCTAGAGAGGAGACTTTAAAATATTGGCAAACAAGGGGTTTCCCATTTGTTCCCATTACCTTTTATCTCTTCCCTGTGGTTTTAAATTTTGTATCCTAGCAAGCACAGCTGCTGACATTGATTTTTAAAACGATAAATGAATTAATATTAATATAAGAATTTACTTTTGGAATACCTTCTTTTTTTAAGGAAGAGTTCCTATAACTTCTGTTTCTGGAGATTAGCATTCTTGCTTTATGTATGAAATGGCATTTTATTTCTTTAAACATTGTGATATCACAGATACCTGTGTGTTTAAAGTGGAGCATCACAGATTCTGACAATAGACTTTTGGTGTTTCTTTTTCTTTGTAGATTTGTCATTACACATATTAAATATTATCCATCTTCCAGGTAATGCTTAATAAAAGGAGATGGTTATCTTTGACATTTGCCCTGGCATAAAATAATATTTTAAGCTGAAATCATGACAAGGTTTTACATTTCATTATATTTTACAAGAACTATCCCATATTGTGTGTATCACTGTCCATAACATTTAATTCCAAAGATTTAATTGAAATAAGAGCCTAAACATAGAGACTTGGGGAAGAAAACTAAACAGGCACAAAAGAGTTTGATTATTGTAATTCATCATAATTAGGCTTTGGATTGTGGCTCAGCAAATCCAAACACACTTCCTTGAGCCTGACCATCACTCCTGAGTGGTGTGACACAAAGGGACAGACCCTCCTTCTCTTCTACCCTCAAATGTCAAGGGAGGCTCATATGAATGTAGCTCCTTTTGCATTCTTAGGAAAGGTGGCATGGGTTCTCCTACTGCCTTCTCTGAAGCGGGCTTATCAGTTGGTAGGAGTCCTATCTCGCATTTGCAAATTTGGCAGCTGCTGGGAAGTCATACAATGTCATGATTGTTTAGTGACAGAACTCAAACCCCCTCTCACCAGAATGACTTGCTTGGCACATGGCTAGTTAGTAGCAGAGTTTAAACTTAGACTAATCTCTTCATTTCTGTCCGTGGAATTTGTACTAAAATTACTTGAGCTTATAAGAGCAGAGTATAGATGTCCATTATATTGCTGTCTGTTCTACAGAGAAGACAGAATTAGGAAAGCTTAAGAACAACAGGATAGATGTTAGGAAAAATCTCCAGGTTCCAGCAGAATCTCTGGTTGGTGTCCATCTTCCCTGATATCCATCAGTTGTTTCTACAAAGTCATCAAAAGGACCAACATTTGATATATTTTTACAGGCGGGTCCAGACTCACTGAAATTCCACATGTGGAAAATTTAAAGGCTGGTTTGAAACTTTATTTTCAACTTTTAAGAAGTGATCATATAGGAGAGTTGTTACAGGTGGTATACATTATTTTCAGTTGTATGATCATACAGTGATGGAAATAATACCACACATCCACTTTTCAAAATATTCTCCCTATAGTTTGTTTCTTCCAACAAGCAGTTATTTTCACATTCATTATGAAAATGGTGGCTTTACCCTGAAGGAAGTGATTAAGGGTGTTTCTATATTAGAAAATATCTTCCAAACACTTGTCATCACAGACAAAGACAGCAAATTTGGAGCATGATGTTTTGTATAATAAATATGTATAATGCCTTTATACTAAGCAAATATTCAACATACATTGCCACAAATAGCCAAAAAGACCTACGTCATTCAAAAGATTACTATGGTTATTCTCTATTCTGTTGCAAAGTATTGTAAAAGAGTCTACTATATTTTTTTGGCTGGATGCGGTGGCTTATGCCTGTAATCCCAGCACTTTGGGAGGCTGAGATGGGTAGATTATTTGAGGTCAGGTGTTTGAGACCAGTGTGACCAACATAGTGAAACCCCATTTCTACTAAGAATACACAAATTAGCTGAGTGTGGTGGTATGTGCCTGTAATCCCAGCTACTCGGGGGGCTGAGGCAGAACAATCACTTGAACCCAGGAGGAGGAGGTCACAGTGAGCCACATATTGCCACTGTGCTCCAGCCTGAGAATCCATCTAAAAAAAAAAAAAAAAGAGCCTACTATATTTTTTAAACTGATATATAGTAGAGTACATAGTTTTGGGGTACATGTGATTATTTAATAGATTCATATAATTTGTAAAGATCACATCAGTCTTATTGCTTCTCAAAGAGGGTAGGTACAAGTCAGTCAGTCACAGAGTCCCCTCAAGATAGTTACTAGTTGTGATTTCCTAAAACTTAAGGCAAGAGAGTGAAATAAGCTACAATTTCTGCATTGAGGCTGGTCCTGAGACTCTAATTGGCATTTATACCTTCTCTCCTCTATCACCCATTCTGTATTTCCCTCATCAGACAACTCTCAGGTAGTCTAAGTTGCTTACCTGGTGCAGCGATTCAGAACTTTCAAGTGGTCTGATGCTTTATTTGCCCTGTATATTTTAGGTTGTGATTGCTGCATTTTTCCATTCACCATTATCAGGTGGCTTGGAAGTACTGAGAGAGACCCGGTGATTCCCCTAGGCGGTTTCAGATGTCATCCTCTGTGACCCCATTCTGTGGTGGTAACACCAACTCCTTAATTATTTCAATAAAACAGTAAATTATTTCCTTGCCAATTGAACTACTATCATGAAAGCCAAAAGTGAAAAGGTAGTAGTCAAAACTTCAAGTTCAATGCAACTCTTAGATACACTGGCAGACATGTTCTTTCCCTGAGAATTAGGACCTCTAATTGAGCAGGATCTTAGGTTGTAGGGAGGAGAAACACAATTGCTGTAAATGGGCCCTTGTGCTTGATGGTGAGGTGGGGTCACTTCTACTTCCCTTGCTTCCTGGACCTAATATTCTTAGTATTGGAGGTAAAGTACTGTATTATCAGGTGCTGATTTAGTCCATATGTCACTCCTCAAAGACAACAAAGGTGTCAGACCCTGCAAGACGTCAGACCCACAGCTAAGCCTTCAACAGGCTGTTCATCATTTTATGGGCTGGCTGCTTCCAGATGATGGCATGCATGGTATTATCAGGGAGTGCCCTCGTCTGAAGTCCATTTTTGCACCACATTTCCTGCAGAAAATTACACTGCTGAAGGGAACATTATGTGGAAAACATGTTGAATGATAAAGCATTCTATAAGTGCTTTGCTGGGGGTGCTAATAGAGACACTGCAGATAGGCAAGGAAAGCAACATTCAGAGTATGTATCAACTTCAGTATGAATTAATGCCCACTGTCCACTCCAGTGGGTAAGTGGCCTGATGTAATTGACTTGCCACTAGGTAGGTAGTTGGCAGATACCTCAAAGAATGGTGTGGGGTTGAGGGCACGGCTTCAGTCTCTGCTGTTGGTGCACTGGCCACTGCTAAGTGGCCATAATGCAAAGAAGCCCTTGTTATTAGGTCCAGGCCTGGTCTTCATTCCTTCCATCTTGGCAACTCTGTTCACGGACCCATTGCACAAGCACTGGGCTAGACGAGGAGACCATTGGGTCTCTCACTGGAACATCTTTCAGGGTCTCCTACAACTGGGGATATAATACAGCAACTGTCAATTTTGAGCGCACCAGCATAGTACTCTGTACCTGGCAGCCAGGCTGGTCTTTTCTTCCTCTGTGAGTTGGTCAACAGAAACCCATGGGTTGAAGGCGAGGCGCTGGTGCAGTAGAGGTAGTTTGCGTGCAGTCTGAGTCAGCAGTTAATGGTAATTTACTTATAATTTTGGACCTGATCCAGTCCCCTTGTAAGTGTCCCAGTTCTGTCATCTGGTGGATTGCTGCCATGTCTAGCTAACAGTCTGACTTGGTGATCTGAAAACATGTAATACCGTAGAGACCATGCTTCCTTCTGCCTGCTCTCAGTGACTGAACAGAGCAGAGATACTGAGGCAGGTCTGTTCCTAAGAGACAGGAGACTTTAGCTTGAGAACTTTCCAATGACCCTGACAAACTTCCCTTAGAATTGCACCGCAGTCTAAGGTGCTTCCACTCACCCTCCCTTCTTTCTTTTTCTCTTTCTCTTTCAATCAGGGTCAGATCTGCATCACGGGCTTGCAAGTCCAATTTCACCTTGGCACTTGCTTCTCCGAGGGCCGGACATGGGTCTTCATTTGAGTCTGGGAGCAGTGGGGAGGAGCCAGAAGCTCCAAGCCTAGGTTTCTGGCAGATCTC
Source organism: Macaca nemestrina (assembly GCF_043159975.1). Lineage (NCBI taxonomy): Eukaryota > Metazoa > Chordata > Mammalia > Primates > Cercopithecidae > Macaca > Macaca nemestrina. The sequence goes on from NC_092140.1 coordinate 89,839,078, forward strand.
TACAGGTGTGCTTGGAGATGTTTGAAGTGCTAATGGCTGAGATAGAGCAAGTGGCAGAGGCCTAGGAGATGGAGGCTGGAAGAGTCTGAGGAGGTGCATATGAAATGCCCAATATGGAGAGGTTTCAATGACAGATTGACACTTGTACCTTCAGTCAGATCACTCTGGCAGAAGTAAGATAAATGCACTGGCAGGGAGCAAATATGACAGGGAGCCTAGTTAGGAAATAAATGTCAGGCAAGAGACAATGAGCATATGAACTGCAACAATGACAATGAAAACAGAGAGAAAGGGACATGTATGGCAGGGGAAATTTACAGGACTTAGTGATATCAAGGTCAGTCACTGAGGAAAGAAGACAAAGCTGATTCTTTGATTACTATTTGGAAAAAACTGAGAGGATAAAGGACACGGAAGGAAAAACTTTTCTACTTTAAAGTAAAACCTTTCTGGTCACATTGAGTTTGAGGTATCATTGGAACTTCCATGTGAGCTGTAGGAGGTGCCGTTCTAAAGCTGAGGAGAAAGTTTAAAGATGAGATATAGATTCTGAATTCTCAGCCATAAGGAGAAGCTGTGATCAAGGATGAAATCGCCCAGGCAGGGCGTGTAGCACAGCTGCTTCATGCCGGAAGTCTGGGGCTCACCAATGTTTAAGGGGAGAACAGACCAAGAGGAGACAGAGGAAGAGACTGATTCTGAGATGCAGCAGGAGAAATGGGGTGTAGAGACCAAAGGAATAAAGAACTTCAAGAAGAGGGGGATTTATCAATGGCGTCAGGTGCACCGAAGAGGTCAAGCAAGGTAAAAGCTTAAGTAAAGCCACTGTGTAGCTGTTAGTGATCTTAGCATGAGGAATATCAGAGCCGAATTGGAGCAGAAGTCAGATTATAATGGGTTGGAGAATGAAAGCAAAGTATAAAAGTGAAGACAGCCGTGGGAAGGCACTACTTTTTCAGTGAGTTGAGTGTGAAGGAAGAGGGTGAGAAACTGAGAAACTTGCCGCCAAGTTTCTCAGAATTCAAAAAGGGCTTTCTTTGTTTTCTGTTAATTACTTTTTTAAGATGGCAGGGACGTGTACATGTTACAGGCTAATGGAAAAGAGCCAGCAATAAGGGAGGGGTTGAAGTTACAGGAGAGAGAAGACAGTGAGGTGAAGGTAAGGCTTGGGTCAAGATAGTTTCTGTCTTTTTTTGTGAGGGTTTTTAGATGGAGAAAAAGAGAGAGAGAGGATAAAAGAAAAAAAGAATCTCTTCTAAATTGCCTTCTTGATGTAAATAAACCAGTGCCTGAATGTCATGCCCCAGGTACCAGTCTTCAGCTCCCAGATGATCTTGTGCCTCTACACAAATCATGGCTGACTCCAGTGGCGCATCTGCCGCCTCTGCTGAGCATCAATGAACTAATGAGGTTGAATCTGCATAACTCATCCATAAAAAATCTCTGTATGGTGGGGAACATCACACACCAGGGCTTGTCATGGGGTAGGGGGCGGGGGATGAGATAGCACTGGGAGAAATACATAATGTAAATGACAGGTTGATGGGTGCAGCGGGCCAGCATGGCACATGTATGCCTATGTAATGAGCCTGCATGTTGTGCACCTGTACCCTAGAACTTAAAGTATAATAACAACAGCAACAACAAAAATTCTCTGCGACAGTCTGATCTTATTTCCATCCAAGTCTCAGTGCAAACATTTCAAACAACAGAACATTTCATTAATCAGAGAAGTTTATCCAAAGACTCACTGTAAGAAAGGCTTCAGTTTAATCTCCCCCGTGTCACATTTCATTATGACAGATGTGTCTCATTTTGGGTTCTTATTTACATAGCACACAGACATATTATCATTACAGATAATTAGCCTTAAAAGCATTAGCTTTTACAACACTTAAGTTTTAAATTTCCCATTCATCCGTCAGTATGTTAAGAAACATGCCCCCACCTCCGCCCCATTAGTTTCTGGGTCTAACTTTATTTCTGCTCAAGCCCTTTGTCCACTTCATATTTTCCAGAAAAGGAGGCACTGAGGGACTCACATGAAGCTACTCTGTCAGCATTTTAAAACTTCTGACATTCTTTTCTATGAAGATAATTGAATCACTAAATTTGATGAAAGGTTCCCCTAATATCAGGTAATAGGTTTTCTGTGGGGGTCCATGGATATACACTTTAAAGTCAAGGGGAAAATTTTTGGATTTTTTTCCAGCATGGACTGTTTCTCACTGACAAGCATTTAAAAACAATAAGGCATTGTACATCGACAGAAAACATGATACATGTGGACCTTTCTGTAGAAGAACACATTGCTATCTAAAAATCTAGAGGATATAAACTTGTCTTGAACATTGTCCAAGAAATTTTACTTAACAAATATACTGAAGAGTCTGAGTCATTCCATGTTACAGCATTATCTTTGGTGATACTCTTATAGTAAGGCTTAAAAGCATTATAGTAACAGTAAAAATGTTGTACTATTTTTGTAAAAAGTTCTGTCCCATTTCTGGGATTAGTAATGTGTGTGGGTCACTGAATATCTGTTGCATACGTGGTTAAATTGAATTAAATTTCTGCAGGTGTAGTCCCTTATAGATATTCCTATTCAAAATTTTTTCTTCCTATTAAAAATAGCATTAGAGACCTTAGTGTATAGGGATCTACATTTAAAAACACAGAAAAGGAAAAATGAAAATGTTTTAAATACACATTATTGGGGTTAAGGCAGAGAAAATGTGAGAAAGGCAATATTTAATGAAATAATGCCTGGTGATTTCCCAGAATTATTGAAAAGTATGAATCCTGAGATGTAAGAATAATAATAATCCCAAAGCAAGGTAAGTAAAACAAATCTATATCTACACATATCATAGTGTCTTCAAGATCTTAAGGAAGAGATAGAAGCAAGTTGCCTACACATACTCTAAGGTTCTCAACTTCTAATGACCTATCCAGAAAGCAAGTAAACAAACATGTAGATTCCTGGGCCCTACCACTTTAAGATTTGGGTTTGGTTGATCTAGGGTGAAGTCTAAGAGCTACATTGCTAACCAACTCCATGGGCCACACTTTTGGGCAGCACTCAATGAGTGTAAGAGCAGACTTCTCAACATCAGCAATAGAGGCCATAAGATGGAAAATAATATTTTCAAAATGCTGAAAGAAAATAATTATCTAATTGGTAAAATACACTTGGCTAAAATTGCATTTAAGAAGGAGAGTAAAATAAGATATTTTTGGACAACTAAGTATTAAGTGTTTATTACAAACAGATCCTCAGAAAGGAACTTCTAAAGGACTTACTTTAGGAAGAAGAAGAAATGAACAAAGAATGTGTCTGAGATTCAACAAGGATTGATGAGCAAAGGTTAATGTGTGGGTAAATCTAAAATGTTGAGCCTATTTAATATTTTCTTTTGCAGGTGAAAAAATCAGGTCAGTATTAGAAATGTAAAAATATCTGGTGAGCTAGGTGATTTCAGGTAAAGCTTTCTAAGAGCCTTTGTTTCTTTGAGATATTTTATTTCTTAGGTGGAGCTTTTATTTCTTAGAGATATTGATTAATTTTTAGTTATATATGAATATTAGCTTATTAAGGTTTATTCCTAAAAGAATAAGAATAGAGTGAATAACTTTCAAAATTTTGAAATTAAAAGTTTAAAAAATAAAATCAATCAAAGGAAGAGAAAAGCATAAAAGAGTAGGACAAATAGAAAACACAAAATGGAGCAATAGAAGTATTTTAAAGTATATCAGCAATAAAAATAGATGTAAATGAACCAAACTTGCCACTCTCAAAGAAAGAGTGTTAAATTAGACAAAAAGAAACCCAGTTTATTGTCTTTATCTGACACGATTGAAATACAGGAATGCGGCCGGGCGCGGTGGCTCACGCCTGTAATCCCTGCACTTTGGGAGGCCGAGGCGGGCGGATCACGAGGTCAGTAGATCGAGACCATCCTGGCTAACACGGTGAAACCCCGTCTCTACTAAAATACAAAAAAATTAGCCGGGCGCGGTGGCGGGCGCCTGTAGTCCCAGCTACTCCCGAGGCTGAGGCAGGAGAATGGCGCGAACCCGGGAGGCGGAGCTTGCAGTGAGCCGAGATGGTGCCACTGCACTCCAGCCTGGGCGACAGAGTGAAGACTCCGCCTCAAAAAAAAAAAAAAAAAAAAAAAAGAAATACAGGAATGCAGGGTCTATAAAAGAATAGAAAGATAGATACCATTGCATTAATTTCCTAGGTCTGCTGGCTATAACAAATTACTACAAACTGAGTGGATTATGATCAGAAATTTATTCTCTCACAGTTTGAAGTCAGAAGTCCAAATTCAAGCATTGTAAGGGTTGGTTCCTCCTGGAGGCTGTAAAGGGGAATTCATTCCATGACTCCCTCTCCCAGCTTCTGATGGCTGCTAGCAATTCTTGGTGTCCCTTGGCTTGTAGACACATCACTATAATCTTCACCTCCATCTTAACATTGTCTTCCTCCAAGTCTCTCTGTCAAATCTCCCTTTTCCTCCTCTTATGAGGATACCAGTCATTGGATTTAGGACCCACCTGAAACCCAGGATGATCTCATCCTTACATCATTAACTTAATTATGTTGTTGAAAACTCTATTCTAAATAAGGTCATAGTCACAAATACCAGGAAATAGGATGAGGAATATCTTTTGGGGGTCACACTTCAACTCATTATAATTGTCCTCTGGTCCCCTAAAATTCATGTCTGTTCCACATAAAAATACATTAATGACAGTCCAACATTACCCAAAGTCTTCATTAATTCTAGCATCAACTCTAATTCAAAATATTTTCTAAATATTGTCCACTCCAAAAGTTCCTAACCTTGTCATGTAAGTCATTGATCTGCAGGATGGGGAGATTCTGGGTGTGATTCATCCTGGGTAAAATTCATCTTCGTCTGTGGACTTGTGAACTAGCGAACATGTTATCTGCTTTCAAAACACAGCAGCAAGACAGGCATAGGATAGACATTCCCATTCAAAAATGCAGAAATTGGAAAAAATAAAAGGGTCCCTGGTCCCAAGCAGGTCCGAAACCCAGGAGGGTAAACTCCATTAAGTTGGGACTCCACTTCTGGGTCCACAGAGGCTCAGAGTTAACTCTATCAGCTCTTTCCCGCCTATAGAATTTTGGGAGGTTGCTGACTTTCTTCTATTTTATCCAGTCTCTTCCCTTTCACTTCAAGATGACAATGCTTCTGCTTGTATAACATTCTCAGAAACCTTGTGGCCCTGTGGTGTATGTCATGGGGATTCACACCATTAGATAAGAAGATCCACTATGTATCTTTCCTGTCTAACCACATTTCTAATCCTGGCTTCTCCTTCGAGGACTAATTGAATCCATAAGTCACCTGCCTGATCTCTTCAGCAAAAGATTTTCCATCCACACCTTGGCCCCATCAACATACTGGAATTCATCTAATAACATATCTTTATAATACATAAAACAAAACATGACAGAATTACTGACAGAAAATCCATTCACCATTAGAGTAGGTGATCTTAACATACTTCTCACAGTAATTTGTAGATAAAGCAGAAAAGTGTAACTATAAAAATGATTTGAATGATATAATTAACAAAACTAGATTTAAGAAACAGTCAAGCTCTTGAGTCTGACAGTTAAAGAATATATATTTTTTCTTAAACTCATATATAATAGGTATAAATATTAACCACACAGTCAAAATATGTGAAAATTTGAATGAAATAGATACATGTATATAGTTGTTGATATTTATTTATCAAAATGAATTAAGAATTGAAAACCCTGACTATACCTATAACCATTAAAGAAATAATTATGATTTTGACACCCAATAAATATCAGGCTAAGATAATTTTAAGTGAATTCTTTTACCACATTTAAGGAATAGGTAATTTAGGAAATAGATCTCCTCCACAGAATAGCAAAAGAGGAGAAATTCCCCCAAATACTTTATGGAGCTTGTATAACTTTGATACCCAATCCAGAACTTTTGAGAAAAATTACTCACCAATCTTAAGAACATAAATGTGAAAATATTAAATCAAATATTATCAAATAGAATCATGCAGTTAGTAATACTTAGTAACTAAATTTATGCCAAGAATGCAAAGATGGTTCTACATAAGAAAAGTATGTTACTATAATTCACCATATTAAGATTGAATAAGAAAATCTATGGTCATCTCAAAAGATTTTAAAAATGCAATAAAGTTCAATATATTTTCAAGCTGAATCTCTTAGCAAACTGGGAGTAGAAAAAAACCTTCATTAACCTAATTAAATGTATCTACTAGTACCAAAAACCTATAGCAAATATCATCCTTATTGGTAAATTACTAGAAACATCCACTTTAAAATCAAGATGAGACAACAATGCCTTTTAACACATCTTTTCAACATTGAATTGTAGGTTGCAGTCAGTAAGTAAAAAATAAAAAAACTATAAAAGATATAAAGATAAGAAAGGAAGAATTAAGTTGTATTACTTATAGATAATGATTATCTACATTAAAAAAGAAAATACACAATCATCACAAAAAGAATAAAATACCCAGGAATACAGCTACCAGGGAGGTGAAAATCTCTACAATGAGAATTACAAAATACTGTTCAAAGAAATCAGAGATGACACAAACATGGAAGACCATTCCATGCTCATGGATAGGAAGAATAAATATTGTTAAAATGACCTTATGACCCAAAGTGATTTATAGATTCAAAGCTATTCCTATCAAACTACCAATGACATTCTTCACAGAACTAGAAAAAACTATTTTAAAATTCATATGGAACAATAAAGGAGCCTGAACAGCCAAGGAAATCCTAAGCAAAATGAACAAAGCTAGAGGCATCATGCTACCTGACTTCAAACTGTACTACAGGGCTACAGTAACAAAAACAGTATAGTACTGGTACAAAACAGACACAGACCAATGGAACATAATAGAGAGCTCAGAAATAAGGCCACACACCTACAACCATGTGACCTTTGACAAAGTGGACAAAAACAAGGAATGAAGAAAGGACACCCTATTCAATAACTAGTGCTGGGATAACTAGTTAGCCACATGCAAAAGATTAAAACTGGACCCCTTCCTTATACCATATATAAAAATCAACTCTGAAGACAACCTAGGCAATACCATTCTGGACAATAGGAACTGGCAAAGATTTAATGATGAAGATGCCAAAAGCAATTGCAACAAAAGCAACTTTTTTCAAATGGGATGTAAATAGACTTAAGACTTCTGCATAGTAAGAGAAACTACCAAGAGAGTAAACAGACAACATACAAAAAGGGAGAAAATTTTGCAAGTTATGCATCTGACAATGGTCTAATATCTAGCTTCTTATAAGGAACTTAAATTTATAAGAAAACCAAATAACCCTATTGAAAAGTGGGCAAAGGACATGAATAGACACTTTCCAAAAGAAGACATACATGTGGTCAACAAGCCTATGAAAAAAAACTCAATATCACTGATCATTAGGGAAATGCAAATCGAAACCACAATACCATCTCACATCAGTCAGAATGACTGTTATTAGAAAGTCAAAAAATAACAGATGCTGGCAAGGTTGCAGAGGAAAGGGAATGCTTATACACTGTTGGTAGGAGTGTGAATTAGTTCAACCATTGTGGAAAACAGTGTGGCAATTCCTCAAAGAGCTAAAAGCCGAACTATCATTCCACCCAACAATCCCATTACTGAGTATATATTCAAAGTAATATAAATTGTTCTATCATAAAGACATATGCACATGTATGTTCATTGCAGCACTGTTCACAATAACCAAGACGTGGAATCAACCTAAATGCCCATCAATGATAGGCTAGATAAAGAAAATGTGGTACATATACACCATGGAATACGATGTAGCCATATAAAAAAAACAAGATCATGTCCTTTGCAGAAACATGGATGAAGTTGGAGGCCATTATCCTTAGCAAACTAATGCAGGAACAGAAAACCAAATACTGCAGTTTCTCACTTATAAGTGGGAGTTAAATGATGAGAACACACGGACACAAAGAGGGGAAAAACAGGTGCTGGGGCCTACCTGAGGGTAGAGGGTGGGTGGAGGGAGAGGAGAGGAAAAAATAACTATTTTGTGCTAGGCATAGTACCTGGGTGACGAAATAATCTGTACAACAAACCCCCATGACATGAGTTTAACTACATAAAAAACTTACACATGTACTCTTGAACCTAAAATAAAAGGTTTTTTAAAAAATAAGGATATTATTATAATTTTAAAAAGACATTAGCAGATGCACTAGATACATATATACAATGAACACATATTTAATATAAAAAATCAGTTGCATTCTGTATACAACAAATATGTAGAAAATGCTGGTAAACATGTTAAAATAGCAACAAAATAAGAATTAGAAAAGTCAAACAAAACATGGCCATGACTTAATTCATACTAAGTCATAGTGTACTTGCTTATATTAAGACTTACATAATTCCTGGCTGGGTGCGGTGGCTCACGCCTGTAATCCCAGCATTTTAGGAGGCCTTGGTGGGTGGATCACTTGAGGCCAGCCTGGCCCACATGGTGAAATCCTGTCTCTATTAAACATACAAAAATTAACTGGGCGTGGTGGTGCACACCTGTAATCCCAGCTACCCAAGAGGTTGAGGCATGAGAATTGCTCGAACTCAGGAGGCCGAGAATGCAGTGAGCTGAGATCCCACCACTGCACCCCTACCTGGGCAACAGAGCAAGTGTCCATCTCAAAAAAAAAAAAAAAAAAAAAAGACTTATATAATTCTTAATCGTTTGCTTTGCTTTAGATTGGTTGTCTGTCCAAATGAAACTTTCTCCAAGTCAGAAATTGTGCCTTCTACTCATTATACAATCCCATTTAATAATATGCAATACTAAAACATTAAAAAGTACACCTTGAATGAGTTATTACTCTGAGAGGTTTCAAGTATGTTAATCCAATTGGGTTTGTGCATATTTGGTGAAAATAGTGGAACAAAAGTAAACTGTCTAATATTTTGGGTACAAACTTTCTATTACATTTTATCACATAAATAATTTGGAAAGATAGCCATACTTCAGGACACGACACAAAGCTATCTGAAAAAAATAAACAAGAAAGTTAATATAAGTACAATGGTTAATATAGATAGAGCATCCAAGATCAGCAAACAGAATAAACATTTTCAAAGATATCTAGTCAAATGCCATTTGGAACCCACTGGAATGCACACCACCAACAAAACCCGCATTACTGCCCCACATATAACCTTGAATAATAGGCCTTCTTGATGATGTCTAAACTTTTCATGAGGTTTGAAGCCTTGCCTATGAGAATCAGTCTTTAATACTTTAGTTTCTTCATTAAACAGAGTTTTGGCGATAGAGGCTACATTAAAAATGAAACTCTTTCAACCAATAATAGGTGATTAGTGGTTTTGGTTTTGGTTTGATCTTTGCTAAGCTATTTTTCAGTCATCTTGAGTACAACTTAAAATTTTATGAAGGTGACAAATGAGATAATAAATCATTTTGAATGCCATAAATTGTAATTGGAAAGTAAAGATTATTAGTCTAGAAAAGAGAAGTGAAATTTATTTTCCTCTTGTGATCCCCTCCTGTGGGATTCCATGAGATGCGGAGATGTTGTTGGAGAGGAGGTCTGGGGTCTTTTGGGTTCTCTCCTGGACCTGTGGTGTCCTATGCATCTCTCTTGCTGATGAGGCTGAGCTAAACGCCATGATGATATTGAATGCATCTGCCTGCCACGTGGTGAGAGTGGCTAGAGGGCCTTGGTTGATGTTAGTTTTATCTGAAGTCCTTGACCTATCCTGGAGAGTTGCAGCAGCTCTTTAATGATCAGCGGTTCCTTGTAGGCTTGGAGAGGTTGAGGGATAGATAAGCTTTGAAGGTATAGCAATCATAAACCTACATCATGTAGTGAACTTCCCTGGCTAGGATTCCCCAGGAAGAGGCCACTGTGAGGAGCAGGCAGAGGGGCTTGGCCAGTTGCCTCAGATTAATCCATCCTTGCCAATATTTCCCTCTTTCACAACTCCTACTGAAACATGAACTTTTGAATTGCTTTTCATTTTTATTTATCTTATAGAACCAAAATTACATAGCTTACATTTCCTTTACTCAAACTCTGGGACTACTTGGAAAAAAATAGAGTAGGCTCCTAGGTAATTTGAATAAAACTTAGTGCTTGAGAGATTCTTTTAAATGGAAATGAAAAATTGTCATTCATTTCTGACCAGTTCCCATTTTCATTTTTTCTTTAATTACTGAGTTTCCTTTCTCTGAAATCAAGTCTCTAAAACAGACCTTAATTATTCATTTTTAACTGTGGGAAAATTTATTATTCAAAGAGCAGCCAGCATTGCAGAATAGATGTTGTTTTGTTCATATTTTAAAGAGATAGAACTATTTCTTCCAATGGGAATATTTTGTACAAAAAGGCAGCAGTCCAAAAGGTAAAAAGCATTAAAGTAAACCTATAACAGAAGAAAATGACTAAATCTTTCAAAATCTTTAGTAGCATGATCCCCATGGAGGAAATTAATTAAATTAACATAATTAGAATATAAATAATCTTTGCACTCATACAACATCTATTTGTCCAAGATCTCGTTTTGCTTTCTATCTTAAATAAATGATCCCTTGAAAATACTCTTAAGCCTATCTTGTCTTTTAAGAACCCATCTAACACTCTCTGTGTGCTTTCCTAGAAATGATTTTCATTGTAAAATGAGCCTTTTTTGATCTATAGCTTTAAATTACACAACTATGTCTATCTTAAGATGTAAAAGCATCATCGTTTTCCCTTTAGTTCTCTGTAGCCTGTTTTAAAAAGTTTATTTGCCAAACGACCTTAGGAAATTATTATTTCTGGAAGCCTTTAAAAGTAGGAGAGATCTTATGGAGGCTAAAGCAACTCCATCTTGGATGCTAATCCATCAAGTTGACTTCAGCTTAACCCCAGTTCTGGGAATGCCTCTAAGACTTCCATTTTATCTGCTGTTCCTTGTATAAGAGCTTGTATTTGTGCAGATTCTCGTAGTACTCTTTCCTTTCCCTATAAGTTCTGTTCCTTCCCTGTAGTACATAAGGCCTGGATCTAGTCGGTAAGGGTGTGGGAATCCACCATCTTGTCTTGCCTGGGTCCAGGACATAATGGCTTCTGTTTTTAAGTCCATACTAAATGTTTCTTTCTGGGAAACTGAATTTGTCAGCCTCTTTCTTCCACCTCAGCTTCTCTGGATTTTGGGGGTAGGTTTGCATAGGCCTGCTCATTGCAGAACAGATCTTTACACTTGTTCATGAATTAATGTGGTTCTACTTGAAGGAAAAAATAATTGATAGACCCAATGTTACCTCCGGAAAAGAGCTGATGCAAATTAGTTGTAGACATGTTGTCCCAAGGCTTGATGGTACCTATAGGTGGAGGCCTAGGTAGATGGAAATCAGAACCAGGGCTTGGCAGAGAGGTGAAGACGTTCATGAGACTCATCCATGCAGGAATGGTGGTGAAAGTTGTGAAAGAGTGATATTCAATAAAAGAGAAGAAGACCAAGAACATACCTAGGATGAGGGAGGAGAAGAGGAAGAATCCATGTGGGAATCTGGAGGGGTGCACTTGGAAAGGCTGGAGGAAAACTAAGGGAATTGTGGCATCCCGGGAGGGGAACATTTCAAAAGCTAGGACAGGTCAGCTATGTTAAATGGAAACTGAAAATAAGGCCACTGTATTTGGCATCTCAACTGTGATGATGATGATGATTTCTTATAGTTAGATAACCTTGAAAGAACTGCAGTAAAAGAATAGTCAAGAAAGAAGGAAGCCAGCTGGGCGTGGTGGCTCACGCCTGTAATCCCAGCACTTTGGAAGACTGAGGGTGGTGGATCACCTGAGGTCAGGAGTTTGAGACCAGCCTGGCCAACATGGTGAAACCTCATCTTTACTAAAAGTACAAAAATTAGACAGGCATGGTGGTGGATGCCTGTAATCCCAGCTACTCGGGAGGCTAAGGCAGGAGAATTGCTTGAACCTGGGAGGTGGAGGTTGCAGTGAGCCAAGTTCATGCCACTGTACTCCAGTCTGGGTGACAGACAGAGACTCCATCTCAAAAGAAAAAAAAAAAAAGAAGAAGAAGGAAGCTAAAAGGCACTGTGGACAAATAAATGCCTTAGTAACAACACGAAGGCAAGATAGGTATGGTGCTCCCTGGAATTGCTGGATGGTAAAGGCTAGAAATAGGATACTAGCTAAGAGGGCACTGAGATCAAGTGATTTAGGGTAGGGACATCTACGTGAATCTGCGGGCAGACTGGCAGACTCCAGAACAGAGGGAAAGGGTGAAGGTAATGTTACAAGAAGAACCCAAGAAACAAAGTCCCAGAACAGGCTGGAAAGGATGGGATCAAAGTTGTATGCAGGGACAAACCTTAGAAATGAGAATGTGAATCCAGGTGTCTTCTGCCCTTCCTCCCCCTGGTCGGCCTCAATCTACTCTGGTCCTTGGGTTCCTAATTGTATCAGTCTATTCTTGCATTGCTGTAAAGGATTGCCTGAGACTGGGTAATTTATAAAGACAAGAAGTTCAATTGGCGCATGGTTCTATAGGCTGTGTGGGAAACATGGCTGGGGAGGCCTTAGGAAACTTACAATCATGGTGGAACGTGAAGAGGAAGGGGGTGTGTCTTACCTTGCCAGAGCAAAAGGAAGAGAGTGAAGGGGGAGGTGCTACATACTTTTTTAAACAAACAGGTGTTGCGAGAACTCACTATCACAAAAACAGCAAGGGGGAATCTGCCCCCAGGATCCAATCACCTCCCACCAGGCCCCTCCTCCAACGTTGGGAATACAATTGGATGTGAGATGTGAATGGGGACACAAATGCAAACCGTATCACTAATGGCGGCTCCAGGTGCTTTCTGGTCCATATATCTATTGTTCCCACACATGGCTAGGCTAGACAGAAAGGCAGAACCTGTCTGCAATCCCCAAAGGTAAGGAAGGGGAGAGGAAGCCTCAACATGGAAAAACTCTACCATGACAATGAAGGAAAGCCTGTGAACCAAGGAAAGATGGAAAATGAAGAACAAGCACAGGAGGAAGGAAAGCTGGAAGCAGCTTGTACCCTGCAAAACCAGGAAAAGTTAGAAAATGCTGGAAAGATAGAAAACAAGAGAAAGGCAGAAGATGAGGAAAATGCTAAAGAATAAGGAGAAGCCAGAGAGCAAAGGAAAGTCAAAAGGAAGAGAACCAGAGGGGGGAAAGAAAGGCTGCAGAAAAGCCCCCTGCTGAGGACACTGTACCCAAGAAAACCAAAAGAAAACCAACTGGGGCCTGGCTCATGCCTCAAGGCATATAAGGAGGCCATACATGATATGCATTTGAGCAATGGGAAGATGATCAGAGAATTTGATGAGATGGCTAGGGTGGAGGATGAGGTGAAAAAAATCAGACAAATATTGTGGGTAGGCCTTATGTGGGTGTAAAGAAGTTTACAGAACTCCTTCCATCTGAAGGACCCAAGGGAACTCAGCGTGGCTGTGGAGCCCTACAAAGGGGAACTGAGGACATTTCTTACGTGTATGCCCCTGACAGGCATTTACCAGGCCCTGCGCTTAACCTTCTGCCAATACTTTGCTTTAAGTCACCCTTCTGTTACCACAGTCTTTGGGCACAACTGCAATGCTCTACGGTTTAGTATCAAGTTTTCATCCACTGCATGGAAGAAATGTTTATGGTGCATTATAAAATTAAGAAACACAATTTGAAGAACCATTAAAAAAAGAAATGAGAATGGAAAATGAAAGAACTCTTAAATGATGGCTTTGGTTTTCTTATGAAAGTAGAGGAAGAAATAATTAATTTTGGCAGGAAGGTATTTTGGGGGAGAGGGAGAAATAGGGCCAGGGAAAGCACTGGAGAAGAAGTGACATTTGGGTCATGCCTCTTAGGTAGCATCATATGTTTAGCTATTTCACAACCAACAATCATCAGTGACTTACTTATCCATGGGTAATTGCATGCTATTAACTTTTTATTATCAAGGCCTTTCTCCACTACTCCATTCTCAAGATTATCTATCATTTATCAGGTTTGCCAGTATGACAGAATGAACATTAGAACAAAGGAAACAGTAGTCACCAAGGAAGAGTTGATAAAATATAGCAAATAGGCCAGTATGGCTGATGTATATGGTGCTGGGTTGGATAAGTGGTTAGTGGTGAGGACAGAAGGTCTGAGATTAACTAGGAAGGGATAGGCCATACTAGAGAGCTCAGAAGTGATTCTCAGTGGGAAGCTCATGTAGATTTCCCTCATTTTAGTACAGAATATGATATTAATGGTGCTGATGGTATACAGCAAGGTAGGGTTTTTCAGGGGCTTTGAGTGGAAACTGTGTTGAGGATGGGAGTTTCTCAGTGTATTATGGGGTGGAGGCAAGGCAAGGACTTCCTAGTGACAGAGTGTCCTTCTCTTTGTATCTCAAGGCTATTGGACTTGTTTTCCAGGGGAATCTTACTCCTTCGGAGACCTGGTTACTGTAATCAAATTCATACTAAAAAGCTTAACAAAGTGGTCATTGAGGGTGAAGCCAGGCTCTGCATCCACGGCCTTACACTATTAGAGTCGAGCGAGACAATCTAGTCATCAGTGTTGCTCAGGAGGCTCTTTGGAATCCCCCATCACCTGCTTCACCACATTCTTGATGTCGTTGTACTTGGCAGTGTTCTCTAGGTGGCAGGTAAGATTCATGACAGAGTCTTGGCAGTGCCAGTGATGGTAAGGATGCTGCCATGATGACCACTGCACCATGGTTTGCCAGAAGGACCATCCACAGTCTCTGGGTGGCACTGATGGCATTGTTTATAACAGTGAGTTCCTCCCTGATGGGAGAGCTCCGTGGATGTTCCTGGGGAGGAGGGCCACGCAGTTGGTGGTTCAGGTGTTGTTGCTGATAGTCTTGAGGGAATGCTTATGTCTCTCATGGTTCACTCTCCTTGCACACATGGGGGAATCAGCAGAAGGAGCAGCGATGAGGACTTTTGTGACTTCACCTTTAAGTGAACCCCAATCTTCTTGAAGATAGTGATGACACCAGGGGCCCCCTTACCCCATTGGAGGTTGGTGGGATCTCTCTCCTAGAAGATGGAAATGGGCTTCCCATTGATGATAAGTGTCCCATTCCTATCCTTAAAGATTCCATTGAACTTGACATGGTGGAATCATCTTGAAACATGAGGACCATGTAGTTGAAAACAGTGAAGGGGTCATTGGTGGCAGCCATGTTCATTTTACCAGTGTGGAAAGGAGTCCCGTGACCAGACACCTAATACTGCCAAATCCATTTACTTCAGCCTTTACTATGGTGTTACATGAATGTGGCTGGCACTGCACAAAAAGTTGCAATTGTCTGTCCAGTGGAGAGGAGCAGAAAGTGCAGTGGGGAGTTAGTGTCCCAATTTATAGAAAGGGGTTGAGGCCTAAGAAACATTTTACATTTAGTATGCATAGGACACAACTAATGTGTTCCATGAAATTATTCATGAGGGTGACATCTTTAGCACGTAATGGATGCAAAAGAAACTTGCCTAGAAGGGCAGGAGTAGGATTGGGCTTGTGACTGAAGCATGGGATTACAATGTTATCACCTGGGAAGACTGGTATGGTCAAGGGCCTATCCTTCACTTTAGGATAGACCTGTGGAAACCCTGAGAACACCAGCCAGACCAGGTCACCATCCAACCCTTCTGTCCTATAACCCTTCCGTCTTCCTGGTCCCATTACTCCCCAAAGCTGACCACCACCAACCAAAATGCCCTGACTTAACATCAAGGGGCTTTCTTTGCTGCATCCCTCCTGCACTTTATGCCTTGGGAATGTAGCTGTCAGCCTTGATCCTCCCTGGTCATCGCCTGGCTGAGAACAAACATGTCTCAATAGCAACCTAATTATTATGCAGACAAGTCAAGAGATATTCTTGAGAATTTAAAGGGGCATAAATGATGGAGGTGGTGGTTTCCTCCATGGACTTTCTCACAAGCTGGAGATAATGAAGTTCTACAGATTACATCTCCTCATATATTTGACGAGGAAGTAAAGACTTGCTAATGTCTAGCATTTACCATTATCGCTTTGAATTCACATACTATCCTTTTGCTTTAAGTTTAAAACACTCAGTATGACATTTTCTCAGTTTTGAAACCAGACTCTTAACTCTCAAGGAATTTTGTTAGGTTGCAATAAGATTTGTACTTTGCATTCTAAGTTGAATGAGAAGTGGTGCAGAAAGAGAATATGTTCACATCTAGTCATTAAAAAAAATAATCTTGGGCATAATCCTTCTAAACAGGCATCCCAGTACAACACTTAAATGCCACCCAAAGCTTAGATTAAAAAAAATATGATTTTGATCAGGCATAATGAATTAGCAAAATGTCAGTCTGTGTTATTTTCAAATGAGATAGGAAATGCATAATGGCTGGTAAATTGCCTTTCATTAGAAAACCACAGAATAAAACTTTAAGCTTTTTCTAAGTATTTATTTCTGAATTTACATAGTTTTGATGTATTTACCAACCATGCTTATGCTTCCTGAGTTATTAAATAGATAAGCTGCTTCACAGAATGAACCAAACTATAAACCAATTAAACTTTACTAAGGGGCAGAATTCCCTGCATTTTTCTACCATTTTCAGTTTCATGGCTGTGTGGCTATCCCACTCTCCCCATCCTATCAACCTTCATTTATTGAGGATTTCGCCACCTAACTCACAGAAGGCCTGGCTTCCAGAACTCCTGGCACAATTACAGATAGCATTAACATTCTGGTGAAGAATCCATCCAAACTTCAACCTGATTTCCTTAACGTTTCACTTTTGCTTCTATTGTACGTGAGCTACCCATCCTCAACTTCATTCTCACCAAGAACAACTTCATTTCTTTTTTTTTTTTTTTTTTTTTTTTTTTTTTTGAGACGGAGTCTAGCTCTGTCGCCCAGGCTGGAGTGCAGTGGCCAGATCTCAGCTCCCTGCAAGCTCCGCCTCCCGGGTTTACGCCATTCTCCTGGCTCAGCCTCCCGAGTAGCTGGGACTACAGGCGCCTGCCACCTCGCTCGGCTAGTTTTTTGTATTTTTTAGTAGAGACAGGGTTTCACCGTGTTAACCAGGATGGTCTCGATCTGCTGACCTTGTGATCCGCCTGTCTCGGCCTCCCAAAGTGCTGGGATTACAGGCTTGAGCCACCGGAACAACTTCATTTCTGAAGTTGCAAACGTCAATATGAAAATAATCTGTGACCACAGCCTTTAAGTTCTCCAGCTTTCACCCACCATGCCCAGCGAGTCCTTTGGTTCCCCAAGCTCCCATTCCCTTCATTGCTTCCCTTCCTTCTATTCCATCCCTGG
Organism: Macaca nemestrina; assembly: GCF_043159975.1. NCBI lineage: Eukaryota > Metazoa > Chordata > Mammalia > Primates > Cercopithecidae > Macaca > Macaca nemestrina. Next base: position 89,856,514 of record NC_092140.1, read on the forward strand.
CTAGAAACGAGGGGGTATCTCTTGAACTATTCTCCTGCCTGGGCCTTCATTTCCACCAGTGCTATCAGCCTGCTGTGTTCTGACTGTGGTTAATGTAAGATTGACCTTTTCTGTCCCTTGAAGCAGGTACTGAATGTTGTTGGAGGAAACCACAGTTCATTGTCACCACATACTTTTGGTCTCCAATCTCAGTGAGATTCTCAAAGGTATCCTTTGGTGATTCTCCAGGGAACAGCCTCTTGCTTTCTTCCCAGGGATTCTTCCCTCTTCCTTAAACCCCAACCTCCTTGCTGACATTTCCTTTCTCTCAGCAGATGACACTGCCTCATGCTTCATTCACAGTGAAAGGCCAGAAACTTTCAGGCACAAATATCGCCACTCCTATTCCTCAGGGTTCATACTTTTCCCATGAGGCACTTGGTGGACACATATACTGAGATCTCAGCTAGACAGAAGGAATTTGTGTTAAACTGAGGCAGAGTCAGGGTCATTATCTCAGGATGTCGGAAAACATCTTTTTGCAGCTACCTTTGTGCTGTTTCATAGCAACTAGCTTTCCAGCTCACAGATAATGAAAATCAGGACTGGGTAAGAGAGCGGGTGATTTAATCCATGGGGATTTGTTGAGCACACATTATGGAAATAGCTTTAGGTCCCATGGACCCAATGATATCAACAGCATCTCATTCACGTTTCATAGATGCTCGCCAAATGAGCGAATTAGAAAAATGAATGAACAAATGTGGTAAACAATCCCTGAAGTGAAGTAATGAATGAAAAATTAAGTGCAAGTCGATTATCCCTTATCTAAAATGCTTGTGACTGTGTTTCAGATTTCAGATATTTTCAGATTTTGAGTATTTACGTATACATAATATTTTGGAGATGGGACCTACATCTAAACACAAAATTTATTTACATGTCATATATACCTTATATGCATAGCCTGAAGGTAATTTTATATGATATGTTTAATATTTTGTGCATAAAACAAAGTTTGTGCTAAGTACTTGTGTGTGGAACTTTGCACTTGTGGTGTCAAGTCAGTGCCCAAGAACATTCAGATTTTGGAGTGTTTCAGATTTTGGGTTTTCAGATTAGGCATGCACAACCTGTATAAGAAGTGTAAGAAATTTTTCTGCTCAGAAGCAGCATATACTCTAATTTAGAAATACCTTAATATGACATTATGTAATAAAGTTTTGAAATGTGTGGAATTAAAAATTAGAGACAAGGTAATGTATAAGAAAGTGCTAATTATGTAGTCCAGGCAGGGGAATTCAGGCAGAAAAGTTCTTTTTCTTTTTTTAACACAGAAGAGATCGCATTATTCAGCACTGCATGTTCTAGGTTCACAATATATCTCAGGAAAGAGAAAGAATAAATACTTAATGTTGCTAGAGAAAGGGGATGTTGGACCATGAGATTTAAGGCAATATAGAAAGAAAAAGGGAATTTCTTCTAGGGAGTATGGCTAAAGGAAAACCATAAAAAAGGCAATGTGAAAATTGTGGGCAGCAAAAATTGTATCTGGGGAATGACAAGATCAGTTTACCTTGTCCATTAAGTTTGATAGAACGCGTGTGTGTTGTGTGTGTGCATGTGTGTGTGTGTGCGCGTGTGTGTGTGTGTAGGTGCATATGTGTGTGTGCGTGTGTGTGTGTGTGTGCGTGTATGTATTACAGAAATTCCAACTTAGGGACTAGTTTATTAGAAATTTAGTAATACTATTGGTACCCACCTTAGAGTAGTTATGATGGTGCACTCGTATTAGAAGAAAAACACTTTTGCTTGTGATTATATCCTAGGAGCTTGCAAGAATAAGTCATTTATTCTTGTTCAATAGTTGGTAAAGAGTTGATGTCCCTAATAATTACACAGAAAACTTGCAGAGCCTCTTTCCGATGCAAGCTAATGCCGTAAAAGCTTTGGGACATATAAATATTTACAAGAAAATCTCAGGATGGGCAAAGGAAGGCATGCATAAGCAGTTTGTAATACATAAAAACTCAGTTTATAAATATTTCATGTTAATACGTGGTCACCACCAGGGGGCGAATTCCTTTCCACTTGCAAAAATAGCTGCCAGAGGAAAGGAAAACTGCTTCCGCCAGAGCTGGTGGAGAAAAAAAAATCCCTTATCTGCTTTACAGAGTCACAGAAGATAGTGAAGTTCTCCTCTTTTGCCAGGGGTAGGTGTATATAGGTTTCTAACATTAATTGCATTTCCCCCATAAAAATGCCATAAATAATGGTTAGGTATGCAGGATGATTCCAAAAGCAAAAAATTAAAATATATTTTAATAATTAAAAAAGCCACATATACACATATGTGTGAATGTATTTTTATGAATATAGATAATTATGTATAATATAAAATTATTTATAATTTTATGGAAAATTTTATTTGCCTAAGCACAAACTTTCAGAACTCAACCCATTTATACGAGAATGCCTATTGTTTCAAGGCATTAAATAAATGCCAAATGAACAGCGGGTATGTAGTCACCCTTAAATATTTTCCTGTCTTCTTAAGTGTAGAATTACTTATTAAAGAAATAATAAAGAATTACCAATACATTTCAAGATAACCTATTTTTTCCTTTTATGAAAGAATAAATGTTTAGCTTTTTTTTTGCAGCTTGATAAAAAGAGACCAGCCTCCTCGCCTTCATCCCCATCCCCAAGCACTTGATCGCCATTGTCTGAGAATAAATTATAAATGTTCCAGCTAAAGTTAAAAGTGAGCTGTGCTGTGTTTATCAAACAGCTTCAGGCTCTGCCAGTACTCTCTGTACTGCAAACACAAAGGGACGTTCATTATATGTCAATTTTCTCAGCTTAATTTGCTCCCAAAGCTATCACAGGTAGAAATTACTGTTATTAGTATCATCTTCAAATAGGAAAGACACACAGTATTAGCAAGGTCCTTTACCTGTTTTGTAGCAGTGCTTTGACATTACTGCTTAGTGTGACCAATGTCTGTGGCCCTCCCTTCCCGTGGAGACCCTGCCTTTTGTAGACTTCAAAATCAGTTTGGTGCCTGCTACTCCCTCCACTTAGAGCCAGTTGGGTTATAAGCCACTAATGAGTATTTTGTTCCTTCTTAAGCAAACAGAAGAAGCATAGTTCTCATCCATCTGCTATGGACTGAATTTTATCTCCCTAAATTCATACGTCAAAGCTCTAACCCCCAGTGCATTTGGAGATGGGGCCTTTGGGTGACCGGTTTAGATGAGGTCATAAACGTGGGCTTCCTGATGGATTATGTCCTTATGAGAAGAGGAAGAGGCCCCAGAGCTTGCTCTCTGCCATGTGAGGACACAGCAAGAAGTGAACCATCTGCCACCAGGCAGAGAGCCTTCACCAGAACCTGACCATGCTGGCTCCGGGATCTCAGACTTCCGGCCTCCAGAACCACGAGGAATAAATGTCTGTTGTTAAGCCACCTAGTCTATGGCATTTGGTTATGGCAGCCCAAGCTAAGACAATAATATCTGTAATATTTCAGGTCAACTTTTTTCCTTCAGTCTATGTTTAGTAGGAAGCATTAAACACATGAAACCCTATTCGTGTAGGGAGTACTACTTCACTATGAAAAGCGACTCATCATCCAATCTGGAGCTCTCAATCAGGCACGATCAAATTGGCTGCAGGCAGAACCTCCAACGGGTCAAGGGGTAGCCTGAAATTGTATCAGTGCTGTATAAAAGTGCATTTTTGCAGGCAAGCAACCAGAGCTTCCTCAGATTTTCTGGTTAGTGTCCCTATGAAGTTTAACAGCCACTCTATCTAGATCTGTTTCTCTTCTGACTTTTTGTTTTTCTCATTGAGTTGACATCTGATAAAGAGTATCAACTCTAAGATTATCAACATTGGGGCTGAAAGCTTGATTTCTTTGCCACTTAATAGCTGTGTAATAAGGGTAAGTTTCTTTCTTTCTTTCTTTATCATGCAATTTCCTCACATGTTGTATTAGGCTGTTCTTGCATTGCTATAAAGAAATACCTGAGACTGGGTAATTTATAAAGAAAAGAGGTTTAATTGGCTCACGGTTCACAGGCTGTACAGATAGTATAGAGCTGGCATCTGCTTCTGATTAGGCCTCAGGGAGCTTGTACTCATGGCAGAAGGTGAAGGGGGAGCAGGCATGTCACATGGCGAGAGCATGAGCAAGAGAAAAGTGGGGGAGGTGCCACACACCTTTAAACAACCAGATCTCATGTGAACTCACTTATCACCAAGGGGATGGCCTAAGCCATTCATGAGGGAGGCACCCCCGTGATCCAAAGACTTCCCACCAGGCCCCGCCTCCAACATGAGGGACTACATTTCAACATGAGACTTGAGCGGGCACAAACATCCAAACTATATCACTTGTGAAAGGGAGTGTTAATTAATACCAACCCACAGGGCCGGTGGAATGTTCAATGAGCTATAACAGGGGTTCTGAAATTTGAGGGTGCATCAGAATCATCTGGAGGGCTTGTTAAACCCCACACTATTGACTCCCACCCCCAGAATTTCTGACTCAGTGGGTAGAGGATGGAGCCTGAGGATTGGCATGTCTGACCAGTTCCCTGGCGATGCTCAGTGAGTCTGTGAGCAGTGCTGCTGGTCTAAAGACCGCACTTTCAGAACCACAGCTTTCCTTCTGAAACACTCATGGAAACCTGGCCCTCATGATTTATGTGTCTGTTTCTGTGCCTAATACCTGGGTAAATCCTTCTGTTGTTCTGCAGTGCAACCCTTCATTTCAGTATCCAACATCTGAAGTTCCAGCTCAGACCTTCTGAGCCGACAAGACTGCTGGGTTCAGTCTGACCTCATTAGTAAAGAACAGAATGGGTTTTCAATGTCTGGTAGAAATACACTGCATGGCACATATGTAATTCTAAATTTTCTAGTAGCCACGTTAAAAAAAAAGAAGAGTAAAATTAATTTTAGTTACAGATTTTATTTAACCTAATATATCATCAGTAATAGGATATTATTATATTAACACATTATTGATATGGGCATTATTAATAAATTATTTTTCTTTTTTTGAACGACGTCTTAGAAATCTGGTATATTCTGGTATGTATTTTACCTTTCTAGCACTTCTTCATTCAGACTAGCCCCATTTCAGGTGATTAAGAGCCATATGTGGTGTGGTTCATGGCTACCAGGCTGGGTGGCACAGTTTTAGAGTATTTGTAAGTGGTAGAAAACTGCCATGTATTCTCAGAGTAAAAAACTCCCCAGAGAGTACTGGGTTCTTTATGTTATATACTCTTCTGTCACCAGAGTAGCAAAACCTCTCCAAAGGCTTGTCCTTGCATGAGAGAATTGAAGGCCTGGGCCCGGGATATTTTCGTAGGAAATTGCGCATTTCACCAGGCAAAGAAAACATCCTTAGATTTCTGTTATAATACCCCTAAAATGGTCACATTGCCAAAATAAGGCTTTTCTGCTTTGAAATTGAACTCACAATATACCCATTGATTCTGATATTTCAGTCAGGCCTAGGAGTGCTGAATTCACTGCTTTTCTCTTCCTGGGAGAAATTCTGGGAGACCATTTTGAACAGAAATCTCCCGGCAAATTGCCACGTAGGTAAATTAGAGTCACTGTCTTCAAATTCAGCTTCCCCCAGTGATCGCCAGTGCTTACACCCAGGAAGGTAGAACCTACCCACCCTAGAGAATTTTCACAGCAGATGTGGTTGAGTACTTCCTAATGAGAATGCTCAGTCTAAATTTACGTTTTCTTTTTAGACAACACTGTAACTTATTTTTGCCGTTTTTTCTCATTTCTGCGAAAGCAGTTCTTCACCCATAATACATTACCTTTGTAAATATCTCAAGCTGAAAATCATTTAAATTTTGTTTCTACAGAAGAGTGTTTGCGATTCATAAAAGAATAGTTGTATTTTCTAACTTTCCAGTATTACTGAAATCTGTTTTGAAAATGTGACTATATTTCATAGACAGAATGTTGGATGTTTTGGATTTGCTATGGAATTGCTAAAGTTGTGCCATTAGTCAAGAATAAGGTGCCTTTACTGTTTCTCTACCTGAACCTCTAACCACATCTAGGCATGTTTCAGGCACACAGTTTATCAGGGGAAAAATAATATTATTATCCTATTGAACCATATAAGACTACTGTTTTTGTAGGCCAAAAATTGTTGAATCGTGACAATTTCATGTATATAATCATAACTAGAGAGGACGGCATTTTTCTTTTCTGTTCATTTTACGTGCCATTTAAAATTGAGTGGTAAGAAAAAATGTAAAAGCTATGAATTTCAAATTTGTACTATTTCTAGTGGAAAAGAAATAGAGCAAAATGCTTTAGAGCTGTGATTCTCCATCTTGGCAGTGCATTAAAATCACCTGTGTGACAAATACACTCTAAGGTGACCCCCGATGAGTCATGCCCAGTGGAATATGGAAAAGGCATTGAGATGCCACTCGCTTAGTTAGGTTACATTTTATGGTGAAGGTGACGTGAATCACTTCTATGATTACACTGTGTTGTATGAGACTCCATCTTAAGGGAACTGGGGGCAGCTTCTAGGAGTAAAGAGTGCTGATGGCCATTAAGGAAATGGAGACCTTAGTCCCTGAGGGAGCTTAAAGAAAGATCATTTCACTACAAAGTCTCTGATGAGAACACAGCCCTGGCTGACAATTGAATCACAGCCTTGTGCAGAGGACTCTCTTAGGCTGTGCTCAGATTCCTAGCCTACAAAAACTACTGGATGGTAGAGCTGCCGTTATTTTAATCCATTAAGTTTGTGGTAATTCGTTTTGCAGCAACAGATTTCTGATACAGCTGGGGAGCTTTAACAAATTGGGATATACTAGACCAATGGCATCAGAATCTCGGGCTAGGACCCAGGCATCATTGTTTATATAGTTCCCCGGTGATTCTGATGCATAGGCAAAGCGGAGAACCACTGCTGGGGAGTCAGACTGGCTTGAATTTTGGCTTCATTCACCATTTCCCAGCTAGATGACCCTACACAAGTGACTGACAGTCATCTTTCTTTGCCTCTGTTTCCTCACTTGTAAATGTAGACAGTGATATGACTTTCTGAGGCTCTGTGAGGATGAATGAGATCACGATTCTTAAATATTCAGTAGGGTCTAGGATACAAGAAACCTTCAATAAAATGTAACTCATAGATGCTAAGAACAACCCCCTTGTTAAATAATGTAATTTAACCCTCTATTAGTCAGCTTGGATTCCATACAAAATACCACAGGCAGGTGGCTTAAGAAAACAACAGGAATTTATTTCCTCACAGTTCTGGAGGCTGGAAGTCCAAGGTCAAGGTGCTGGCAGAGTGGGTTTCTGGTGAGGCTGGTCTTCCTGGCTTACAGCTGGTGTTTCTTGCTGTGCTGTCACATGGCCTTTTCTCTGTGCACACCCCTTGTGTCTCTTCCTCTTCTTGTAAGGACACCAGTCCTATAGGATCAGGGCCTCACTCTTATGACATCATTTAACCTTAATTATCTCCCTAAAGGCCCTATCTCCAAATGTTGTACATTGGGAGTTAGGGATTTAACGTATGAATTCTTGAGGGCCACAATTCAGTCCATAGGGACCCATATCCAATGAATAACATAATATTTCAGGAGGACATTTTACAGCAACAGCACTGATGTTCCCATGAGGTACAGAACATCTTCTGTAGCAGAAAAACTATGATACCAGAAGGTGAATTCACTGCAAATAGGCCAAAGTTTCATAGGAAGTAGTGGAGAAAAGATTTTACTGGAATTTTATTCCGAAAAGTGAAGCTAAAACATGTAAAAATAAATTGATTTCTATTTTTAAACACAATTAAAACTAGAACTATATGCTAATTTTTAGAATAATAAAGAAGGAATCAAGTGTTGATTTTTTAAGGCGTAAATATTCTAACAAAGTAGTATGATAATGAATATAATTTTCTTCACTTCTAGTTTGACTTTCAAAGCACAATCATAATGAAGATCATTTTTGCAAAACTTATTCAGCTCTCTCCCAGGCCTCCCTAAGTTTTTGCATGTAAATGGCTAAGGATGTACCTCTTGTGCCACCACTTCTTGTCCATTTTCCATGGTTAACAGTACCAACTCACCTGACCCTCATTTGTCAGTCTATGATTCCAACAAAGTTCTCAACACATTTGCATGAACTTGATAACATTCTGCATTTTTCCAGATATTTAAAATTTCAATTTGCAATGACTTGGCCTTGTACTTCCAGATATTTACAATATCTGAACATCTGCAAGAGGCTAATCTACAAATGTGTAATGCAAGAAAGACTGTTTGAGTAGGGACTAATATTGTAAGTGATAGATTCATTAGTGAATCACTTCGTGATTGTTTCCATACCATGAAAGATGAGCTCTGACTGTTCTTATTTTGATCTAGCCTAAATAACCTAAACTTGAGGAAATTTACTGCTGGGAGTGAGTGGAGGTGGATCTGAGCTCTGAGCAAGGGAAAAGGCTTCTCTGAAGTGGGGTGGAGCCATGCTGTGTGAGGTTGGAAAGAAGAACTGCTCTCCAGGGGACATTGGTCTGAGAATCAAGAGCACAGGAGTTGGTGTGCCACACAGGGAACTCCGTTGAGAGTTTAACAGTGGAATGATTTTTCCTTAGGCAATGGGTATGTCAGGTTTGGTGAGTGTTAGTAATTCCTTTCCTTTACACATTTTTGTTTATTCTAAATAAGGTTTCTGCATGGTCTACATTTGGGGAAGTGCAGTGTTTTAAAGAATGGACAGCACTGAAAGACTGCAAAAGACACTCAAGAGAGGAATCACTAGGCAAAAGCCATCCCCAGGGAAAGTGGGAGGAAGCTGGATATCTCACTATCAATTTTATTTGAAGGGCGAGATAGCTGGCATCTGAGCTGCTGATTGACTGTACTTTTTAAACTAAAGATATTCTGAAATTTTTTTCTTCAGTGGTGTTTTAGAATCCAAAAGACATTTTACCAAAAGCAGTAGAGGTGGTCCTGAAAAATTTTATGCAGATTAAAATTTCATAAACCAAATCACAGATGTCAATTTCATGCATGAGGATTGCAGTTTATTTTATCTTAATGTTTTTCTGCTCTTTAATTATTTGCCTTTTATTTTCTTTTGCTGAGTAAATCTTTTTAGCTAAGTGGTATCAAACTATTTTAGTTATAAACATTTTAATCCACCCAAAGTGATGTTATTTAAAATAACCTTTTCATAATATTTTGGTAAAGCCAAGAAATCTTTATAACAGGAATGAAACCCTTTATCTATTTTGTAATTTGGATGCCAAAAGATCAGGTTTGTATACATAATCACTTTGTTCAAAGGCCTTTAATGGACCTAAAGCTAAAAGTTAAGCTCCTTTGTCTAAATTTGACCTATTTATTAGGTTGGTGCAAAAGTAATTGCAGTTTTTGTCATTAAAAGTAACGGCAATATATTAATATTAATATTATAAATAAAAATAGTGGGATTAATAGCAACATAAATATTAATCCCACTACTTCCCTATAGATATCCCCAGTGTTTTGATGTACCCAGGTTTGCTGTGCCCACTATTCTATTCCTTCAGGCAGTGCTGTCCTCCCTCGTGTTCTCTGGAACACATCCTATTCTTCCTTCTAGGTTCATTTGCATCTCAGCCCTTCCCCTCAAGATGCTAATTGTAGCAACTTCCGCTCCTGACTGGTGTTTCCCTCCTTTCATTTCACATGCAGCTACCGTCTGGCCCTCAGCTATGCCACTTTGAAGTGCTTTTAGGCAATTGGTGTTTGCTGAATCAGAGGGCTGGGAAAGCTATGGAAGGTAAAAAAGAATGGCATGGCCAAAGGCCCTAAGGCAAGCAGGAGCCACGCTGATTGCAGCATTAGGAAGAAGGTTGTAAACTCCTTGACAGCATAGACCATGCCTTAGATCTCTTTGTACCCCACTATGTCCTAATGGGAACGTGATTACCATTAACATAGCAATGTTGGTAAATTACACAGCATTTCTTGATCTAAGAATTAGTATATAATTTTCTATTTCAGCTATTTTTCGACCCTGGGAATAAGGAGACATGTGACAACTTTTCTAAACTCATCCTTTCATCTCTTGACCAGCCTCTGTTCAGTTTAAAGCATAGAAATAGAATTTCACAAGAAACCACACCCAAAGTAATTAAATTATTGTGTGAAATCCTAACTATAGTATATAAATAAATTTTATTTAACAGCTATGAAAGAAAAGGTACAACACTGAAAATGGTTGCCAAATAAGCTATTTCTATTTTTTATTCACTAAACGTTAACAGCATTGCTTTAGAGGGCAATGGGGAAAATATTTCTGTGATTACTTTCATTACTTACAACAAAACACTTGACACTCAATTTTATTGCTAAAAAAATGTCCTCTGGAGTGACAGCACTATCTCTCCTCAGAGTCCCTGGGAATGTTTCTGTTATTGTGGAGGGGACAGGGGATCTGAGGAAAGGTGGGATGCACCAGGGAGATGGGGTGGTCACAGAAAACACACACATGCACACACACACACACACACACACACACACACACAAGCCACAGCCACCAAAATAACCAGCATCATTTTGGAAGATCCATCCTCCCAATGGGGGATAGAATTCCCCATGGTGACCTGTGACCTGTTCTCTGAGACAGGGAAAGCCAGGCAGGTCCTGGGCAGGAAGGCAGGAGGACAGTATTTCACCATTTTGCTGTTTCCTAGCTTTGAGTTGGGCACACGAGTTGAGAACTGGGGAAATCTGGGGAGTCACCATCATAGACACATAAACACCTGTACTCCAGCAGCCGGGCATTCCAGATCTCCTGTGTGGAAAGGCGCCAGGGCTCCTGGCTCTCCGGAGTGTACAGGCAGGCCCCCAGAGCCCTAGTTCATCCTAGTTTGTACCAGATGTTCTGCTGATAGTAATTATGCCAGTTATTAGAAAAGAGAATCCATGGCCAGACGCAGTGGCTCATGCCTGTAATCCCAGCACTTGGGGAGGCCGAGGTGGGTGGATCACAAGGTCAGGAGTTCGAGACCTGCCTGGCCAACATAGTGAAACCCTGTCTCTACTAAAAATACAAAAAAAAAATTAGCCAGGCATGGTGGCAGGCACCTGTAGTCCCAGCTACTTGGGAGGCTGAGGCAGGAGAATTACTTGAACCCAGGAGGCGGAGGTTGCAGTGAGCCGAGATCATGCCACTGCACTCCAGACTGGGTAACAGAGTGAGACACCATCTCAACAACAAAAAAAAAAAAAACAGGAAAGAAAAGAGAAAGAGAATCCATGTTTATTTGTGAATATTTCCCAAGACCATCTATAGGAATAAGTAGCATTCAAGACAGAAAACCATGAGGTGCTAAAGTACTACTTACTGCAGGCTTACTGTCATAAGAGTTTATTTGTGTTTGGAAGAGATCTCTTGGAGGCTTTTACATTGAGTTAGTGCAGAAAAATAAATCATGCCCAGCTTTACAATCAGAATTCTCACTTAGTCACCCATATTGCACTGGACTTCCTGACATCTTTCTTAAACCTTTTGATAACTGCTCTGGGCAGTTCAGTAAGAATCTTTCACTATCTCAAAGCAAGTCATCATTTTCTCATGCCAACGTCAGTGCAGTTTAATGCATGAAGTCTTTTTGATTTCTTTGTGCCTTCTGAGAAATAATTTCTAATTCAAGTGGAAAACTTGAAATGGGCCTCATAGATGATTTTACTCATGGAGAGGGATGCCTTTAATGGATCCAAGCAAGATCTTTCTCTCAAGGCCTGGGAGTTCTGAGAAGCTCAAGAAGGCATAAGGAGTCACAGCCCAGGGCGGGCAATAGTGAATGGGCTGTGAAGCCCTCCTTCCCTTTGGTCCTCTTTGATTCTTCCCCTGCCCTTAACCAATATATCCAGTGCATTAGCAAGTCCTGTTGATTCTATCTGTAAAAACATGTCTCACCTGTAGCCACTCTTCCATCTAAGTTTGGGCCACCACCATCTCTTGCCTGGACTGTTATGTCAGCTTTTGTCTCTCTATGGCCACTCTTGTCTCTCTATGGCCACTCTTGTCCACCTATAGCCCGTTTTCCAGGGTAGCAAGCGCTTCCTAAATGCATGCTGGAATGGAATCTCCGACCTCATACCTGGGAGGATTTTTCATTTCATTTTGAATAAACTCCAAGGCCATAATTTACTATCGACATGCTCTGTTCCCTACCTCTCTCTTTAACCTTATTTTGTGTCCCTCTCCCCATTGTCAGCAAGCTCTAGCCTCACTGGTCTTCTTTCCCTTCCTTGAATGTGCTAAACTCTTCCAGCCCTTTGGCACAGGCTGTTCGCTCTGCCTGGAACACTGTTCCCAATCTCTCTGCATGGCTGACTGTTTTCATTTTTGAATCTTAGCTTAAATGTTTGCACCTTACAGAAGGCTTTCCTGACGCTGTCTTTAATACAACTCCAACCCACTTTACAGATCTAGTTTGTCCGTTCACATCTATTTTTGGTTTGCCTCCCCATTAGAATGTAAGTTCCATGAGGGCAGAGACATATTTATGTTGTTTACCTTTCTCTTTTTTTTTCTTTTTTTTTTTTTTTTTGAGACAGGGCCACACTGTGTTGCTCAGGCTGGAGTGCAGTGGTGTGATCATGATTCATTACAACCTCTGCCTCCCGGGCTCAAGCGATCCTCTCACCTCAGCCTCCCGAGTAGCTGGGACTACAGGCACAGGTCACCACACCTGGATAATTTTTGTATTTTTTGTAGAGATGGAATTTCACCACATTGCCCAGGCTGGTTTCAAACTCCTGGGCTCAAGTGATCTGCCCACCTTGGCCTTCCAAAGTGCTGGGATTACAGGCGTGAGCCACCGTGCCCAGCCTGTTATTTACTTTATATTTCTAGCACCTAGCACAGGGTCTCACATAATAGGCCTCTCATTAATGTTTGTTAAATGACTCTGTGAAAAATTAAACAAATGATGCAGAATTCTTCACTGCTACAGGTTTTCCATATGTAAGCAGGACATCAGATACTTACCTCTGAGAAACCCTGCAAGGACTTCCCTACCTAAAGGTATCTATCCCTTCACACCTATTAGGGTTCTGCTATCCCTTTTACATCACTGGGAATACTTCTCCATCAGAATTACTTCTTTTCTAAGGCATTGCTTCTGGAAGGTTGCTGTTAGAAAGCAAAATAATCTCCAAAGAGTCATGATCTTACGAGATTTCCGTTAGCTTCCTCTATTTATTTCTTTATTAGTGCAGGTGAAGATAATTTGGTGAGTTAGCTAGCTCCTCCCCTTGGAAAGCCCAGGGCATGTAGGCCAAGAATGTACCTGCAGGACAGGGAAGATCCATGAGAGGGGGCAGAAGAACAGGACTTCAGGGCCAGGGTGGCACGAGACTTTGGCCCAGAGAGAGTTTGGTAAGGATTAAGATACTGACAAGGGAGCCCAAACTTCTCCGGATTCTAGTTTTGCCTTTGGAACAGTCCTATTCACCAATCCACTCATCTATGATCAGAATGTGACTAGGAAGTTCACCTTGACAGTTTGAATCGGCTTTAGCTTCAATCTGCCTCTACAGAGAGGACTCCCAAGGCTAGGGAACCCTGAGGCAATTTCTCCTGGGAAGATGAAGAGCAAACACATACTTAGCCTTACCCTTAGCCTAACTGTCCTCCACATTCCTCTCTCAATGACTGACAAAGTCAAAGAAGATGGTGCAACGGGAATTTTCACCTCAGTTTGTAGGTTTTGTGCGTTGGATTGGAAAATGAGATTTCAAAAGCAAGAGTCCTCATCAATTACTTTTTGGCTTCTTTTAAATATTCATTGACCTCAGCCACTTCTGTCAGTGCTAACCTATTCTATTTCTAGATACACCTGCCCTCTTCTATTGCTTTTCATCTGAGGAATCCAAGAAGAAGTAATCTCATAAGTACCAAACTAAAGGAGTTAGAAGTGGAGAAAGGTAGGAGGACTCAGGAAGGAAAAATTCCAACAAAGATTTGGCATGACGAGCTTGCACACTTGTAACTAACTGAAGTTATTTATAGTCTGATTAGAATATGTTTACTCAAATATATTAATTTTGTAGAGGGCCAGGGTGAGCCTGGATGAAGAGTTAGATGTCAAGGACTTCAGACTTTGGCAGTCTACTTGACGGGGGAACACTCCACTGCATACCTCAAGCATGAGGTCCCCCACCAGCAAAGCTGTTCGTAAGTTCTCTCTGTAATGGGCACCAGCCCTAACATTTCAGGTGCACAGAGGATTCGATTCGACAGCTTTGACTTCATGTGTATTAAATCTGCTGTAGTGCCTTTAATGAGTCACACTCTTGCTTACTATAGACCAGATGATACTTGGAGGATAGGAGTACCTGAAAGATAACCCTTGAGGCATCGTCTGGTACAGAGCCTGAGGGGATTCCCATTCTCTCATTTATGCCACTGGGCCCTGCTGAAAACTGGAGAATTGGCTCCTGGGCTCATCCCAGGGATGCCATTTCTTGATTTTCTACTCTGAAAATCTATCCATTCGGTACTTGATTTTTGCCTTGCTAGGCCTGGAATAGCTGAAACCGTCCCCGGATGATGGGATCCCATGGGACTCGAGCAATGGCCAAGAAAGTGGAGCTGTGGTAGCCTAGCTGGAGTATGAATGTCCGGGTTTACAGAGATCTGACCGTACCTCAGCTGTGGCGTGGAGGTCTGCACCAGAAAGTATGTGGCCCATCTCTAGAACATTCACAAAAGTTCACAAAGTTCTGCCAAGGAAACCTAAAGAAACCTTGACCTTGCTTTGACTAGACTGTTACTCTATGTATGCAGATGGTGATAAATGGAGTGCGGCGCCTTTAAGAAATGTGTATAGATGGCAACCTGGAACAAGGCGTATTCGTGACTTAATGTCCTGAACTGCCCAGTCTCACCTTCTCCACTCTGTGCTTTATTTGCTTGATGCTTCAAGTCACCATCCTCACTGCCCATCAATGCCCTCATCTTGCCCTTTCACCCTAATGCCCCATCCTGTCTCTTCTGCATTTGAGCTGTTTCCTTCCTGAATGTAATTTTGTCTTTTTTCTTGCCTCTGCATTCAAGATAGCTCTTGGGATAGCACTCAATCTAATTCTATCTCGTTTGCCAAATATTATCAGTTCCCTTTTAGTAAATTATCTTTAAGCTAATTGTATATTTCATTACTTTATTTTCCATTTTACTTTTTTTTTTAAATTTATTATTATTGTACTTTAAGTTGTAGGGTACATGTGCATAACGTGCAGGTTTGTTACATATGTATACTTGTGCCATGTTGGTGTGCTGCACCCATCAACTCATCATTTACATCCATTTTACTTTTTAAGCAGGAAAAGTGGTAACGGTTGCAGGGGTAGCTAAAAGTATAATTGATGTCATAAACTTTAGAATTAATGGAAAGAGCTACTCTTCATTCTAATATAAGCTTATGAGGAAAGATTAAGAGGCTTAAAAAATTCCCTAAACCTACTCTCATGTAATTTTTTTTTTTGTTTTTTGTTTTTTTAAGATGGAGTCTCACTCATTCTTGCCCAGGCTGGAGTGCAGTGATGCGATCTCGACTCACTGCAACCTCTGCCTCCCAGGTTCAATCAATTCTCATGCCTCAGGCTCCTGTGTAGCTGGGATTACAGGCGCGAGCCGCCATGCCTGGCTAATTTTTGTATTTTTAGTAGAGATGTGGTTTCACCATGTTGGCCAGGCTGGTCTCAAACTGCTGACAGGTGATTCGCCCACATTGGCCTCCCAAAGTGCTGGGATTACAGGCATGAGCCACAGCTCCCAGCCTACTCTCCTGTAACTTTGAAAAAGCCTATACTCAAATTCTCATCTTTCCCTTCAGGATAACGGTGAACTCTGTCCCACTGACAACTCAGGAGAATTGCTGAGGCATTGATATTACTGTGTAGAATGAGTCAGGCAGTAAATGAGGAACATTAATGTATGGTGTTGAACCTAGGAAGCAACCTGGTTTTCAATAATTTCTATAAACTGTGCATAACACAGAAGAAGGAAAATCTGGGCAGAAAGGTCTGCCTATAAAAGGGCTTCTCAATACAGAAACGTAAGGTTGAACCTAAGAAAATCTTTATAAAGTACTGGTCCTTGCCATGAAACCTACAGAGGGAGATTCAACTAAGAATCCATAATTACCATTAGAATGTGAAATATGCTAGACGGGCTTTATAAAGGCTGAAAAATCAAATGATTTCCAAAAAGTAGGACTTTCATATTTTAAGGTTAATGTGCAAGTCTTCATAGCAAAAAAAAAATATTTTTCATGTCCCCACTGAATGGCAAATATGAGGCTAAGCTCTGGGTACACAAAAGTGTATAAGACATAGTCTCTGCCTTCAATGAACTCACATTTCTGGGAACAAGACAGACACACAAGCAAATGATGACAATATATAAGGTGAAGGGTGCTTTGGGAGGTGTAAGAAGGAAGGACAAAATCTAGTTGGGAATTAAAGGGGACTCTAAGGAGGACATGCCAGTGAAGCTAAATTTTGGAGGATACATAAATGTTAATCATGTGTACAAAATTGATGAGAACTATTCCGAGCAGAGAGAACAGAGGCACAGAAGCACGAAAGAGAAATGCGTGAAGAAATGCAATAATTTGGAATGGAAAGAGTGCAGAGCACATGTGGGGCTGGTAGAAGGGGAGTAGAAGGTGAGGATGGAAAGGGTCCTAGTCATGAAGGACGTTGTTGTTCTCACAAAGGAATCTAAATGTTATCCCTCAGATGATGGGATTCACCAGTCAGGGGAGTGATACTCTGGGACACATTCTGGAAACATCATTAAGAGGAGAATTGATCGAAAGAGAGCAAGACTAAAGTCATGGAAACTAGAAGAATATTGTAATAGTCAAGGTTAGAAGTGATAGGGACCTGAACTAAGTAGTAGAAAAGAAACTATTAGCAAAGTTTTAAAGAAATGAACCAACAACTTGATCATTGATTAGACATAGGATGTGAGGATATGAGAAAGAAGGAAGAGTCTAGAATGACATTTTCACCAACTTTATTCCTTGATGTAATTCTGCACCCCCATTTCTTTCAATCCTTTATTAATTTGTCCAGTTAACATGTATTGAGGGTCTATTATGTGCCAGGTATCATACTAAATCCTGAGGAGAAAAATGTCACAGCAAACATTTAATGGGCACCTGCTTTATGTCACGTACTGTTCTAGACTCTGGGAAAATAGCAGTGGATGAAACAGACAAAACCATTGAAACAAGCAAAAAAGGGAGTGTCTGGGCTGTCTGCTGCTGTAACACAATACTGCAGACTGGGTTATTCACAAACAATACAAGTTTATTTGGCTTGTGGTTCTGGAGGCTAAGCAGCCCAAGAGCATGGTGCTGACATCTGGTGAGGATTCTCACATGGCAAAAGGCATCACATGGTGAGAAAATGTATTCCAGGAACAGAAAAAAATGCGGGCTGAACTCATTCTTTTATTAGGAGCCTGCTCCTGAGATAACTAACCCACTCTCCTAATAACAGCACCAATAATCCATTGGTGAGGGTGGAGTCTTGATGGCCTAATCATTTCTTTCTTTCTTTTTTTTTTTTTTTGAGATGGAATCTCACTCTGTCATGCAGCTGGAGTGCAATGGCATGGTCTCGGCTCACTGCAACCTCTGTCTCCTGGGTTCAAGCGATTCTCCCGCCTCAGTCTCCCGAGTAGCTGGGACTACAGGTGTGTGCCACCACACCAGGCTAATTTTTGTATTTTTAGTAGAGACAGAGTTTCACTATGTTGGCCAGGCTGGTCTCAAATCCCTGACCTGATGATTTGCCCACCTTGGCCTCCCAAAGTGCTGGGATTACAGATGTGAGCCACCGCACTCGATCTCTAATCATTTCTTAAAAGCCTAATCATCTCTTAACACTATTACAAGAGCATTTGAGTTTCCAACACATGGAATTTGGAAGACACATTCAAACTATAGCAAGGAGGAACAAAAGTTTCCATTAACCAACTTGGCAGGCATCAGGGAAGACAGCCTCTAAAACAGCTACTTAGAAATGACTAAACCATGGAAGTATTTTATAGGGTTAGGAGAAGAAATCAGTCTGAGAACAGGTAGCAGAAATTCTGACAACCGAAACCGGAGCAAACTTTTGAGCATTCTAGTAGTCAAGTTCTGGAAAAACAAGATCACGGTGATATTGGTGGGCATGAACAATAACAAAAGGACTCCTGCAGTTTCTCTGAGAAAAGTACATGTGGTTATTTCTTAGTAACTCAATCTTAACTTAGGGCTGAGTAGAATAGAAAAATCAGTATCAGACCAGGAAAATTCAAGATAGTTCAAAAACACAAAAAGTACAGGCTTTCAGATTCTTGCCCTCGTGCAGTTTACATGAAATGAAGGAAATGGAAGAAAAACAAAATAAATTATATAGTTTATTAGAAAGTGATGAGTGCTATGGAGAGAACTATAAAGTAGAGAATAAGAATAGGAAACATGGGGTGTGTGTGTGCATGTTCACACACGTGTGTGTTATTTTAAGTGGGATGGTCAGGGAAGCACTCACTTAGACATTGACCAATGCAAATAAGAAATGCCTACTCTCAAGAAACTCAGTGTCCTGGAGGAGTCAGACAGTGCGCACCACATGAGAGATTCCAAGATAGGGGAATGTGTAGGATGGTATAGGCGAGGGCACACTGGGTACCTCACCCCAGTAGGGAGTGGGGAGTGGTTCAGGAAACCATCTCAGATGAGGTGGCACTTTAGCAATAATCTGAAGTTTAGGCAGAAGTAAGCAAATTGAGTAAGACAAAAAGTAATAAGGGTTTTGTAACAGCAAGGAGCATCATACACCAAGGCACAAAGGTCTCATGGTTTGGACCATTCACGGAGCTTCCAGTAGTTTAATATAACTGGAGAGCAGGGTGTGTGTGTGGAGGGATAACAGTGACAAAGGCCAGGCGCGGTGGCTCAAGCCTGTAATCCCAGCACTTTGGGAGGCCGAGGCGGGCGAATCACGAGGTCAGGAGATCAAGACCGTCCTGGCTAACACAATGAAACCCCGTCTCCACTAAAAAAAAAATACAAAAAAATTAGCCGGGCGTGGTGGCGGCGCCTGTAGTCCCAGCTACTCGGGAGGCTGAGGCAGGAGAATGGCGTGAACCCGAGAGGCGGAGCTTGCAGTGAGCCGAGATCGCGCCACTGCACTCCAGCCTGGGCGACAGAGCGAGACTCCGCCTCAAAAAAAAAAAAACAAAAAACAAAAACAAAAAACAGTGACAAAAAGGAAGGGCTCAGTCATGCATGGACCTTGAACATCACAACAAGGACTGCAGGTTACAGAATGAAGGCAATGTGTACGTGCATTTGCCTGTGTGTGTGTGTGTGCAAGTGTGTGTGTGATCACTGAAAGGATTTTAAGCACTGAAAGGATTTTAAGCAAACAATTACTGGACTTGTTTTTAGAAAGTTCAGGCTGGAGGTCATGTCGAAGATGGATAAGAGGAGACAACGGCGGAAAAGAATACTATAAGGAACCTGGAGAGACAATTTGTGGTTATTAGTAAATTCAGGCAAGAAACGAGGAATACCTGAAAAAGTTGGAGGCAGTAGTAATAGTGAGGTAACAGAAGCATGTTCAGGAGCTATTTACGTGGTTCCTGTTGATGGCTCAAACTCTCTGACTAGCAACCCATTTTCCCACCCGTTCCATTCTCTCCGTTTTCTGTGGCTAGAATCCCAGACAAACTCTTCCACTTCAAAAGCTCAGCCTACATGAATCAATCTGCCTATCTTTGGTGATATTACTCAAGCAGCTGCTCAGGCACCACCAGCCTCCTGTGGCCTTTGATACAAATCATCCCACTGAGCCTCTGGTGTGTGCCAGGCATTGTGCCGAATATACAAACATGAGTAAGACGTAGCACTCACCCTGAGCAATTTGAGTGAGAAAGGAAGACAGACAGGTCCATTGATACAATCCATGAAGTACATTATGGCAAGGGCACTGAGTCATGGAAAGTGGATGCTCAATAAAGTGTTTGATTCCTTGAACTCACAAGGAATTCCTTGTGAGTTCAAGGAATCAAACACAAGCCGCTGGAATATAAAGAAGGGATGCTAAACTCTTCCAGGGGAGCTGGGGAAGGCTTCACAGAGCGACGTTTGAACTGGGTCTTGAAGGATGAATATGTGGTTTGCCAGGAAGTGCGCAGACAGCATTCAATTAAGATGAACTAGTAATGGCAATAGAGACATGCATAGTCAGCTGTGAAATTATTTTTCTTTCTTGAAATCTAGCTTAGGTCCACAGCTATATTCTGTTACCTAAATTCAGCCTGATTAGGCAGGAAGGAAATGATTTCATTCTGAAGGCAGAGACATAAATAATCACAGAAAACCAAAAATATAAATGCTATTTATTTCTAGTTCTTCTGTTAATGTATAATTAACATTTAGAGTAAAAATCTCAGGGGAAGCTAATTCTAATATTTGAAACAATTGACAAAAGGGATTTTTGAGGGTCTAGGAAAGGCCTGGATCTTCTGTAAGTATCTGAGGAACAGGGTTTTAAGAGTTAAACCAAGAATTACGAGTTCCATTTCTGTGCACATCAGCCACCGTGTCGCTCCTCAGTGAGTCAAAAGTGTCGAAACAGACACTAAATGTAAGTAGCCCTGAAATGTGCCATTTGAAATCATGAAAAGGTTTTCAGGCAATGTGAATATGTGAGCTTGGTCCAGACTAGCAGATAACATAAAAGAGCTGAGGATGACCAAAGGAAGCTTAGTTTCCATAGTGGTAAGCTCCCCCATCAATTACTCTCTTTAGCTTTCTTATCACATTTCAAATAGGACGCAGATTTGCAACCAACTGCACATATCTGAGAAAGCAGCGAAAACCCGCCAGAGGCTAACATTAAAATTTGGTTAACACTGAATGAATTTATAGAAGCTTCTCTCTGACTCAACCAGCAAAGATTTGCATTTGCTAAAGAGGTAATGTGAGAATTGAGTTTGTAGTAAGAATGTTAATACCTGGCTCCCCAGCTGCAGACATTCAACTAGAGATAAACCCCTATGGCCTCAGGGCAAGAAGACAGGTAGAGGCTCCACAATCAAGGGGCCAGTAAGTATGTATGCCTACTATTGGCTTTGCCTTTCCCTAGTTATAGAGGGAATATAGAAATAAGTCTAAGATATGTTTCCAAGGGAACCCCAACAAAGTACGATTAAGTATATCCTTGTTTGGACTGTCTGCCTCAGGCAGAAAGACTCCTCTCTTTCTGCCAGTGTCACCAGCAGGGAACTCCCCAGAGAGCGGGGTTTAACCTGGCCCTGGAGAGACAGGCAAGGAGTTGGGAAAGGGGTGATGGGGGAATGGAGACAGGCCAGGGTAGGCAGTGGGGCAGAGATGAGAATGGCTCTGTGCAGAAAGGAGGTGATTCTATCCAGGAGGAGGGTGACTTGGAGGGCAGGAGTGTGAAGTAGGAATGGAGCCAAATTCTGAAGGTCTTCAAAGCTGCATGAAGGGAGACTTGACCTGGAAGGCAACAGGAGCCACTGCATGTTCTTGAACATGGCTTCAAAATGGAAAATCACTTATGTGCTCAGAAGATGTATCTGCCAGCGTGGCTCAGCATGGATCACATATGGGAGACAGCAGTGTGGAGATTGTAGCAGTTTTCCAAGTTGTTTCAGTCATTCAATCCCAGTTGTCCATGTGGCAACAATGGGAATGGGGAGGAAGGGAAATTACTTAATCATGTTTTATTATCCAAACATCATTCCTTGAGGAAAACATTGGGGTTGGGGGGAGTTTAGAGAAAACTGGTGTCCTCTTAGGAATCTAGGACCAGAGCTACACAAGTTTACCCATTGAACAAGGGGAGAAGCTGCCTTCATTCTCCAGTCTTCCATAACCCATAGGGGCAGTCGCATCATTTGAAAGTGACTAGCTTCCTATTCCTGTCAGTGGAGGGCTAGACAGGCAGCCATGTGATCTTTCAACTGGACTATGGAAGCCTGAATGTGGAAATGCAGACCTTCCAAGTCAGGGAGGAAAATGCAAATGCAGAGGGAACTGAGACAGTTGGTATTTCTGTGACAGAGGTCATCGACTCCGGGCACAGGCTTTGCTCTTATCTGGGGGCCAGGGTCACAGTGCTGCCTCGGATGGCACTTGGAGAACACAAATGGAAAAGATAAACCCTCCGGAGCCATTTCTCAATTCTCCACACATTTACATTTCTTTTGACATATTCTATGAGATTCTAGGCCTATCTGATTATCTTTCTAAGAGTTTCTTAACATTTTATCTCTTTTTCTCCTATGGTCTCTTTGCTCATTGTTGGATTTAGTATCAAGTTAGAAAAGCAAATTTCTACACTTCATTCTTATTTGTATGCATCTCATATTTTATTTATCCATGAATATTTATGGATAAATCCTATATTACAGTAGCATGAGAATCTTCATCAGATTTGAAAATAACCTAATTTCTACAATGCTCAATAACCAGTTTCCTTTGTCAAATGTAATATTAAGCTATCAACAGCAAAGGGCTTATGCTGTTCATAATTAAAAATCAAGAGAAGGCCATTTTAGCATGTCTACTAAAAATCACTGAATCATTGTTGGTGACCAAAATCCAATTTAGTTTACTGGACTTAATTTTTTCAATAAAACCTTCTAACTGTGAAATTAAGGAACATGGATGAGTTACAATGCTCTGAACATAATTCATTGATTTGGTTCACAAACATGAATGTCTCCTCTATTCTAAGCAGAATGCTTGGTGTTGGCGACTCTAGTTTCAAAGGAAGAGGTGAACCTCCTCTTGTTCAGCGCTGAGGTCACCATCTTCGCTCTGGATTTTATTTCTTCCCCTCTTCTCTAGGACCTCACATCTTTAAGCATTAGTTGATTAAATCATTCAGCCATTCAACAAGTATTTCAGAGACTATGGATAGCCCTATTCCAGATCTAGAAGTAAAGAGGTGAAAAGACAAGCCTGACTTGATGTGCTAGGTGGAGCTTGCCATCTAGAGGGAGAAGATGGTCCCCTTCCTGTTCATCTCCTGTCTCTCATGCCATGGGCTGCCTCCTAGGCCATAGCACAACCCAGGCCCTCCCATATTAACAGCAAAATTCAATAATTCAATGCAGCCCTCCTTTGACACCTGCTCCTCTTTTGCGGCTTTTACTCCATGACACTATGTTCTCCTGCTTCTTCTTAGACTTTTTTGTGGATTCCTCTTATGTGCTTTTTTTTTTTTTGAGACAGCATCTCACTCTGTCACCCAGGCTGGAGTGCAGAGGCATGATCTTGGCTCCCTGCAGCCTCAGCTTCCTGGGCTCAAGCTATCCTTCCATCTCATCCTCTCAAGGTAGCTGGGACTACATTACCTGGGACTACATGCACGCGCCACCATGCCTGGCTAATTTTTGTATTTTTCTGTAAAGATGTCTTGCAACGTTGCCCCCAGGCTGGTATCCAATTCCTGGCCTAAAGTGATCCTCCTGCCTTGGCCTTCCAAAATGCAGGGATTCCAGATGTGAGCCACCATGTCCAGCCTATGTACCGCTTAAGTACTCTTTTCTTAAAAGCCACAAAGTTCAATCCTCATCCTTTTCTCTTTTGGATTCGTACATCATCCCAAAGGATCTTATTCATGCCTTCAGCTTTGGCTCTCTTCTGACCTCCAGACCCATTTATCCAGCTGTCTAAAGCACGTCTTCTCAGGGATAACTTAGATGTCAAAATCAGAATCTTTAAACTCAGGCTGTCCAACAAAGCAAAGCCCCTTCTCACCTTTCTATTTGTTCTCACTGTACTTATTACATGGGCGGACCTCCTTCTCTGGCTAGTAGAGCTCTTATTGCATTGCTCTGCAGCAAGTTACAAGCTGTGTGATCTTGGGGAATGGATCACTCTGAACCTCTGTTTCTTTCTCTGAAAGACAGAGATAATAATCCAAATCACATGGGATTATCATGGATATTCCATGAAATTATATATCATCTCATATAGTGCCTGATACACAGCAGACATCCAGCACATGTTTGTTTCTTCTTTTTCTTTCCTACTTCTTCTCCTTCTGCCCCCTACCAGACTGTGAGTAACGTGAGGACAGAGTCTGTGCTTTCCTCATACTCAATGCTGAGTAATTGTTTAGTGAATCACAGAACCTATATAACTACAGGACCTATAATAGCAGCCATTCCAGATAAGTATTTAAAATTCTTTGAGGCTGCTAATCTTTCAGCTTCTGTATTCAGTCTGTAAGGAGGTGCAAAGAAGTAAAAATTTAGGATAAACTCTATACTGTGATTACAATAAATATTCATTAAGCTATTTACAAAAAGTGTGTCTTCACACGCATTAGGAACAGATGATCTATACACCCTATATTAGCACATTCAGGGCCCAATCTGAAACCTGCACTTCTAAAATTCACCAAAGTTCTCAGTCTGCATATTGTGTGAGCTAAAGGATTTCATGTTCTTCATTCTTTTCTTTTGCTTAATTTTAAAAATGTATAATGGACACAATAATTGTATATATTTACAGGATGCAATGTGATATTTTGATGTGTGTATGCATAATGTAATGATCAAACTGGGGTAATTACCGTATCTGTCACTTTAAACATTTCTGATTTCTTCTAGCTATCTTAAAATATTCACTGCATTGTTATTTGCTATAGTGGTTAACTGAGGCTGGGGAGGATGGGAGGGAGGGAACCACAAGAGTTTGGTCAATGGGTACAAAGTTACAGTTAAACAGGAAGAGTAAGTTTTGGTGTTCTCATGTCTCTAATTTTAACGGAGTTTTATATTTTTATCAAATTTGCATTACACTGGATGCCAAGGTATAAGTTATTTTTGGTAAAATACATCTTTATTCTGTGGGAGGGAAACTGGAGCACCAAGGACTAATATCCTGCTTCCTTCACAAGAAATTACTTGTAGTTTAGCATTCACTATGACAATGTGGCTGAGCATGGCTGAATTGTGATCTTGCCTTGAAAAAAAAAAAGATTCTAGCTACTTGCAGTTTATAAGCAGGTACCTTCTGATTATGCAGAGGTCTGTTAAATGTTTCTCTAATTTAATTGCCGTGTAGTATGCGGTGGTTCATTGTGTTCAGTCTGCTTTGAGCATAAAGGTCTAACTCATTTACAAGCTGCTGAGTCACAGGGGCTCCTTCAACAAGGAGAAAGTGGCTCCAGAAGAGAATTAGTAACAGCTGGGGGCCGCACAGTCCACAGCAAGGGCATGGGGTGGAGGACACAGTGCTCCCCGTCCTGCCTCACAAGAAGCTGAAAGGAACAGGTCCAAAGCCTGGGGCAGCCAGAGATCGGGACCTGCAAACACTGAAAGAGGCTGTGCTGAGCTTTATGCAGTACATGACTTGGAAAAAACATTTAAACTAAGATTTTTTTTCTGTTTTCGTTTGTTTTATGGGGCATTGTGCAGCTTATAGACAAACACTTAAAAGTGAAAATTCTTTTGTTAATTTAAATGGTTTCTGTATGGAAACATTGATACACATGAGGAAATTTTACTTCCATTTTTCCTAGGTTATCACTCATTCATGTGTGGACTCTTTATTGAGGGGGTTTCATGTGCTTCGCCCTGGGCTGTGAGATAGCCTGCAGCCTTGTCTTCAGGAGCTCAGAGTACCCTGCGGGAGGGGAGACAGATGAATCACCCCAGGGGTGAGTGCTGCATGTTCCATTAACAGCAGGTGATAGGAAACCTGTAGGAGATACCCCGCCTGCAAATATCACAGACGATTCCCTGGAGAAATTGATGTTTCAGTGAAAAGCAAGGATGTGTATGATCTAGCCAGGCGTTAGGGATGAGGGAGGAATTGGGGTCCTAGACAAACAGAGCAGCATGTATAAAGATGGGTGGGGGTGCATCGAAGGAAGTTAGGATAGTGGTAAGAGATGAAGGATTGCAGGGCAATGCCCAAAGGCCTTGGACCCACTGGAGAAATTTTATCTTTATTCTTGGCTCAATGGAAAGCCACTGAAGGATGGTACATGATGGGTTGGATTTTCTTTTTAGAAATACTTCTTTGCCTGTAGATTGGAGATTGGATTGCAGGAAGATGAGCTTAGAAGCCAGAAAATCAGTGAAGGATCCTAGCTATGCGGCCCAAAACAGGGCAATGATATTAGGGAGAGATGTGTGAATTCAAGAACTCTAGGGAGGCCTGAAGGTGAGGATGCTGTGGTTGTGTGTGAGGCAGTCGGTGGAGGCACGTGTCAGCAGAGTCAGCAAGAGAGGGAGAAGGTTGGGGGCTTCATGGCAGGAAGATGAGGAACTTAGTTTTGGATGTGCTGAGTTTGGGGCAGAAGGTAGTTAGATTGTAAGTTGGCAGACAGTCAACATTATGTGGATGGAAATGAGGCCATGGGAGTGGACATGATTGTGTGAAGTGAAAACAAAGATAGCCAAGGACAAGTATCTGGGGAACACAAACATTTATCAGAAGAGTTGTAGGCCAGGTGTGGAGGCTTAGGCCTGTAATCTCAGCACTCTGGGAGGCCGAAGTGGGTGGATCACCTGAGGTCAGGAGTTTGAGATCAGCCTGGCCAATATGGTGAAACCCCGTCTTTACTAAAAGTACAAAAAAAAAAAAAAAAGTTAGCTGGGCATTGTGGTGGGCGCCTATAATCCCAGCTACTTGGGAGGCTGAGACAGGAGAATCGCTTGAACCTGGGAGGCGGAGATTGCAGTTTGCCAATTTCATGCCACTGTACTCTAGCCTGGGTGACAGAGAAAGACTCCATCTCAAAAAATAATAGTAAAAATAAAAGAAGAGTTGAGAAAAAAGATGCAGAGAAAGGTATTGGAAAGGAGTGGCCAGAGGAATACCGAAGAAGTATGGGGTCTTTGAAAACTAGGGGAAGAGCACGTTTTGAAGAGGGAATAGTCAACAGTGTGTTAAGTGCTGCAGGGAGTTCAGACAAGGAAAGGACAGAAGCAACATCCTTCAAAGAGCACTGCAATTTCAGTCACGGTTGTGTGTGTGAGTATGTGTTTGTGCCAGTGTGTGTGTGTGCATAGCAGAAATCAGACTGCAGTAAGTAGTTAGGCAGCACACACAGACTGAGGAAGTGGAGGCAACTCATTCAGAAAATCCACATGACAAGGAAGGAGAGAGCGAAGGCTGAGGTCCCCACTGCTTTGGACATTGGCATTGGCTCACTCAAGTGCCTTCCTAAAGACCTGCCTTTATAAACCAGACTATTTCCCCCCATAACTGCTCTGGCTGTTTTTGGTGACCTTGGTCTCTCCCCACTTCCTGAACCCTCTTCCTAAGGTCTTGACATTCTCCCTACTTGCTCTCTCTCCCCCAGCTCAGGCTAGAACCATGGAGGTTTATGTAGAGAAAAAAGTGTATTATAAGGAAATAAACACCTGTAAAAATGCTATTCTTTGGCGGGGTGCAGTGGCTCATGCCTGTAATCAAAGCACTTTGGGAGGCCGAGGTGGCAGAATTGCTTGAGTCCAGGAGTTCAAAACCAGCCTGGGCAATATAGTGAGATCCCATCTCTACAAAAAATGCAGAATTAGCTGTGTGTGGTAACACGTGCCTGTGGTCTCAGCTAGTTGGGAGGCTGAGGCAGGAGGATTGCTTGAGCCCAGGAGGTCGTGGCTTAGTGAGCTGTGATCATATCACTGCACTTCAGCCTGGGTGACAGAGTGAGACTCAGTTTCAAAAAAAATAAAAATGCTATTCTTCATACACAATGACCACATTCCTCATCTAAATTACTACATCAAATTTGAGATACTAAATGGCATTCATATAGGAAGAAAGAACTGTGTCAAGATTACAGTAAAATAATCCCACATATTGTAGTTTTATTTTGGAACAGAGGTAGTACTAAGAATAAGGAAAAGCTATTCCATCACCAATGCAAAACCGATCATTCTAAATGCTTTTGGAAAAATTTATATCTAATAGTTAGCTCTGTCACAAATCATTTCACATGCATATTGATTTCATAAATGAATTTCCTCCTTCAGCACGTTCTCATGACAATATAATTGAAAATCAAATCCTATGGAGAGACTTTTATAGATTGGAGTATGAATGTCTCTAAGACCTTAGCTTTGCTGGGATTACCAGTCAAGACAGTCTGAAGTAGCTCAGGGTGCAGAAGAATAAACCAGCAGGCATTGCTGACTGGACACAGCCTAGAGCTTGTTCCTGGAAGAAAAGTTGAAGAGACCAGGGGAAATCTTGGAGAAGAGGAGCTTTGGGGCTTTGGGGCTAATGAAGGATAACATCAGAAGGAAGGGGTAGAGTGCAACAAATTATTCTCACAAGTCAAATGGAGCCCAAACCAGGAGGCAGCCAAACCTTTAAAGGGGAAAAAGAATTCAGGCAGAACTGTGGATTTCATACAGCCTTGTAAACAGTGTGGGATAAATTGTCTGCAGGGTCACTGAAGCGGAGAGTACAAACAAGCTTGAAATACTTCCATATTTATATAGAACAGCTGATTGAGAGCTGCAAGAGCATAGTCAGAGAGAGGTTTAAAGTTTCAAAGAGGCTGAGTTCACTGAACCAAATAAGATCCTTTTTCCTGTTCAGCATTTTGTGTGTGTGTGTGTGTTCTTTGGCTTATTACCACTTTCCTCATGTCCCCATGAATATTTTCATGCCATATAGTATGCGCTGCTTTACTAAACTACTACTCAAATTTGAAAACTCAGTGACCCGATTTGTTACATGTCTTGCAGTCTCACTTCTTTCCACTGACTTTTCTAAGCAAAAAAATGTTTGCTATAGCTGGCATGATGCAACAGACACATGGAAAGCTCCTCGGAGGATCCTCAGAAAGTCAAGTTGCTTGTACTGATGTTTCAGATGGTGCCAGTAAAATCACTGTGAGTCAGTTCTCCTCTTGAGTTTAAGGATACTAATGCTGTCCTTCTCAGGGAGTGGAGGGAATTTGTTTCTTCCTGCTTGGTCTGTCTTTTACTCCCTCATTCATCCTACAAACATTACAAAGCCATCATATGTTTCAAGAACTGGAAAAGCAATACTTCAGAGGGGCCACTTACATGCTGCTGGTGGGAATGTAATTTAGTACAACCTCTATGGAAAACTCTGTGGAAATTTCTCAAAGAACTAAAAGTAGACCTACCATTCCATCCAGCAATTCCACCACTGGGTATCTACCCAAAGGAAAATAAGTCGTTATACAAAAAAGACAACTGTACTTGTATGTTAATTGCAGCACAATTTACAAATGCAAAGATATGGAGTCAACCTAAATGTCCATCAATTGATGAGCTGATAAAGAAAATGTAGTGTGTATACACTATGTAATGCTTCTCAGTCATAAAGAAGAATGAAGTAATGTCTTTTGCAGTAACTTGCTTGGAACTGGGGGCCATTAATCTAAGTAAAGTGACTCAGGAATGGAAAACCAAATACCACATGTCCTCACTTACAAATGGGAACTAAGATATGGGTATGCAAAGTCATACAGAGAGCAGTAATGCACACTGGAGACTCAGAAGGGGGAAGGATGGGAGGTGACGGATGAAACATCACCTATTGGGTACAATGTACATTACTCGGGCGAAGGGTACACACAAAGCCCAGACTTCACCACTAAACAATTCATCCATGGAACCAAAAGCCACTTGTACCCCTAAAGCTGTTGACATTTAGATAATAATAGTAATAATAATAAATATTATGCCCTCTACTTTAAAATAAACTTGTTAAGTCAGAAGACCATGTCATTCCCTTGCTTACGAGGGCTCAGCAGCAACTCCCAGCCACATGATAATGCTCAAATCTAATGTGGCCTAAAAGGCAGTCCTGGACGGCTGGGTCCTGACTCACCCTGGCTCCCACCACTGCCTGGAGGCACCGTAATGAGTGTTTTGTCATCCTGGGGTCATCAGCAGGAAACCACACCCTCAGATCTGCAGAGATGGAGGTGCAGCCTTCTCTGGCAGGGCCGCTGTCCTCCATCCTGGGTTTCCAGTCCCCGCTCCCCACCCCGTTGAAGTGCTGCATACAGTATCTAGCTACAGGCTTTGAGATTCTGTTCAGCCACCAGAACACTGGGAATTAAGATGCCGCACTAGGAGTGAAAGGCAGAGGCACTTTGAAGGTGGTTCTGCACTGATCTGTTTCCCTGCTTTTGCATTGTGTGCTGAGAATCTGGAATGCCCAGTGATTCCTTGCACATCCTGAGCATTCTCAGCCTGCATGCCTTTGGACTTGCTATTGATACTGGAATGCCTTCTTTGGCACTCGTCTGTAGGGTCAAGAGCTGGCTCAAGCATCCCCAACATGGGAGCAAACTTCTTCCTCTGTCTCTGCCATACCTTATACTTACTTCCAGTAGAGCTAGTTTTCCAACTAGAAAATTCTAATAGCAGTTTATTTTGCTTCTAGCCATTTAGCTGAGGCTGAGTTGGCAGGACATTAAAGTATGTATTCATTCCAATTAGGTGAAAAAAACTTATCCAAACCTTTGGACTTGGAATTGCCCATATAGACCACATCAGCAATGGAAGACAGAGCAAATGAGATGTAGGTTCAATGTATGAAAGAGCTTTTCTTCTCCCTGCCCCAACCCCTGGCCAGGGAAATCTGTGAAAGCTCTATTTTGATTTGTTTTACATTATTTGTTTTACATGTTTTGTGTTTTATGTTGGCTGACTCCAAATGGTTGAAATAGTGGAGGTCCAACAACCATTTTCACACTGTAATCCTCTGAAGTTCATCCTTTGGGTTGTAATTTCATGAGAAGGAGGAGCAAAAAGATGCTTTTTGCGACTCAAATAGCATCTTCTAAGGAAGGTCTCTATTTTCACTTCTGTCTTAACTTACAACTGTGTTCAACTCTTTCTATTTCCTTTCCTTGCTTTATGTTTTCTCCTATGCACCTATAATTATCCAATTTACTATATATTTTATACTTGTCTGTTTTCTCCACTAAAACATAAACTTCTTGTAGGATTTTTGTCTGTTTTGCTCACTGTCGAATCCCAAAAGCAAAGAACAATGCCTAGCATAGAGTAAGTGTTTAAGAAACATTTGCTAAATGGATGAATACCTGTTCGTTTTATGAGAAATGAATCTGCCCCAAGAAGGGGCTCCCAGGTGCATCTTGTGTGTAGGCATCTCTGTGTCCCCAGGATGCTGTAGAGCTGAGTCATCTTTGTGCCCACACCTGGGAAGCAGGACTGTTGTTAGTAGTGCTTTGGCCTTGGGCATGTCAGTGAGTAAGGAGGCTGTGTGGGATCTGTGTCCACACTTACGTAAGAAAGCAGTATAGCCTGGTGCCGCTTTCATTTTCAGCAAGTGTGTGTTTATACTGGCCTGGGATCTACTACGAAGTTTAATGTTTGGTTATACATTTATTTCTCAGCCACTTTTGTGAATAAACATAAAAAAAGTATATATTTTAAAAGTGACAATGTTTGAAGGGAAGAAAAAGGTGGAGCAAAACCTAGTCGTTAATTTGCAGAACTTAGAGCAAATTTTTGGGGTTGGATCTTTGATTCTACCACTCGTTAGTTTCGTGATCTTCCTCAGTTTCCCAGTCTGTAAAATGGGAATAATGATAGTACCTACCTCATGGGATGTCAAGAGTAAATATAAAAAAGTGTGTGACAGCCAGCCATGACTATGTAAGTGCTAGCAGTTAATATTATTTATTATTATTATTCCTGCTTGAATAATCACTTTGAGATAAACCGCTTTGTTTTTACTACTAGCAATAAGCATGTTTAAATACTTTTAATGTTATTATAACTTGTATTATAGTAGACTAATCTGGAATTTTATTAAGCAGAATTCCCTCTAGACTGGCGTCTATGCATAGGGAGCAAAAAATGATGTATATAATAATAAGTTTGAGGCACTGGAAGATCTTGAATGAGCTTCTGAATCATCAGAGTTACTCTATCTTTGGGGGTGAGTGAATTTTATTACAAAGAAAGTTTTTTTTTTTTTTTTGAAATTTGGTAAGCCTTAAATAACAATGTGCAAATTTCTTCAAGAAGTGCTGGTGAATGCTAGGGATAAGTAGTGTGATGGCTACTCTAAATTAAGAAAATAAGGCCAGTTTGAGAATCAGCAATGTGCTGTGCAGCTGAACTGGAGGCACAGTGGTGCTGGTGAATCGGACCAGCTCTGGAGAATTTGAACATATAGACAGAGAGCGTGATGTCTGATTTCTCCAGCACTGTTGCATCCCAGTCCGACTTTCCTAGGATCAGTTCAAGTTTGATCATAACCCCAAATCCCTCAGCACCTTCATTGTGCCTCATAAGCCACAGGGTGCTTGCTGGCAGCCCTTGTTTCTGATTTGTTTCTCCACCACTGTTACTTGTATTATGGCACATGACTCTGTTCCCAACACCCTCAGTCCTTGGGAAGGGGATAGACTGAAGTAAGTAGATATTGCCGTTGAGAGAAACAATTTCAGTGAGTTCTCCCCCCATGCATCCTTGCTGAGGTCATGGCGAGACATAGATAGAGAGTAGGCGAAAGCAGGAAGACGACAGCAGAGCAGTAAGGGCTCAGCAAAAGAGAGACTAGGGCAGGTGTGCGAAGAAAGGGAGAATGGAAGAGGAATTGGATGCATGAAGGCAGAGAAAGTAGGTGGTGGGCAGAAATAATGGGAAAATGTGAATCTTCAGAAGTCAAAAGTTAATGATGTTTGCTTAACATTTGCATACATGATATTACTCGCCAAGTATGTGAACTAGACAGTTTACATATAAGGCAGGAAAATAGGGTCTGGAGGCAGGGAACATAAGGCCAATTCACACTTCAGCTATGACAGGAAATATCGTCTCCTTAGGGCATAGTTCCTAGGGCCACTCAGAGAAAGAACTCTGAAACCTAGCATGCCAGCTAAGGGGTAAGAATTTCTCACCAGCCAGTCTCTGGCCTCTTTCTCTCTGTGAAAACTGGTTAATTTCCTCTGTAAAGGTTTTAAATTAATTGGTTTAATTATAATAAGAGCTTAAATCAAATATTTCATCAGGAAAGTAGAAAGCCTAATGCCTTTTAGTTCACATGACTTTAGCAATCTTTGGGAAGTAAAGAGAGTTTTAAAGATTATTGGGAAAATACAATGTCTTTAAAATGTAAACATGTGGTCTAAATTATGTTCAAATATTAGGTTTGCTAAATGCTTTAAGGTCATAAACTGCTTCTTTGGCTTTTGAAACTTGTTTAACTTGCCTGCTTTCCAGCTAGGTAAGGCCTGGGGACATGTGGAGTTGGCCACGCCCCTAGCTATGCTGGAAATAGTCAAACCTTATCAGAATGTAACTTACCAGGTTTTACATTAAAGTTAAAATTGCTAAGAGTCGCCACTGTAACATGCAATTAAGACTACTGGAAACAGTTTTACATGCAAGGTGTGTAAGAACAGTAGAATGTGTGTGTGTGTGTGTGTGTATGCGTATTTTGTAAAAGATTTTTACTATTTTAAAATTTCTGAGTCATTATTTTGGCAAAATAAATAATCTGGAATTCCAAAATCAAACTTCAGTTTCAAAATTGTCTTTCCTAATGCCTGGCTTTCTCGATGGATCAGAGGGCCCCTGAAAACATCCAGAAAGGAGGTAAACAGGATTATTTGATGTGTTTAGGTATATGGGATTGCCAAAATGATGTTCAGTCTTCTTTAGGTTATATTTTTGTGAATAATACTAATATAGGTTCCAAAATTGTATGGGATTTCTAAAATAGTACATGCTATCAATGATAATTATGGTTATTATGTTAAGTTATTGTAAACCACAGAAATAACTAAATATCCTTGTATAAAGCTACTAACCCAAGTAGAACAAAAATTAAATACCAAGAAAATACTTTGTCAGACTTTCGTGTTAAACCAGCTGATACTGAAATTTTTAAAATAGTTTATAACCAATGCTTGGTCCTGTATTCCTGGGAAGACAAAGCTTCATGTGCATTTGGTCACCTTGTGGGCCATTTAAACATTTCATAAAGGGATTTCATTCAATTATTATTTCCAATGCATGTTTTCTGGTTGTATATAAGCTTTCCCATGCGAGAGGGCTGATGTTACAACAGTAGATTATTATGCTACAGTGTATTTTCACTAGGTGAAAAAGCTTTTTAAGGTTTGAATCTTCTTATAACACCAGAGAAAGACCATCCTTACCATCCTCACTGCAACTAAAGTTCAGGACCTTGGGCTTTGGGTTCATGGTCTCACAAGTGAAAAGGGTCCCTCCACACTTTTGGAACTGTGCACCCATTGGAATCATCGAGGTAAAGCTAACCAGAGAAATTTCTCCCAAGGAGAAGATGGCATCCTTGAAGCAAACAGCTTTTCCCAAGTTCACAGAGTAAGACTTCTACTATCATGAAACTCTTATCTTTGAATATTTTTTTCCTGCTTATGTCTCTACAACAACCGAAGTGTTTTTCCACCCTTTTTCGGGTCTGTTATGTGCACTTATGGGGTATACTTTTATTTTGTGAAGAAGTGTGCAGCCAGCCTTATACATGGATAACCTTCTACTTTGATAGATAGAAGATGAAGGCCCAATGCAGTTGAGAAACTTTAGTGGTTCATACGTTGCCTCATAATCAGTTGAAAACAAAACAAAACACCCCTCTTAACCCACGTCATGGGTTAAAGAGAACATTGCCAGGAGGCTTTCACTCTTCTAGAAGGGTATCATTTGTTGGGTCTTTTTTCCATGGTTTAAAGTAAAAGAAGCAATGATTAGAAATGTATCCCTCATGATAGGCTCTATAGCAAATTCTACTTTAAAGGCTATCGTTACACACAACAGATTTTAAATTCTCTTGTGAAAGTTATGCTAAGTAATAGAATTGGCTAAACGAAGAAGTTCCTGTGTGGCTGCTGATGCTTGTGGTCTATGGAGAAACATGTCAAATGCAGATTATGAGAATTCAGTTGTAGGGGATGAATGAAAAGACCACTTAGTCAAGTGAGTAGACTCTTCATCTGGCTCATTCTTTAACCCAGGGAAGTGTAGGTGGTTTGGTTTCTAGGGACCCTGGTTAAGGAGCATACTCTGAACTCTGGGTATTTTCCTTCCAGTAATGATAATAATAGTCTCCCTGGTGCACTGTATTCCCTCAAAGGTTGCATGCAGCCATCTCTAGAACATCAAATGGTCTCTCTTCAACTGGAATGATAAGAGCTGAAAGAAATGTGCAACCATGAGGACACCGTAACCTATGAATGATGTGCTGAGACTGGAAACCCAAAATGATGGTAACTGAGAGTGACACTAAAGCCCTAAGTTTTGGTCACACACACACCTAAGTGAGAACCTGACCAAGAAGGGGGAATTTTTAAAACAAAATTCTGGGAGGCCATTGTTTTCGACTAAGCTCATGCACTCATGCCCTGGGCCCCAACAGACCAAACCAAATCCAGATGGAGTTGTTTGTGCTCAGACTTTACAGAAATGCATGGATTCTACAACAGACAAGCTTTTGTTTTTTTTCTTCTGCAAATCTCTATGGCAAACATTTCTGACAACATAGGTATCCACCCCCTGAAGTTCCCATTAAATCTTTTAACCAAATTCATTTCCTCTCGCCTGGAGACCGTCAAGCTTCAGATGATGAT